>NC_056758.1:20562500-20930000 GCF_018687715.1 Carya illinoinensis
ATCGGGATGTCTCCATACTGACTAGTGTTTGGAAAGGCATGTCATCTTCCTGTAGAGTTGGAGCATAGAGCTTATTAGGCTGTAAAAAAGTTTAATTTTGATTTGAAGGCAGCAGGTGAAAAGTGACTTCTTCAATTGAATGAGATGAAAGAGTTCAGGAATGATGCATATGAAAATGCAAAGATCTATAAAGAAAAGACGATGAAGTGGCATGACAAACAGATTCTTAGGCGAGAGTTTGCTCCAGGACAACAAGTTTTACTCTTCAATTCACGACTCAAACTCTTTCCAGGAAAGTTGAAATCAAGATGGACGGGTCCTTATACAATTCATGAAGTTTACTCTTTTGGAGCAGTAGATTTGAAGGACAAGACTGAGAATATTTTCAGAGTTAATGGTCAGAGATTGAAGCACTACTATGGAGAGCAAATGGAGAGGAATTATGCATTTATTCCTCTGGGAGATCCTAATTGATGATGATTGAAAAGTCTGGCTGTAGACTTTAAAACAAGCGCTTATGGGAGGCAACCCATAGATCTATCTTTCATTCTTTCATTTATTTTATTATCTTTATTTATTTAAGTTTTAATAAATTAGTTTTTGATGCAGGTTTATTTAGCATGAATAAAGAGCTGAAAAATTCTAATCCACGGAAGATTCACCATGAAACCAGGGAAGTTCCTTTATTTCTGCAATACTTTTTACTTTTGCATTACAATGAGGACATTGTTTAGTTTAAGTTTGGGGGTGTAAACTCCTATAATCATTTGATCCTCTTGTTTTCTAAGTCTTGGATTGTTGATGGGATGTTTCATTCTCTTACCAAGCATGCATTGGAGTAAGATTGAATTCTCTATGACTCTGAAATTTGTGATTGAAGATGGTTTTGAGAAAAAATTTCAAAAATTTCTTTTATGTCAAGTGAAGTTTTGTGGGTACTTTGGTTTAAATCTTTGACCTTGAACACAATTGAGCACATAGTCGTTTTTCTCTTATTCCATTTTGCTTATGAAGAGAAGAAGTTGAATTAATTGAAAGAGGGAGGTTCGATTTTGCTTTGCTCTAGAATCCGTTGATGGGTCCTTGAGGCGAAATCCTAGTTGAGATCAAATATTAGAGAAATGATCTAGGCATTTCTTTGGCATAACCAAAAAGCTTTCCCAGCCGTCCTAAATGTCATGCCATCATTACATGGTGTGTTTCCATAGTCAACCCCCTTGAGCCTTCATAAGCCTTTATTTATTCTTTGAACTACATAAACCATGCCAGCTCTAAGCCTGAAAAACAATGAATCTACCTTTGATAATTTGAGAAAATACTTTGGTGGAGAGTTACATTTAAAAGAGAAAAATTGGTTTCATGATGAACCGTATTATATTTGCTTTGTTTGATCAAAGAAGAAGAAGAAAAAGAAGAAGAAAGGAAGTGACTGAAAAAAAAAAAAAGAAGAAGAAGAAGAAGAAGAAGAAGAAGAAGAAGAAGAAGAAGAAGAAGAAAAGAGAAAGAAAAAGAAAAAAAGAAGTCGCTAAGAGGAGTGTGAATTACCTCAGATTGTGTTAAGGGAATTGTTGGTATTAAATCAGTGATTACAACAATAATAATGCCACAAGTATGAGCATATTGCCAAGAAAGAGCTATGATTTGAATCATGTGGGTTTCTCTTTTAATGTTCTTTTCACTAAGTATTTTCCCAGTTTGATTTGATTTCCCATATCCAGTTCTTTCTTAACCCTCACCCTGTGGCCTATCATTACAACTTTATTAAAGACCTTTTGATCTCTGATTTTGATGTTGACTACATTAGTGGAGAGGATTTCTGAAAATTGAACTTATGGGGTTAAGTTTTAAGAGAATTCTTTTGATTTTGGTTGTTCTACTTTTATCTGAGTTTGCAGGTGGTTTGAGGTTAAATTGACTATATCACACACACACTCAAGGTCTTAGCTTTAGGTTGAAGTAAACGCCTAACTCTTGCTTGACAAATTGCAAAATTTTTGATTGATTTTCCTGCCATCTTTGATGTTAAAAGAGTAAGATACTAGAGGTGAAATCTAAATGTACATTTCTTGAAATTAGCATACAACTTTTCACATCTCAACACATTAAACACATATCTCAAATGCTCAATATGCTCATTTAAGTCCTTGCTGCACACTAGGATATCATCAAAGTACACAACCACAAACTTGCCTATGAACGCACATAGGACATGATTCATTAATCTCATGAAAGTACTGGGCGCATTTGTAAGTCCAAATGGCATAACCAACCATTCATAAAGCCTATACTTAGTCTTAAAAGCAATTTTCCATTCATCACCCTCTTTCATTCTAATTTGATGGTACCCACTTCTAAGATCAATTTTACTAAAAATACATGAGCCATGCAATTCATCGAGCATATCATGTAATCTAGGAATGGGATGGCGATACTTTACCGTGATATTATTAACCGCCCTGTAATAAATGGACATCCGCCACGTCCCATCCTTCTTAGGCACTAGAAGTACTGGTACTGCACATGGGCTCATGCTCTCCCTCACGTAACCCTTGCTCATCAAATCCTCAACTTGCCTCTGAAGCTCCTTTGTCTCATCTGGATTACTTCTATAAGCTGGTCGGTTTGGAATAGCAGCCCCGGGCACGAAATCAATCTGGTGCTCAATGCCTCTAATGGGTGGCAACTCCTTAGGCATTTCCTCTGGGAATACATCCTCAAACTCCTGCAACAAAGAAACAGCCAACTAGGAAGAGGTTGGTTAGTTTCATCAAGATTAAGATAAGACTCTTTATAGACAAGAAAAATCATAGGGCGATCTGCTAAGAAAGCTCTCTTAACCTCACTCTCTCTTGCATAGAAACTCACTTTTGTCTTTCCTTTTCTCTCAGCGGACTCTTTTTCTTTTTCACTCTTTCTTTTTTGCTCAATCTCTTTTTCACTCTTTCTGTTTTTATCACTCTCATTTTCACTCTTTCTTTTTTGAGCAACCTCACTTTTCAGTTTCAGTTGGTCCTCATAGACCCGTCTTGGAGTTAAAGGAGCAAGCTTGGTTGGTTTGCCCTCCTTTACAAAGCTGTACATGTTTTTGAATCCATCATGTATCACTCTCCTATCATACTGCCATGGTCTCCCCAACAATATATGGCCAACATGCAT
The DNA here is from genome assembly GCF_018687715.1 of Carya illinoinensis. NCBI lineage: Eukaryota > Viridiplantae > Streptophyta > Magnoliopsida > Fagales > Juglandaceae > Carya > Carya illinoinensis. Next base: position 20,565,657 of record NC_056758.1, read on the forward strand.
AGGCACAACATCACAAAGCACTTCATCTTGATACTTCCCAATGGAAAAAGTAACTAACACTTGTCTATCCACCCTAACCTCCCCACAATCATTCAACCACTGCAGCTTGTATGGTCGAGAGTGTTTCAAGGTAGGTAAATTCAAATTTTCAACTAATGTAGTGCTACCAAAATTAGTACAACTCCCCCCATCAATTATCATACTACATACCTTGCCATTGATGTGGCATCTAGTATGGAAAATGTTCTCCCTTTGTTGCTCTGCTTCATCCATCTTAATTTGTGTGTTGAGAGCACGCTTGGCAACGAGGGACTCACCTGTTACGGGGTATTCTACTCCATCATCATCACTAGCATCCTCCAACTCAGGTATCTCATCACGATCATCCTCACTTGCAGTCATCACCTCCCCATTGTCACGCATAATCATCACACGTTTGTTTGGACATTGAGAAGCGATGTGCCTTGAACCCAAACACTTAAAGCATTTAATATCTCTATTTCTAGAAGGTTGGGATGCCAACTTGGGTTTGTTGCTAGTTCCTTCATCGTTTCCTTTAGGTGGTTCTGTCTTTGCCTTTGTTACAGCTCAATCATCTTTCTCCCACTTTGGTTTCCAAGGAGTGCTAGAAACTGAAGTGTATCTTGATGTCCCTTTCCTCTTTAATTGCCTCTCCACCTTCATAGCCATGTGCACCATGTCTTCTATTTCTACATAATGTTGCAACTCAACCACATTGGCTATCTCCCTATTCAAACCACACAAAAATCTAGCCATAGTGGCCTCCCTATCCTCCTCTACATTCGCCCGTATCATAGCCACCTCCATCTCCTTATGGTAGTCCTCCACACTCCTAGACCCCTGTGTAAGATTTTGTAATTTCTTGTAGAGGTCCCTATAGTAGTGGCTAGGTACAAATCTCCGTCTCATGAGAGCTTTCAACTCTCCCCATGTCTCGACAGACCTCTCATAATTCCTCCTCCTATTGGTCACTAATTGATCCCACCAAATAATAGCATAATCAGTGAACTCAATTACTGACAACTTTACTTTCTTCTCCTCTGAATAGCTATAACACTCAAAGATCAACTCTATCTTCTTCTCCCACTCTAAATAAGCTTCAGGGTCAGTTCTACCTTGGAAAGATGGTATTTTCATTTTGATGCTCTCAAGGTCCCTATCTACTCCATCACGACCCCGTGGGTTTCCCCTAAATCCTCTTTCATGCCTGACTCCTCTATGCCTACCCATCCCAACTTCAGAAATTAGATCTTCCTCATCCTCACCATCTCCTTCATCTTCATACTCATGTTCTCTTCTAGGTTCACGTCTCCTCCTATCTCTCTCACTATGTAAATTTTTAATTACTTCATCTTGTTGAACCATCCTATCTCTCACTTCCCCTAACATCATGTTCAATCGTTCAAACTGTTGTTGCATAGCCTGCAACATAAAGGAGTTATCTGCCATCCCCTTTGGTGATGAGTCACTTTTATGAGACATCGTACGCGCTGCACACAAAAAAACTATTAGTGGAAAAGACCTCACACGCTCCCTTACGTGTTTACACTCGAATAATAGCACTCCACTCGTGTTTCACTCTTAATTGGCTTTTTCCCAATAATGATCTCACACTCTCTTGCCTTTTACCTCAAGAGTTTTCCCACTCAAGTTCTTTCAGAACTAATTGAACTATAAATCAAGACAATACAAACCTGTCTTATTCCAACTAGTAATTAGGTCCAAGAAACTCTTAACAAGAGAAAATACAGAAAGAATAAAATGACACAAGACTCAAGGAAATGCTACGAGGGAAAGAGTACTCACAAGACAATATACCAACTATAAAGATATATGCAGCCCCTTTGATGATAAAAAATTCGGAATCCTAAACTTCTTTTTTTTTTTCGAATTTTCATTTTTTTTTTTTTGCTTTCTTTTCTTTTCCTTTCCTTTCTTTTCTTTTCTTTTCTATTCTTTTCTTTTCCTTTCTTTTCTTTTCTTTTCTCACCGATTCAATCACAAACAGCAATATTCAATTGTAACAATCAAACAATTGAATTCAAACACATAAAAATTGACAAGGAAATAGAAGAGAATCAATGAAACGACACTCCAAGGAATTGACAAACTTAATGATGCAAGAAACTCCAGAAATTTCCAACCTCTATATGGTGTAAATGTTGGCAGCCCTCAAACAAGCAACTTAGCCAACCAATGTTGATAAACATGAAACCAAAATGATAGAGTAATCTGCTAGTCCTAGGAAAAATGAATTTCTGCACTTTTTTTTTTTTTTTTTTTGCAACCCTAGAACAATGAAACCCTAGAATTAAAGATGCAATAGATAAAAGATAGAATTACACCTGATTGGAAACCTTGCTCTGATTACCAAATGATGTGAACCCCAATAGACTTGCTTTGAGACCCAACAACAATACTGGAAAAACAATCCCAAGAAAGCCAAACTCAGGTATATGGATGGAGAATCTAGACCCGATGAGAACTCGTTCAAAGAACCTAGATTATATCAAAATCTAGACCCATTGAAGAACCCGTCTCAAGAACCTACATTACAAAGGAAGAATGCCACAAAGGTTTTGATTTACCCTTTATAAGTTTAGAAGTTCAAGAAGAACAAGAGGAGATAACTCAACTCTCAATGACAATTCCATATAGTCTGTCCCTCAAATGAGGTTACAAGTGGTTTAAATAGACAATCCCCAAAAACTCTAAGTAAACAATGTGTCGGGTACTATAGCGTGAACAGTGCCATACGCCGCGCTACAGTTACTTCTGAAACCTTAGTAAGACATAAAATTATAACTTTCGAAATAAACCCTTGGCCAAAAATACAAGGCCTTCCCAAAAATAACCCTAGTCCATTAGAAATAAGACATACGTGGACCAAGCATCCTCAAGCCCACTTCTTCTAAACTAATAATAAACTACCGTTAAACAAATTGAAAGCCTTAACAACAATAGACCCAATCTTTAAGTCATGTCTTCCATAGCTTGTATCAAGTGGATCAAAACTGGTTCTTTTTCCTTTAAGCCCATCTTGAGTGTTGGGCTCTTCCTAGCTTCATCCCAAGTGGATTGCATCAATCCTTGCATTGCTCCCTTGATCTTCTTGGCTCTTGATCTTGTAATTGGCCCATCTGGAATTTTCAAGGGATCTTTAAGGATAGCTCCACCTTGGTTCCCATCAATATATGAGGAGCAATGTAATGCTTTAGGTATGTACAAGAAGCGTTTTACACATTTCTCTGATACCTATAATCCGGGGTGGCGTAATCACCCCAATTTTAGCTAGAAGTCTGAAAACCAGCCGCCTTAACAACCCCCTAGATCATATCCTGCACCATATGATGCACCTTCATCTTCTAGAGTCCTTTAGAAGACACTTTGAATGCTTTTATTGAGGCACAAGGTAAGATTAACCAAAAGTTTGAATCTTTGATTACGCAGGTTGTTGAAGAAAATAAGGAGATAAAGAGCCAAGTGTCCAAATTGATGAGCTCCTTGAGTATGAATGAGCGAGGTAAGTTTCCTTCTCAAGCTCAATCCGTACCCCATGGTCAACACATGGCACAAGAGAATTTGAAGAATGGGAATGCCATTGTGACACGAAGTGGTAAGTCATTACACATCCCAATAACGAACAAATCAGAGGATGTGGAAGAGGATCAAAGCAATAGTGGTGCCGAGCTACCCAAAGAAGCCGAGGTAATAAAGAGCCCAGTTAAGGTACCATTTCCTCAAGTTTTAAAACTGAATAAGCGAACTTTGGATCCTAACAATGAAATCTCAGAGAATCTCAAGCAGGTAAAAATTAACCTCCCTCTTTTGCATGTTATTAAACAAGTTCGTACTTACGCAAACGTTCTTAAAGATTTGTGTACAGTCAAGAGGAAGCACCATGTTAAGAAGATAGCATTTCTGACAGAGCAAGTTAGTGCTCTAATTGAGCAGTGGATTCCTCCCAAGTACAAGGATCCTAGTTGCCCAACCATTGCATGCAGCATTGGAAATCATGAGTTTGGGCAAGCTTTGCTAGATTTAAGAGCTAGCGTGAATCTAATGCCATATTCTATTTATTTGCAGTTGGGGTTGGGAGAAATCAAACCAACCACTGTGGTATTACAATTGGCTGATCGTTTAGTCAAAGTACCCCGGGGTGTGGTAGAGGATGTTCTAATTCAAATTGATAAATTTTATTATCCTGTTTATTTCCTAATCCTTAACGCTAGCTCTGTTATTGATACTACTAAAATTCTTGTGATTTTAGGTAGGCATTTCCTTGCCACTGCTAATGCTCTTATTAACTGCAGGAATGAGCTCATGAAGCTTTCTTTTGGAAACATGACTCTCAAGGTGAATATCTTCCATATTGCAAAACAGCCAGAAGATGATGACAAGAGCCACCAGACATACATGACTGACTCACTCATAGAAATGGGAGTTTCTATAGCTCATGATTTTGACCCCCTTGAGTATTTTCTTGTTAATTCTGAGTTTGATTCTATCAATAATCCATCTGATGTAGTTGATATTTGTGCTATTTTTGATAAAACTCAGGATTATGGCACTCGGGCCTGGCAACCGATGTTTGAGGAGTTGCCTGAGAAACAGGAAAAACAAATTCCTTCAAGTGTGGAAGCACCCAAAGTTGAACTGAAACCTCTGCCTAAGGGTTTAAAGCTTGCTTTCCTTGGTCCAGGTGATACTTTTCCTGTTATTATCTCATCTAAATTGTTTGAGTCTCAAGGTGAGAAATTAATTCAGATCCTAAGTGAGCATAAGTCAGCCTTAGGTTGGAGCATTGCTGATATAAAAGGTGTTAGTCCCCTGGTCTATTCTCATAAAATTAATTTGGAGGAAGGAACTAGCACTCGTAGAGACCCCCAGCGTAGGCTTAATCCTACTATGAAAGAAGTGGTGAAGAATGAAGTATTGAACTATTAGATGCAGGAATCATATATCTTATTGTTGATAGTAAATGGGTAAGTCCTACACAGGTTGTTCCTAAGAAGTCAGGTGTTACTGTGGTGAAGAATGACCTGGGAGAGCTAGTCCCTACAAAACTTGTGACTGGGTGGCGAATGTGCATTGATTATAGAAAATTGAATGCTGCCACCCGGAAAGACCATTTTCCTCTCCCTTTTATTGATCAAATTCTTGAGCGTGTGGCTGGTCATCCTTTCTATTGTTTCTTGGATGGATATTCTGGTTATTATCAAATTGAAATTGCATTAGAAGACTAGGATAAAACCACTTTCACTTGTCCTTTTGGTACTTATGCTTTTCGTAGAATGCCATTTGGATTGTGTAATGCACCTGCTACTTTTCAACGTTGCATGATGAACATTTTTAGTGACATAGTTGAAAATTGCATGGAAGTTTTTATGGATGACTTGACTATTTTTGGATCTACTTTTGATGCATGCCTATTGAATTTAGAGAGGGTGTTGACTCGTTGTGAGGAGAAGGAATTGGTTTTGAATTGGAAAAAATACCACTTTATGGTACCTTCAGGTAATGTGTTAGGGCATATTATTTCTTCTAGGGGGATAGAGGTAGATCAATCTAAGATTAAATTAATCTCTAAGTTGCCTACACCTAGGACAGTAAAGGACGTGAGATCCTTTCTTGGTCATGCGGGCTTTTATAGGAGGTTCATATAGAATTTTTCCACCATATCTAGACCACTATGTGACCTCTTAGCTAAAGATGCCCCATTTGAGTGACACAAGATTGTCAAGAGGCTTTTAAAATGCTAATTGGCAAGCTTACCTCAGCACCCATAATGCAGCCCTGATTGGACTTTACCTTTTGAGATTATGTATGATGCAAGTGATTTTGCTGTAGGTGCTGTACTTGGACAGCGAAGGGAGGGAAAGCCTTTTGTCATTTACTACATTAGTAGAACTCTAAATAGTGCTCAGATGAATTACTTCACCACTGAAAAAGAGTTGCTAGCTATAGTGTTTGCTTTGGATAAATTTCATGCTTATGTGATTGTTTCTCCTATTATTATTTTTACAGATCATGCAGCCCTTACGTACCTTCTTACAAAGAAGGATGCTAAGACACGATTAATACAATGGATTTTACTTTTGCAAGAATTTGACATCACCATCAAAGACAAGAAAGGAGTGGAGAACGTAGTGGCTGACCATCTCTCGAGGCTCACATTTGAGGACACCTCTGACCACCTGCCAATCAGGGATGATTTTCCCGTTGGCTATGAATGAGAATGAGTACACATGTGAAAATGATGCACGTGTGATGCAAATTAAACAAAATTGACACATGAAAATATGCCGCAGAGTTCCAACAAGCATTTTAAATACTGAATTTGCACCACCACCCCCCAACTTAAATGAAACATTGCCCTCAATGTTTAAGAATCAAAATTGAATGGGGAGTAACTGAAAATGGTAGAATACACCTAATGAGTGACGTGGGTAGCTCACTAAACACCAAAGATGGTAATCTGAAATGATGAAATGAAACTATCCTGTAATCAAAAACAAAGAAAACAACAACAAACAAAAAGGAAAAGAAAGAAAATAAGAAAAAACAAAAACAAAACAAAGCAAAACAAAATAAATAAAGAAACACATACCTTGGTGGTGTGGTCAAGGTTGATAGACTAGATCCACAAGTGGAATGTCTTCCACTTCCAGAACTTGCCTATCAATTAATATTTTAACGCGTTGACCATTTACTTTAAAGATCCGACCATCCTTAAGATCCTCTATTTCTACCACCCCATTTACAAAAACATTTTTCACTAGAAATGGGTCAGTCCGCCTAAACCGAAGTTTTCCTTTGTGCTTGTGAGATCCAAAATCATATAAGCATATTCGGTCATTAGGTTTAAACCTCTTCCTAAGAATATTTTTATCATGAAACGTTTTCATTTTAACCTTATAGACTTTAGACTTAGGCAAAGATTTCAATTTAACTCTTGGTGCTTTCATACTTACAGAAATCTGTTTTCCACATTTTTTAGGCAACTCCTCAAATTTCTGTTGCCAAACCTGTGTGCCATAATCCCGAGTTTCATCAAAAACAGCACAAATATCAATAACATCAGATGAATCACTAACAGATGTATTAAACTCAGAATTCATAAGGGAATATTCAAGGGGATCAAAATCATGAGTTGTGTGAACTCCCTTGTCAATGAGTGCATCAATCATATACGTTTGGTGGCACTCGTCATCTGTTGGCTGCTTCTCAATATGGAAAATGTTGACCTCCATGGTCATGTTTCCAAAAGATAACTTCATCAACCCATTCCTGCAATTTATAAGTGCATTAGCCGTAGCAAGGAAAGGTCTACCTAATATGAAAGGAACTTTACAGTTAGACTCAACAACTAATTGAGTGTCCAAAATTAAGAAATCAACAGGATAATAAAACGTGTCAATTTGGATCAAAACATCCTCAACTATCCCTCTCGGTTTCTTAACTGAACAATCAGCCAACTGAAGCACGACAGAAGTAGGCTTAATTTCACCCAAACCAAGCTACAAATAAATGGAATAAGGCATCAAATTAACACTAGCTCCTAGATCTAGCAAGGCTTGCCCAAACTCATGATTTCCAATATTACATGCAATGGTTGGACAACCAGGATCCTTGTACTTAGGAGGAATTCGCTGCTCAATTAGAGCACTAACTTGCTCTGTCAGAAATGCTGTCTTCTTAACATGGTGCTTCCTCTTAACTATACACAAATCTTTAAGAACTTTTGCATAAGTGGGAACTTGTTTAATAACATGCAAAAGAGGAAGGTTAATCTTTACCTGCCTGAGGTTCTCCAAGATTTCATTACTAGGATCCAAATTTCGCATACCAGATTTTAAAGCTTGAGGAAATGGTACCTTAACTGGACTCTTGATTACCTCGGCATCCTTGGGGAACTCGGTGCTATCATTGCTTTGTTCCTCTTCAACATCCTCTTGCTTATCAGTTGTTGGGATGTGTAAGGACTTACCACTTCTTGTCATAATGGCATTGACTTCTTTTAAATTCTTTTGTGCCATATGCTGACCTTGGGGTGTGGATTGAGCTTGAGAAGGAAACTTGCCACGCTCATTCACACTCAAGGAGCTCATTATCTTGGATATATGACTCTTTATCTCTTTGTTTTCTTCAACAACCTGCATAATCAAAGATTCAAACTTTTGATTAGTTTTACTCTGTGTCTCAATAAAAGCATGCAAAGTGTCTTCTAAAGGACTCCTAGAAGATGAAGGTGCATGATATGGTGCAGGATATGATCTAGGGGGTTGTGCAGGTGACTAGTTTTCAGACTTCCAGCTAAAATTGAGGTGATTACACCATCCAGGATTGTAGGTATCAGAGAAAGGTGCAACAGGCTTCATGTACATACCTAAGGCATTACATTGTTCCTCATACATCCCTCTCATCTCAGCAAATGTGGGACATGACTCGTGGTCGAATGTGCTTCCAAGTGTAGAAGTGTCAAGTTGTATCAAGGATAAGTCCAAGATCGTATTCCACAGGGACAATGGGTTATCAAAGCGTATAAGAGATTTGTGAGTAACAAATGAATCAAGTATGAGAGATGAAAATAAAATTCAAATGCAATGCAAGAAGATAATCGAAGTTGAAATTAGAGTTTCTAAAACAAACAAATTAACAAACACTTGGGTTGGGTATGAGACTCTTTATTTCGGATTCTAGATAATTTTCTCAATTAACAATCCAATCAAGGCATTGCTAATCAGAAGATACAAATTTAAGCTCAAGTTTTGCAATATTTTCCTAATGGATTCTCTACTTTACTAGTCAAACACACATTAACGAACAACTGAGAGAGGCCTTGATAGTTTTCTAGCTTTTTTTGTGCCTTACGTTAACAACAAAACAAGAGCAAGAGCCGCAATCTATTTTCAATTTAAATCTGACTAGTAACATAGTAAAATCAACAATTAACAACAAAATATTGCATCGATCTAGAATCCAAAACAAATCAAGCTTCGTTCCACAACCCAAGCTTCAAAACTTAGCTACACATGATAATTCTAACAACAAAGATTAATCTAAGCAAAGCCATAAAAAAAATTTGTGAGAAGAAATAAAAATAAATAAATAAAACCACAAGCTCCACCCCAACTCAACTAAGAACTTTAGGAAAGAAAACTGGGCAACAAAAAAAATAATAAAACTGAAAATGAGTCCTCTGAAATAACAACTGAAAAACACTACAACGTAAAGCAAAAAAATGAAACCATCGCCGCAAGGCCACCGTCTCCCCTACGTCTCTAAAGTAATGAAGAAAACAGCCAAAAGAACAATGAAACCCGAGAGAAAGAGAGGGGGGGCCTTCCGTCTGAAATGTAAAAGAAAAATTCAAAGAAATAATATACTCCCAACCGAACAATGATCTGAACTAAGAACAAATAAAAAAATGGATTTGACTCCTCAAATTAAAAACTGCCTAGCGTCTAAACGAAAAGGTAAAAACCAAAGCTCCCTCCTAGCCGCCAAGGTCTAAACTAACAGGAAAGAAAAATAAAATGTTGCCGAATTCCTCAACGAGGTCTGGAACTGTAAAAAGAAAAGAAAAGCATAATACAATAAATGAAAACCAGCAGCAATGAGGTCTAGCGTAAACGAAAAGACCACAAAAAAAAAAACAGCCGAGCGAAAACAAAAGGAATGAATAAAAATGAAAACAAACCGCCTTCTCTCAAACAGAAAAAGAAATGGAATAAAAACTCTGCACTACTCTACTCCTTAGCGTCTGAAACGAAAGAAAAGTAAAAGCAAAAGCTCCCCTCCTCTCTGCTGCTGCTTCCAGCTAAATAGCTAATCTCCTGCTGCTGCTTCCCGTCCACATGAAAAAGAAAAAGAAATAAAAAAAACTCTACTGTTGTACGTTCAACTTCCATGTGCAGAAGCAAGAAAGGTGAAGTGAACAGCTTGTCTTCCAGCCATGTGCTTGGTTCTATTTATCTTGCAATGGTCAGCACGTGTGGTGTGCTGCTGTCCGAAGGCTTTCTGCTGCTGTACAGCGTGTGTGAATGCTCTGCTGGTCTGCATGTGTATTGCACTTTTCTGCATGTGTGAACTGGTCTGAATGATGCTGCATGTGCTACGTCCATTTCTTCTCCTGCTGCTCTACGTCTGCATGTGTGCATGTGTGCATGCATGTGTGAATCCGAATGCTTTGCTTGTTTTGCATGTGTATTGCATGTTGGTCTGCATGTGTGAGCTGGTCCACGTTTTCTGCATGTGTGCATTTCGAATGATTGCTATCCGAAGTGGTCTTTTTCTGCATGTGTGATTTCTCTTCTCCCGCTGTAGCAGCTGCTGCACATCCGAGTGAGTGGGTGTGTCACTTTTCTGCATGTGTGCATGTGATGTCCGAGTGAGTTTGTTTGCTGTCCATGTGATGCTGCTTGTGTGAGTGTTCTTGCTCCACTCATAATCAATTCTTTTATTTCTTTATAGGTCCCACTCTTTCTTTCCTTCCATAAATGCCCTATAATATATAAATGAAATGATATTATAGTTTACGTATTTCAAGAGCAAATATGAGACTTTGATGTGCAAAATATTATCATCAATAAATTTCCATTAAGTGTTAAAATTTTGATGCATAATTAAGTGTTCAACCATTCTTTGATGCAATAAATCACCCACTAAAACAGCTTAATTATGCATTTCTAACACTTCATCAGGACACTCTTGGGCAAGGTGATCTACCTCACCACACACAAAACATTGTCCAAAAGACTCTGCATGATTAGCCATGTGTGTTGGCTTTAAGTCTTTATTCTTCAACACCTCTAGCTCCCTAGTGATCATCTCAACCTTAGCCTTTAGGTTATCTTCTTCCCTAAGATGGTAAATTCCACCACCATTTAGGTTTCCTGCAGGTCGTGACCTATTTGTGCTCTCAGTAGCACTAGGTCCAGTCCAAGTGTGAGCTTTCTCAGCAAGCTCATTGAGGTATTCTATGGCCTCATCAGGATCTTTCTGTAAGAACTCACCATTACACATCATCTCCACAAATTGACGCTCTCTAGGTGTAAGTCCCTCATAAAAATAGCTCACTAAGTGCCAATTCTCATACCCATGGTGATGACACATACTCAATAGCTCCTTAAATCTCTCCCAAGACTGATACAAAGTCTCGTTGTCCTTTCGTACAAAGGTGGAGATTTGCCTTTTTAAAGCATTGGTCTTATGTTGGGAAAAGTATTTATTAAAGAAGACCTGAGTCATCTCATTCCATGACCCAATAGATCGTGGTCTCAAAGATTATAGCCAACTCTTAGCTCTATCCTTCAAAGAGAAAGGAAAGAACTTAAGTCTCACAATGTCATCAGTTGCATTTTGACTATGAAAAGTCGCAACTACTTCCTCAAACTCCTTAATGTGCACATATGGATTTTCATTTTCCAAGCCATGAAAAGTAAGGAGTAACTATATCATCCCTGTTTTAAAATCCAATTGGTGAATATTAGCTGGAAACATGATGCATGATGGTGTGGCTGTGCGTGTAGGGTGGAGGTAATCCTGAAGGGTCCTAGTGGGTTGATCTTCGTGTTCACTCATTTTCTTAGAATTAGAAGAATTATCAAACAAATGATCAAAAAAATTAAACTCTGACTCTAACACAGGTCTACAAGCAAACCGACCCAAGGCGTCTCTATACCTGTGCATGCAAGGTAGAGAAAAATGCAACACTAAAAAAACTACAAAAAGAAAAAGAAAATAAAAACAAGATGCAGCAAGCTAAAATAGGGAACGAAGTTACCGCCTTTACAAACTGTTGAAAAGAAAAACTATCTCACAATTCTTCTACCGTCTCCCCGGCAACGGCGCCAAAATTTGATTACGTCCAAAGAATAACGCGATAGTTGTAGCACAGCTTTGGGGTGTCGATTCCACAGGGAGGCAAATTAAAAGAATAGCAAGAGGAACAAAGAAACTAAAGAAAAAAATATTAAATAAGTAATAGAGAACAAAGATTAATTTTAAATGTAAATTCAAGTGAAGCAAAGTGATTAACAGAAAAAATACTCAAATTTGACAAACACTAGAGCGTCGGGAATCCCTTGCACAAATCTGGTATTTTAATTATTCTTAATTCATTGGATAACTCAATTAGGAACTCAATTTCCGCAATTCCCAATCGGAAGGTATAGATTTATAAACCAGACTTAAATCAAATGTAACCCTTTGAAAAAACATTCACCACTTTTAAAAAACGTGAATTACTACCCCTATTGATAAAATCCAATGACGATAATATACTCAGGAAGCGATATTGCAGCAAAAAACTAAATCAATATAGATAAATAATTGATCCAATCATAATCAAAGAACTAATCCATTCAATAGAAAAAGCATGACTGAATCCATAAACACAATAAATTCTATGATTATTCGGAGAAGAAAACATCAACGATGAATTGAGAATGATAAAACAAAAGAGTTTTAGCAATTGAAAATCAAATACATGAATTAACAATAAATTAGAAATACCATCTAATGTGCAAGTTCATCCCTAACCCTACTAGAGAATTTAGTTACCCATACATATACTGGACAACAAAAATCTCCAGAGAAAACTGAAGCGAATGGTGGCCATGGAAGTGATTTTCTCCTCTCTTCAGATCTACCTCTTGTGCCTCTTCCTCCCCCTCCATTTCGTACTAATGATATGCTTATATAGGGTAGGAAAGAAATCCTAATGTCCTCTTAATTTCCGCATAAAAAAAATTGCCTAACTTTTAGGACTTATCTTGGCAGCCATGTATGACCTTCAGGATTTTGAATTTGGAAATCCTTATTAGAGACAAAGTTATAGCCCTTTAAGATAGCTTTCTAATGCATCGATAATTGCATCAATCTGATATGTGAGTAAAAAGATACAGTCAAAAGACTAATGTATGTCCAGACTGTCTCCTAGCGAATTTCGGACTTGGACTTCTTATGGTTTCATTTTGTGATTTTTTTCTTTTTCTTTTCTTCTAAATTGCTCTCAAACCCCATGAATGTCCTCCTTTGAATTTGACTGGCTTGACTTACCTTTTTATAAACTCTGAAATTATACATAAAAAAAAACTGCTTAGGAGTATCCCAACGTAAATAGAAATTCAATTTAAGAATACACATTAATTCCTATGATTTCTATTCACATTTTAGCATTTTAGTCCAATAATAGGGTATATAGAGTGCACTTTCGCACACTCATCAAATAGTGTCGGGTGCTGTGGTCTTATCTTCAGGATTTAGATGGTGGTGATAATATACCATGGTTTCTTGGTGGGGATTTTAATATTATCCGGTCGGAAGGTGAGAAAATTGGTGGAGTTTGTCAGTCTTCTCGGGGGCGGGATGAGTTTAATAGCTGTATTCAAGATTGTAGTCTTGTTGATCTTCCTTATTCTGGTAATCGTTTTTCTTGGTGTAATGGGAGGTTAGGGGGTGGAAGAATTTGAGCTCGTCTTGATAGAGTCCTGGTGAATACTGGTTTTCTATCCAGTTTTCCTAATAGTTGTTTGATGTATCTTCCTTGAACCTTGTCTGATCATTGCCCTATGGTTACCTCTTTATGGGTTGATAGGAGGGTTGGTCCTACACCTTTTCATTTTCAAAGAATGTGGTGTTTGCATGATCCTAATTTTAGGTGTGGTAAGTGAGTATTGCAGGCAAGAATTTCAAGGTTGCCCGATGGTGAAATTTAGTAGAAAATTAAAAATATTGAAACAAGTGTTGAAGAAATGGAATGGGGAGGTCTTCGGTAAAGTGGAAGTAGATCTTAAAGTTATTGAAGAGGAGCTCCTTGCGTTGGAGAATAATGCACAACAAAATTATACTCAAGATATGAAAGTTGAACTTTTGAGATGCAAGCAAAAGCATCTCCAATATTTGCATAGAGAGGAGATTATGGGGTGTCAAAAATCCAGAGTTAAGTGGATTTGTGAAGGTGATGAAAACACAGCTTTCTTTCATGCTTCTCTTAGATGTAAAAAGAAATTTAAGGCTTTAGAGAGTATGATTCTTGAAGATGGTAGTGTTCTTGATTCCGGTGAAGCAGTCCTTGAGGGGGCTGTTGATTTCTTCCAGAAGCAATTAACCACATCGGCAGTGTCTTTTGAGGAGCCTGGTATGAATCTTATAACTTCTATTATTACTAAGGATGATAATCAATTTCTTTGCAGAGTTCCAAATTTGATGGAGGTTAAGGAGGCGCTTTGGTCAATCCCACAAGATAGTAGTCCAGGGCCTGATGGTTTTTCTGCTAGTTTTTTCCATCATGCCTGGGATATTATCAAAGAAGATTATTGATGTTGGCAATTGAATTCTTTGAGGGTAAGCCTTTAACTACGTTCTTTGGTGCCACCAATATTGTGTTGATACCGAAAGTGGATGACCCAAGGGGTTTTTTGCAATTCAGGCCTATCAGTTTATGCTCTGTTGTTTATAAAATTTTATCCAAGGTTCTGGTGAATAGGTTGGAACCAATCATGAAGAAAATAATCTCTGAGGAACAATCAGCCTTTATTAAAGGCCGACGCACTTTTGATAATATTTCTATCTCTCAAGAAATGGTTCAGAGTATGAACAGGAAAGTGAGAGGTGGTAATGTTATGATTAAAATTGATATGGCAAAGGCGTATGACAGGGTAAAGGCGTATGACGGGGTAAATTGGAGGTTCTTGTTAGAGGTGATGAAGAGGTTGGGTTTCTCAGATCATTGGAGGGGCCTGATTTTTAATTGTATCTCTTCTCCTATGTGTTCGGTGATGCTTAATGGTTCTTTGAAGGGCTTTTTCAAACCTTCCCTTCGTATTAGGCAAGGGGATCCCCTGTCACCTTATCTTTTCATTTTATCACAAGAATTGCTTTCTCGTATGATTAATGTTGATTTTCAACAGGAAAGAGTAAAAGCCTTTTAATACTAATGGAGGTACTCTGATCTCTCATTTGTTTTATGCTAATGATGTGCTGATTTTTTCAAATGGGGGTAAAAGATCTCTTCTGCAGATTATGAAGACTTTGCAAGCGTACCAATCTATGTCTAGGCAGATGGTCAGTCCGGCTAAGTCATCTATTTTTTTCCCCTCTAAGTTTTCTGTTGCTAGAAAATTGGAGTCTTTGAGGATCACAGGTTTTATGGAGGGGAAATGGCCATGCACTAATCTGGGAGTTCCGCTACATGTGGGAAGGATGACTATCAAATTATTTGAACCTTTGTTGTTAAAGTTGTAGAAAAAATTGGCTGGGTGGAAGAGTAACATTCTTTCTTTCGGGGGTAAGATTATTGACTCACTCAAAAATGAGTAGCACTAAACCTATCCCAAGTGCAGGAGGATATCGTGTAATAATTAGGAATAAATTCCTAGATCGTCTCCTTAGGAAAAGTTACTTAAAAATCAAACTCGTTGAAAAGGGTGAAAAACTTCACAAAGAGAAAATAAAATGATGGTATGTGCAATGGATAAAAAAGGGTACTAGTCATGGACTAGATTCATGTTTTTAGATTTTGATTGTCGGATTGGAATGTAAAGGACTAATAGATTAAACTCAGAAATTAATAAAACTAAATTAAGAATTAAACAAAATTAGGAAGTAATTGACAAAACATGCACTGAAAATTGAAAAGCCCTAAAATCAATGTTCTAGGGTTCATCATTGTATTCAAATCACAAATTCTAAAATTAAACCATCGTAATTGTAATCACTATTAAAATGAAAGCTTAACGAAACGATAAAAATAAATAACATGAATTAAATGAATAACAAATAAATTACTCAAACGACTAAATCAAAATTCTCCAAAATAATTTAGAAACTTAAAATTGAAATGAAATAGTAAGTAGGGAATTGAAAGATCAAGCCAATTGAACAGAGATGAAGATTCGAAGCGGTGGAGGAGGCTAAGCTGCAGTGGCAAGTGGACCCCTTAAGGAGTTCTTCAATCTGCTACAGTGTGAGTGAATGATCCAATGAAAATTGTGTAGCTGCGTGAATGATCAATTGTATGAATCCTCCTCTCTGAATCTGAACGAAAATCAAAGGAAAAATAAATTATAAGTGTTTCTCTAATCAAAACAGAGTTTTCCAGGCCAAAAAGTCTGTCATAAGATGTAAAAAAACATATATATACTCTGACGGCGGAATAAATCTTGATCTGTAAAATACGATATTCGCTCAAGCGGAGTGTCGAGCGAACCTCGAGCGTTCGACTCTGCCTAAGTTAGCTTGAGCGGCCTGTCGAGTGAACGTCGAGCTTTCGACTCTGCCTGAATTCGCTCGAGCAGCCAAATGCCTCCACTCGAGCGATCTCTTTTCCCGCAACTCGCTCGAGCCCACTATCGAGTGGTGGCTTCTAGTTCAACAATTGATAAAATTAGAGCAGAAATTCATGCTTTTAATCAATTAAAATCACAACTTTGATTTATTCATTTTTCCATATAAAACCAATGATAAAGTAATGAAAGAATTAAGATATATTGGTTCTAAAAGCATTAAGAATGCAAAAATTCAGCTCAATCACACCCCCCAACTAGCATTTTGCTAATCCTTGAGCAAAAAAGTGAAAATTAATTGAGATGAATATTGCATAAAGATCGAAATTCAAACAAAAACAATCAGACACAATTTTGAATTCTCACAAAAGTGACACGTTACTACTCAACTCCCAAGGGTTATACTCACCAAAACTATCTCAACAATCTTTCACATAGAATTAAGGCAAATGTCTCAGAACTCAAATGTGTGTGTGGAGCTAAACCGGTTGTGTGTTCCTCCTTACTAGCCATGATTTGTCATAGGATTTTTCAACCTTAAGATTAATCATTGCTGATTCTAACTACCTCAAAGCCCAAGGGTCTAGCAGTTTTCACGCCAGCTCTGTTTTTAAAGGTTGGACACTCAACCCCCAAAGTCTTGGGTAACTGTTTCTAGCCCTTTTTACTTAGGAAAGTTCACTAAGTTGCCTTTATTCCTTTTCTCTCTCTCTCTCTTTTTTTTCTTTTTGGCATGCCTCGGTAGTCCTGCAGTTTACTTCTCCAGTATTAAATCAATGAATGGTAAATAAGGAACACTACAAGTGTAAGCATGTGTAAAATGTCCTTCAAAATTTGCCTTTCGTTCTACAAAAATTTTATCAAGTTTCATCTCAATAAGCATAACATCCCGATGTTTCAAGTCACATATCAACAAAATATGATGCATCAAAAATCATGCTCTATGTTTAAGCTTGAAAATAAATCTTCACAAATGATCCCGCTCAACTACTCCACCAATATGTTCAAATTTCACAAATCTTATATTTATTTATTTTTATTTTTTATTTATTTTTGTTTTGTTTTTTGTTTTGTTTTTTTTTTAAATGTGCACACATGCTACCCCCCAACTAGTGAGAGACATAGTTGTTGCGACTAAACTTTGACTCAAATTAATGAATCAAAAATCTAGTGCAGTTTTACCTGCAAGTATACAGGTGTTGTAGTATCTTACAGGATCGAATCCACAGGGATTGACTTTTGTGATAAATAAAATAAATTCAGACAATGAAACAAAATTACGAAAAGAAACGTGCAATCAAATGAAGATTGATAAAATGAATGGAAAAAGACTAAGGTTTCGAGGATTCGTCTAATAATTTATGATATTGTTTCCGATCGATTTACTTCAATTAAACTAGAATAATGATTCCGTTTAATTGGTAGATTTAGCATTTAAGATCGAGAAAAACAGACGCTTATGATTGAGCGTGAACGATTGATGATTAAAACATTTACAAATCTATTTGAATACCACAGGGATTCCTCCACCATTCACTGTATTCAGAAATCACAATGAATCAAGACGAGTATATAGATAATCAAATTATCCAAATAAAATCTTTCAATCAATCAAGCTCGCAAAATAGATTTTACGTGGATTCGGAAACAATATGTAAATCATTAAACTTCACCTCTAACCTTAGTATGAAAATTTAGCCAAACATATTTATTATAAGTGCTATAAAAATATTGTTCAGGATAAAATTAAAATAAAATACAATGAAACCACACAATAACATAAAACTGAAAAGAAAAGAAAATAAAATAAAAGTTAAAACTCCAAACATTATCCATGATAATATTAAAATAAAACTCAAGCTAAAATGAAAACAACTTGGATCATAAAACAGGAAATTGAACCAAAAATAACTCCCTTAAAAACCAGTCCGTCCCGCAGCTACAAAAACGTGAACTATCCTTCCGTAACTTTACGTCAACACCAGCAGCTCCTTCCTTCTGTTTTTAGCTTTCTCCACGTACGTCCTTCATTCCGTGTGCTAGCTGCCTCTTCCCATTGCATATTCTGTCCAGCCAGTAGCTCACGTCCAACCAGCTCCTTCTAATGCAGCGGCACGTCTCCCTCTCTCACTAGCCCTTCAATCATCTCTCGGCTGCCCCTCCAATCCTCACCTACCGATTCCTCCCTCCTACCATCAACCAAGAAGCCAATCAAATTCTTCCAGCCAATTCCTTTCTCTCATCTCACCTCCTTTTCTTTAATGAGGGCCCACGTAAATTCCTATCTCAGCTAACATCCAACTCCCAGCCGGTCTCACTCCAGCTGACCCCCTTTTAATCTGTCGTCCAGCAATATATATATATGCACATACAGCTGCCTCACACAACACGTCGGTGCCAATCATCTAATCAAATTAATACTTTAAGCACAATAAAATTCCAGCTGAAAACTCCTACACGGCTTTGCTCACCCACTCTCCTTCAATCACGGCTATCTTCAACTTTCTTATATAATTCATTTCTTCAACTTCCCACCATCTCTTTCACTCTACACCCACCAATTGCTTTCAACTCCTTCTTCCCTCTCTCCTTGTCTCTTCCCCCACTTCTCTCTCCATGTGTCGTCCTTTAACTCAACCTATAGTAGAAAAATCAATAGCCAAAACATCCACTTGCCTCTTGAATATTTAATTGGTTGTTTTCTCTCCCACCGGTTGGTCCCTCTCAAATCATGCATTGAATAATTAATCCCAGCCAACTACTCCACTAGCTGCCTCTTGAAGAATCAATCAATTTCCTCAATTCCGGTTCCACGTTCCCCTCTCCTTCATCACGTATTTCCAGCTCCAAACTCAAGCACCGATTCCTCTCTATTAGTATGCATTTTTGATCATAAGTTCCAACCGGATCTCTTTTGAATTTTCTTTAAACTGAAAATAAGAAGAAAGAAATAACACTCAAAAATAAATTATCAAAAACAGACTATATATGTGAGGAAATATTGTCTCATTAAATCATAATTAAGCATAAACATGATATCAATCAATTAAAAATCACAACTCGTATTTATGCTTATTAATCATTTTTTTTTATCTAAAACCAATAATAGTGTCACGAAGAATTTAAAATACATTGGTTTTAAATAGTTAAAACATGCAATATTTCAGCTCAATCAATAGTCCTCAATGAATCGAACGAAAGAAAACAAAGTGCACAGAACTAAGCAAGCAAAACAAACAATCAACATGAAATATAAAACCAAAGCAAAAGAACAAATAAAATAAATGCAAGTAAAGAAAACTGTAAAGAAGGAAAAGCAACTTAAAACACTTCCCTGGGGTCTTGCACAAGCAAGATCTCTTCATGTGGATCAAAGACCTTCAGAAATGACTTTAGACGTTGTCCATTGACAGTGAAGCTATTACCATTCTTCGGATTGACAATGTCTACCACGCCATGAGAATGAACGGTCTTCACAATGTATGGCCCACTCCATTGGGATTTCAACTTTCCAGGAAAAATATGCAAGCGAGAATTGTAAATGAGGACTTCCTAGCCAAGTGTGAATTGCTTTGGATGAATTTTCTGATCATGCAGAATTTTCATGTGTTCCTTTGCAAGCTGAGCGTTGTCATAAGCATTCCGACGAGTTTCATCCAATTCATTGATCTGCAATTTTCTCAACCCTGAAGCTTCATCAAGTGACATGTTAACATGTTTTATGGCCCAAAGAGCTCGATGCTGAATATCAACAGGTAAATGACAAGCTTTACCATAAACTAATCGATAAGGAGAGATCCCTATATTTGGTTTAAAAGCTGTCCTATAAGCCCACAAAGCATCAAGAAGTTTAACCGACCAATCTTTCCTATTAGGCTTGATGGTTTTCTCTAAAATAATTTTTATCTCTCTGTTTGCCAATTCAGCTTGCCCATTTTTTTGAGGGTGATAAGGGGTAGAAACTCTGTGTGTGATACCATATTTCTTCACAAGTGTAGAAAATGGTTTATTGCAAAAATGAGAACCCCCATCACTTATAATAACTTTTGGCATGCCAAAACGAGCAAACAAAGATTGCAAAAATTTCAAGACAACATGATGGTCATTTGTTTTGCAAGCAATGGCCTCCACCCATTTTGAAACATAATCCACAACCAATAGAATATATGTGTTTCCAAAAGAAACTGGAAAAGGGCCCATGAAGTCTATTCCCCAACAATCAAAAATTTCTAAAGTAAGAATAGGGGAAAGAGGCATCATGTCTCTTTTGCTAATGGATCCTAATTTTTGACAAGGCTCACAAGCCTTGCAAAAATTATAAGCATCTTTAAACATGGAAGGCCAGTAAAAACCGCTTTACAAAATTTTTGAAACTGTTTTCTTTGCTGAAAAATGACCACCACATGCACCCATATGACAAAATCTCAAAATCGAAGAAAACTCATCATCAGGAATGCATCTCCGAATCAATTGGTCCGAACAATATTTAAAAAGATATGGATCATCAAAATAAAAGTGTCGTACCTCAGAGAGAAACTGACGCTTATCTTGGGTGGACCATTCAGAAGGCATTTGCTCAGTCACCAGATAATTGACTATGTCAGCATACCAGGGAGCTCTATCAACCACAAACAGCTACTCATCCAGGAAACTATCATCAAGAGGAAGGCTGACATTTGAAGAAGGAGATGATGACAATCTAGAGAGGTGGTCAGCTACCACATTTTCAATTCATTTCTTGTCCTTAATGTTGATGTTGAACTCTTGAAGTAATAAAATCCAGCGAATCAAGCGTGGTTTTGCATCTTTCTTAGCCAACAAATACTTAAGAGCAGAGTGGTCAGTGAAAATAGTAACAGGAGAACCAAGAATATAAGTCCGAAATTTATCAAGTGCAAAAACCACTGCAAGCAATTCTTTTTCAGTAGTGGTATAATTTCTCTGGGCATCATTCAAGGTTCTACTAGCATAATAAATCACAAATGGCCTATTATCCACCCGCTGCCCCAAAACAGCTCCTAAGGCATAATCACTAGCATCTGTCATAATCTCAAAAGGAAGGTCCCACTGCGGGGGTTGCACAATAGGGGCAGTGGTAAGCGACTTTTTCAGGGTATCAAAAGCTTTTTGGCACTCATCAGTCCAAACAAATTCAATATCATTTTGTAAAAGAGTGCACAAAGGTTTTGCAATAGAACTAAACCCTTGAATAAACCGCCTATAAAAGCTAGCATGATCAAGAAAAGAACGAATATCCCTAACTGTCCTAGGGATAGGAAGTTAAATATTAATTCAATCTTTGCCTTGTCAACTTTTATACCCTCAGAAGAAGCAATATGCCCCAATACAATACCCTGAGTAACCATAAATTGGCATTTCTCCCAATTAAGTAAAAGATTTTTTTCCTCACATCTCTGAAGAATACGCGCCAAATTATGCAAACAACTCTCAAAGGATTTTCCAAAAATAGAGAAATCATCCATTAATATTTCACAAATATCATCAATCATGTCTGAAAAAATACTCATCATGCATCTCTGAAAAGTAGCTGGAGCATTACACTGACCAAAAGGCATTCTAGTAAAAGTAAAAGTGCCAAAAGGACAGGTGAAAGTGGTTTTCTCCTGATCCTCAGGCGCTACAGCAATTTGATAATAACCAGAGTAGCCATCTAAGAAACAATAATATGCATTACCAGCTACTCTTTCCAAAATTTGATCCAAGAATGGTAAATGAAAATGATCCTTCCTACTGGCTGAATTAAGTTTTCTATAATCAATGCACATTCTCCAGCCAGTAACCATTCTAGTAGGAATCAACTCATTTTTATCATTTTTTATGACAGTCAAACCAAATTTTTTTGGTACCACTTGAGTTGGACGTACCCACTTACTATCTGAGATAGGGTAAATGATACCTACTGCGAGTAGCTTAGGCACTTCCTCTTTCACAACTTCCTTCATGGTAGGATTGAGCCTACGTTGAGCATCACGAACTGGTCTAGCATCATCTTCAAGATGGATTCTATGGGTACATACAGCGGCATCAATGCCTTTGATGTCGGCTATTGTCCAACCAATTGCGCCTCGATGCTTCCTTAATACTTCAATCAACTGGGCTTCATCCTTCTGATTTAGCTTTGAGGAAATCACCACCGGAAAAGTGTCTTCTTCAGGACCAAGAAACACATACTTTCAATCTTGAGGAAGTGGTTTCAGCTCCAACTGGGGAACTTCTTCCTCTGAAGATTTAAGCATGTCTGGTGGTGGTAGAGCTTCAAACTGGGGTTTCCATCTTGCTCCCGCAAATTGTACTTCAAGTGGTAAAGAAGAATCTGCAAAACAATAAAAAAAAAATCAATGTCATCTTCATTAATATGATCAATTTTCTCGTCAAGTAAAAATTCAGGTGTCTGAAAAATATAATCATCATCAAAGAAGGGAGAAGTTGAGCAAATAAAATCTGTTGGTGTCAAACTCTCCACAGCATTCAAATCACTTGTGTCATCAAAATGTGCTGGCATCTTGCAAGCGTTGAAAACGTTCAACTCAAGTGCCATGTTTCCAAAGGTAAGCTTCAAAACTCCACTTCTGCAATTGATCAATGCATTTGATGTAGCTAGAAATGGTCTTCCTAGGATGACAGGAGCTTGGTAAATAGTGGAGACCGGCTGCTGCATGTCAAGAACCACAAAATCCACTGGATAGTAGAATTTGTCCACCTTGACCAACACGTCCTCTACAATACCCCTCGGTACCTTAACTGATCTGTCAGCCAACTGTAGCATGATGGAGGTCTTTTTCAGCTCACCCAATCCCAACTGCTCATATACTGAGAACGGTACCAAGTTCACACTACTTTCCAAATCAAGTAAAGCTCTCCCAATGCGTGATTCACCAATCATAATGGAAATGTTGGGAGAGCCGGGATCTCCAAACTTCTGAGGAGTCTCACTCAATCTCAATGCACTAACTTGCTCCATTAGGAAAGCTTTCTTCTTCACATTAAGCTTCCTCTTGACTGTGCACAAGTCCTTCAAAAATTTTGCATACGAATGCACTTGTTGTATGGCATCCAAGAGTGGAATATTGATCTTCACTTGCTTGAAAATCTCTTGAATCTCCGTGTGATACTTGTTCTTTTGGCCAGCTGCCAATCTCTGAGGATAGGGAACCACAGGTTGGTATCCCTTACTAGTCTCAACATCTGCACTCACGGGCTTCTTCAGCTTTGGTCTCACTACCTCTGATTCTTTCTCAACTTTATCAGTCTCTGTTACATTTTTAGGTGTAGGACCAACTACCTATGTGTCTATAGGCATCTCTGGTTGGGGAACTTTCTTCCCACTTCTCAAAGTAAGAACTGCCTTCGTTGTCTCAATAACATCCCCTGAGATATTATGCACTTGCTGTTGTTGCTGCCTGTATACTTGAGGATTAGGTTAAGGCTGTGCTGGAAATTTCCCTTTCTTTAGGGTGCTCAAGGTTGTGCTCATCTTATTAATAGTGCCTCGCAACTCATTTGTGGCCTGAGTGTTCTGATTATTTGTGGTGGCCTGAATCTGCATGAATTGCTGAAGTGTATTGGACATCTGAGCCATATTGTCATCTAGAGTCCTCTTTGTAGATGATGAAGGCTGAGAACTCTGTGCAGCTACATGAGGCTGAAATTCAGGAGGAGCTACATAAGGATAGCTCTGAGGATTCTGATATGGCGGATACTGGTGCTGAGGAGCACCCTGATTAAATGGCTACTGCTGAGGTGGTAGGGACCGACCAGGCTGATCATTTCTCCATGAGAAATTTGGGTGATTCCTCCACCCCGGATTATATGTGTTGGAGAAAGGCTGATTCTGTGCTCTATTAACCCAGTTAGCTGATTGCATCTGCTCAGACCCACCTTCTTGAAATACTGGCATAATCGGGTAGTCTTGGGTCTTATGGTTTGAATCAGCACATATAGAACATGCCTCTACTACTTTCACAGCCTTCACTTTTTTCATTTCCATGACCTCTAGTCTTCTAGTCAATGCAGCTATTCGGGCTTGAACATTAGCGTCTTCTTTAAACTCATATCTACCCCCTCCAGAAATAGCCCTCAGTGGCTGTGTTGCTAATGGAACTCGATCAGTATAAGTGTTCCACTGTTGTGCGCTATCAGCAAGGTAGTCAAAAAATGATAGTGCTTCATCAGGTTTCTTGCTGAAGAACTCCCCATTGCACATTGTCTGAACAAACTGGTTGCATTCTAGAGTGAGACCAGTGTAAAAATGGCTCACCAACCTCCAAGATTCAAAACCATGATGTGGACAAATGTTCACCAAATCTTTAAATTTTTCCCAACTGGCCCGAAAGGTCTCATCAGGTCTCTGATTGAACTGGCTGATTTGCTCTTGCAAAAATTGAGTTCTCTGAAAAGGAAAAATTTTTTGTAAGAATTCACGCTGCATATCAGACCAACTAGAAATAGAATCAGGCCTCAAAGAATTAAACCAAATCTTCACTTTATCCTTTAAAGAGAAAGGAAATAAACGAAGTCTAATAAATTCATCAGTAACAGCCCTAGTGATAAAAGTAGTGCAAGCCAACTCAAAATCTGTCAAGTGCTGGTAAGGACTCTCAGAATCCATCCCGTGGAACTGAGGTATCACTGACATCATGCCATGCTTAATAGAGAAATTAGGTGCATTTTCAGGTAAAACTATGAATGTTCTAGGGTTCATCATTGTATTCAAATCACAAATTCTCAAATTAAACTACCGTAATTGTAATCACTATTAAAATGAAAGCTTAATGAAACGATAAAAATAAATAACATGAATTAAATGAATAACAAAAAAATTACTCAAACATCTAAATCAAAATTCTCCAAAATAATTCAAGAACTTAAAACTGAAATGAAATAGCAAGTAGGGAATTGAAAAGATCAAGCCAATTGAACGGAGATGAAGATTCGAAGCGGTGGAGGAGGCTGAGCTGCAGTGGCAATTGGACCCC
This sequence comes from Carya illinoinensis, assembly GCF_018687715.1. Taxonomy (NCBI): domain Eukaryota; kingdom Viridiplantae; phylum Streptophyta; class Magnoliopsida; order Fagales; family Juglandaceae; genus Carya; species Carya illinoinensis. The sequence goes on from NC_056758.1 coordinate 20,590,966, forward strand.
TCAAGGAGTTCTTCAATCTGCTGTAGTGTGAGTGAATGATCCAGTGAAAATTGTGTAGCTGTGTGAATGATCGATTGTATGAATCCTCCTCTTCGAATCTGAACGAAAATCAAAGGAAAAAGAAATTCTAAGTGTTTCTCTAATCAAAATAGAGTTTTCTAGGCCAAAAAGTCCGCCATAAGATGTAAAAAAACATATATATACTCTAACGGTGGAATAAACTCTGATCTGTAAAATACGATATTCGCTCGAGCGGAGTGTCGACCGAACATCGAGCGTTCGACTCTACCTAAGTTAGCTCGAGCAGCCTGTCGAGAGAACATCAAGCTTTCGACTCTGCCTGAATTCGCTCGAGCGGCCAAATGCCTCCGCTCGAGCGATCTCTTTTCCCGCAACTCGCTCGAGCCCACTGTCGAGCGGAAATCAAGCATTTGAATCTGCCTGACTTCGCTCGAGCGGCGGCTTCTGGTTCAACAATTGATAAAATTAGAGCAGAAATTCATGCTTTTAATCAATTAAAATCACAACTTTGATTTATTCATTTTTCCATATAAAACCAATGATAAAGTAATGAAAGAATTAAGATATATTGGTTCTAAAAGCATTAAGAATGCAAAAATTCAGCTCAATCAATTATTCTTCTCAAACATGTCTTATCTAGTATGCCAATTCATGTTCTCTCTGTTATGAATTTACCTAAGGGTGTTTTCAAGGCCATCAAAAGTATCTTCTCTAATTTTCTTTGGAATTCAATTGATGATAAAAGAAAAAGAAAATGGGTTTCTTGGAAAAATATTTATTTGCCGGTTGAGGAAGGAGGACTGGGTATTCGAAACCTACATGATGTGCAAATGTCTCTTTTCATGAAATTTGCTTGGAAACTGTTGGAGGGGAATTCGGTGTGGGCAAAATTCTTTCTGAGGAAATATGTGGGTGGTAAGCACCCTATGGCTCTTTATAATTCCACAGGTTCAAGATTTTGGAAAGGTATTTTATCTGTGATGCCGATTGTGCAACAGAATTCATGTATTTTGGTTAAAAGTGGTGCTTGTAATTTTTGGTTTGATAATTGGGTAGATGAGAATTTATTAGTGGCTGATATTTTAAATAGTTTTGGATGGGATGTGGTTAAATTGCGTTTGCTAGTGTCGGAAGAGATGGTTGAGAAAATAATTGCTTCTCCAGTTCATATCTCAGGTGGCTCAAATGTGCGTATTTGGAAGCCTAATTTGGACGGTACTTTCTCTACCAAATCTGCTTGGCATTTAATTAGAGAGACATGAACTATCTGTCTTTGGAAAAAATGGCTTTAGCATAGTTTGGCTCCAAAAAAAATGTCTTTTGTTTGTTGGCGTGCTAAAAAACATGTTTTACCTGTGGATGATATCATTTCTAAGCTAGGTATTCCTCTAGCTTCAAAATGTCATTGTTGTGTTTTACCACAACAAAAATCCATTGATCATATTTTTTGTAGTGGTGAGTTGGCTGCTATGGTTTGGGGGTATTTTGCAGGTATTTTGGGGATTTGGTTGCCTAACCTCCAAAACTGGACTATGGTTATGAATGTTTGGTGGATTCGAGCGTCAGAATCTTCTCAAGTAAGTTGTTGTCGTGGTATCTTACCAATCATTATCACGTGGGCTTTGTGGAGAGCACGGTGTGAGCATAGAATGGAAGGAAAGATTACGGATTGGAAGGGTGTGGTAAGGAGGATTAAATTGATGTTAGTTGATATTTTTTCTCCGCATCAAAAATTTGATAGATTTCATGCAAATGATATCAAGGTTTTATAGGAATTAAATTGCCCTTTTTCTCATGTTTGAAAAAAAAGTATGAAAGCTATAGCTTGGATTAAGCCAAATAAAGGTCAGTATAAACTTAATGTTGATGGTAGTTCGCTCAGAAATCTTGGATTAGCAGGTGGTGGTGGGGTTATTAGAGATCATGATGGTCGAGTGTTGGCGGGTTTTGCTATTCATTATGGGCAAGTCTCCAATAATGTTTCTAAGGGGAGAGCTTTACTGGATGGATTAAAGTTGGCACAATAGTTGGGTATTCGAGACATCTTGGTGGAGTCCGATTCAGAAGTTATTGTGAAATGGATTCAGGCTGGTAAATGCAGTTTATGGTATTTGTGGGATTTTTGGGATGACATCCAGAGTTTGTTTGTTGATTTACAGTGTTCCATCCAGCATATTTTTAGAGAAGCAAACATGGTTGCAGACTATTTTGCCAAAGAGGGGGCTTTTAATAGAGGTAAGTTTTTTACAGGGTTGGCCCTTGATAGGGGAATCCTTCGTGGGTTAGTACGTACGGATATGTGGGGTCTTCCTTATATTAGGATGTAATTGTGCTCTCCTTTATGTTGTTTAGCACTTTCTTTGTTTTGTTTTCCTTTGATCATAGGGGTTTTTTGGTTTTTTTTTTGTTTATTTTTTGTAAAATCCCTGTTGATAGTGATGTAACCACGGTTTTCCTTCGCCATATGTGAGGGCTTTCTTAATAAACTTGGGATGAGGCTGCTATGTGGGTGGCTACTGGCTATTTAAAAAAAAAAGAAATGGATCATTTTGTAGTAGAGAGGACTTTAAATGTGTTGCATGACCATTGGTGGGAATATTGCTTCCCATTCATTGGGTTTGCATATAGTTGGAGTGGTCACTTTGGTGTAAAGAAGAGTTTAGACGTATTGCATGACTACTTTTGAGAGTACGGTTTACCATTCATAGAGGTCGCATAGGAGTGGTCATTTTGGGGTAAGGAAGACTTTAGATGTATTTAATGAATGTTTATGGGATTATCATTTTTAATTCATTAAATTGTTGCATGAACGTTTGCGAGAGTATTATTGGTCATTATTAGAGCTTGCATATAATAGCACCATGCATACTACTATTTCTTATTCACATTTTGAAGTTGTTTCTAGATTTAATCCACTTATTCCTTTTGATTTAATGCCTTTACCTGTTGATGTCAGAAGTAGCTTGGTTGGAGTTTTCCAAATTCTTCATAAAATTAACGATAATTCATATCAAGTGTAGCTTCCAGGTAAGTACAATATTTCTACTACTTTCAATGTTTCTGATCTTTTTCCTTTTGATCTAGGTGGAGATTCGAGGTCAAATCCTTTTGATGAGAGGGGGAATAATGGACCCCAAGGTGGACCAAGTCGTAAAGATCTTTTGCAAGTTTCAGAACGGGCAATTATAAGATCAAGAGCTAGGAAGATCAAGGAAGCTATGCAAGGATGGGTGAAATCCACTTGAGACGTGTTTAGCAAGAGCCCAACATTTAGGATGGGCTTGAGAGAAGTAGATCCAATTTTCATCTATGTGATACATTATGGAAAACACGACTTGGGCATATTGTTATTGAAGGCTATGGACTTATTTATTTAATTAAAATGGCTTATTTTATTAGTCATAGGAATTAATCTAGAATAATTGGGCTTGGGGATGTCTGGCCCACACGTCTTATTTCTAATGAACTAGGGTTTTTGGGAAGGCCTTGTATTTTGGCCAAGGGCTTATTTGGAAAGTTATTATTTTATTTGAACTAGGGTTTTAGAGGTACTAGCGCGGCAGTGTTCATGATACAGTACTGCCGCACTATTCACTAGGGTTTTTAGGAATTGTACTTAAACCACTTGTAGCCTCATTTGAGAAGGTTAGACATTATCGAATTTTTATTAGTGAGTTGAGTTTACTCCTCTTGTTCTTGATTGAACTTCTGAAGTTATTAAAGGTAAATCACAACTTCTTGTAGTCTAGGTTCTTGAGACGGGTTATTCAATGGGTGTAGATTTTGATAGAATCTAGTTTCTTGAAATGAGATCTCAATGGGTCTAGATTCTCCATTCATAGACTTGAGTTTGGCTTTCTTGGGTTTATTTTTCCAGTATTGTTGTTGGGTTTCAAAGGGAGTCAATTGGCGTTCACACCATTTGGTATGCAGAGCAAGGTTTCCAATCAGTTGGTGAGAAAAGAAAATAAAAGGAAAAGAAAAAAAATTGCAAAAATAAAAGAAGAGAAAGAAAATGATTTTGGGTATAGGTTGTTTGAAATACGTTGCCATTGAAATTGAGTGACTTGGTATTGATTGAGCCATCTTTAAAGGGGATGCATACATCTTTCTAGTTGGTATCTTGTTTCGTAATTACTCTTTCCATCGTATAAATTCCTTGAGTCTCGTGTCATTTTATTCCTTTCGTGTTTTATCTTGTTCTTCCCTCTTGGACCTATATACTAATTGGAATAAAACAAGGTTGTATTGTATTGATTTAGTTCAATTAGTTTTGAAAAAACTTGAGTGGGAAAACTCTTGAGGTAAAAAAGGCAAGAGAGTGTGAGATCATTATCGGGAAAAAGCCAATTAAGAGTGAAACATGAGTGGAGTGCCATTATTTAAGTGCAAACACGTAAGGGAGAGCGTGTGATGTCTTTTTCCACTAACATTCTTTTTGTGCAGCGCATACAATGTCTCATTAAAGTGACTCATCACCAAAGGGGATGTCAAATAATTTCTTTTTGTTGTAAGCCATGCAACAATAATTTGAGCGGTTGAACATGGTGTTGGGGGAAGTAAGGGATATGATGAATCAACGAGGTGCAGTGATTAGAAATCTACAACATGGGAGAGATAGGAGAAGATGTGAGCCTAGTATTTAGAATATGTATGATAAGAGTGAAGGGCATCATGGTGAGTTTCTTATTGCCAGGCGTGCTGTCAATACACAAAGTAAGATGGATGATACAGAGCTGCAGAGAGAGAACATTTTTCATACTAGATGCCACATCAATAGCAAGAAGGTATGTAGTATGATCATTGGTGGAGGAAGTTGTACTAGTGTTGCTAGCACTACTTTAGTTGGAAAATTGAATTTACCTACTTTGAAACACCCTAAACCTTACAAGTTGCAGTGGTTAAATGATTGTGGGGAGGTTAGGATAAATAAGCAAGTGGTAGTGTCTTTTTCAATTGGGAAGTAGAAAGATGAGGTTCTTTGCGGTGTAGTGCCTATGCATGCTGGCCATATTTTGTTGGGAAGGCCGTGGCAGTGTGATAGAAGAGGAGTAATCTATGTTGGGTTTAGGAACATGTACAGTTTTGAAAAGGATGGAAAAATAATCAAATTTGCTCCTTTAACTCCAATACAAGTCCATGAGGACCAACTGAAGTTGAAAAATGAGATTGATCAAAACACAAAGAGTGAAAGTGAGATTGATAAAAAAAGAGAGAGTAAAAGTGAGGTTGAGCGAAAAATAAAGAGTGGAAATGAGATTTAGAAAAAAGAAGAAGAAAAAGTGAGACAGAAAATGAGAGAGAGAGAGAGAGAGAGAGAGAGAGAGAGAGAGAGAGAGAGAGAGAGAGAGAGAGAGAGAGAGATGGGAGAGAAAAAAGCTAAAGGTGAGGCTGAAACCTCAAGAAAGAGAGAATAACTCGAAAAACAATTGTTGCGTTCTAACTTACCTCGATTGTCGCGTTCTACGAGAATAAAGTGCGAAACACGAGAAACTATAAGAGGGTATTCTAAAAGTTAGAAATTTAATTACTAACAATTAGAAATGTGTAAAAGAGACAACTTATAGTAAAATTACTATTTTAAACTCTACATGTGGAAAAATGACCATTTTACCCCTAACTTAAGGATTTCACATCCTAACTCCAAAAATTTCTAAAATTTACATTTCTCATGTAAATTTTGTCCTAAACTCAAATATCAACTCATAAAAATTTAAAACAAATCACAAATATGGAAAACACACTATGTCCTCACTATGATCAAGAGATTTCTCTTGATTTTTGTTGCAATTCCCTCCAACTTCGAAACTCATGCTTAACCCAAAATTTTGCTACAAGGATTTTCCTATCCTAAGTTTAAAACCATACTTAAAACATCCATTTAGGAAAAACTAATAATCAACACCAAACTTTTTGTAAAACAATCCAAACACTTGAGTCACAAGCTTTGACCCTAAATCAAAACATCTCCAAGAATTCCAAAAAATAAAATCTTATTTCTAACATATTCATAACATCAACCTAAGATCAACCAAATTCACAAAATAACACTTGGAGTTTTTGGTTTTACACTTAGTCTAAAAACAAAAACGTTTTCCTTAACCAGCTTTGATAAATCTCTTGATCATTGGCTTAAGAAGGTGAGATCTTCAAAATAGAGCATCGCATGGTTTAAAAATGTGTCCTAAAGAGTATCTAACCATCAGGCTTAAAATTACATGGCTAAAAATAATAAAACATGAATCTAATCTAAAAACATCAAATCTTAGGCCTAACCGAAATCCTCTTGCATAGAAAAATCATATCTTTGAAACTAATACTAAATATCTTCAAAATAACATCCTAACATGAAAATAAGAGACTTAGGATCATCATATAAAAATATCAAAGCCATTAGAGTAAGATCAAACTATGAAATATTCAAACTTTCTCCAAATAAAAACTGTTTTTCCACTTCCAGTTTTCAAGTTTCTAGATCTAAGAAAATCTATCATCAAAAACTTTAGTCATGCAATAAAACTTCAATGACCACTCTTAAACACATGTTAAAAGCACTCCATAAAAGTTTTAGACCAAGATATGTTATTAGCTTGGTCAAAAATTCTAAAACATAACATACTCTCCAGTTTCACGCCCAGAATAACATTTCCATGGTTAAAAAAACTTTTGACCAACCAAATGACCATGTAATGATACAAATAATATATCTATGGAAACTATACTCAAATTAAAAGAACTTTTATGAAGGAGTCATCGTGTGAAAATACTTAGAAAGGGTCAAAAAGCTCCACACAAAAAGACCCAGAAATCTGCCCGAGAGAGCTCTTTTGGGTTTCTCTCTAAGAACGGGGTGAAGAAGTGATGAAAGGAAAGGAAGTGTGTCTTGCATGACTCAAGGCTTCTGTAGGGGGAAGATATGGACCTGAATGACCTTGATTGGAGGTGGCTATGTGACATAAAGTGGAGAATAGTGAGGGGCAGAAGACAGCTTGCAGAAGCTATGAGGTATGGAGGTTGATGGGGTGGGTTTCTCCATCTCATCAAGGAACTATTGGGTGCAGCCAAAGGTAGTGAATGGTTTGCCATGTGGGGGAGGAAACTTCTTTAAGAAGCCTTGCCAAGGTGGCCAAATTCATGGGCCTTGGTGGGCTACAATCAAGTGGGCTACAATTTGGGGTTTAAAGAGGATTTGGTTAGGGTTTGAGATGCTATCAAGCCCAAATTCAATTGTTATTGGCCCAATCAAATTTTCAAGGTTGGATAATTATTTCATAACAAGAATTTGAGAAATTAATAGCATGTGAAAATGATTTAATCAAGTGATTAAATACAATGCTAGAAATTGGATTAAAGAGGGTTTGAAGGCCAACTTTAGGGTTAGGGGAAATCGTTCAGGGTTTCGGTTTCAACCAAGCTTTTGGGGTTTTTCAATTGAATTCCAACCATTTAGGGTTTCACTAGGGTTGAAACCCTCTTTGATCTAGCTCAATCTGGTTGATCAGATAAAAAAAGGTTTTGCTTAGGTGGCATGACCTCACACCTTGATTTCCTTCACAAATCCATCTAATGGTTTCTCTTTGTGCCAAGTGTCTAATACTATTCACTATGAGTGTCTAAGATCTTTCCAAGTGTTCAAATAAAACTTATATAACCAAATTTTGACATTTCACACTGTGATTTTGAAAACACTGCACTTAGTACGCTTATCGAGATTACTATTCACTCTGAAGAAATGCATAATGAACTTAGTACTGAAAAATCCTAAATATTCATATTAACCTACAGTGCAAATTGTTTACCAAAATTCAACGCTGAAGTCCCCTAAAAATAAATTCACAGTTTCAAACAGCCCTTTCATCCGAAATTATGAAAATGAGTTATTGTGCCATAAAATCCTAAATATTCAACTAAGTCTAGTGGCATAAACTATAGCATATTCTGACACTTCTAACTACGCATCATAGTGAGTGATAACACTGACTATGATGACAGACTAAAACCTTTGCGACTAGTCGATTCGTGAAAAGTTATAAAGTTTTCACAAGGTTCCTAAAGTCTATAGAAATTCCACCATCGAATTTCTAGCGGGCTGTTACAAGATTAGTCTAGGTGGAACACGTCAATACAAGCAAAGCCATGTCAATGCCCAAGTCACCTCCAATCGGCACCTATATGCACCTACATGTGCATGGCAACAAATTCATATATTACACGCAACCATAATCCTTCTAGTTTGGTTTGAAAGCATTGGATGAACAAGAAACCCATTTTCTGTATCATTTTTCCAATTGAAGCCTGCATAAACCAGACCTTTGGTTTCCCTCTAGACCAAGAAGCGCCACACACTTCTATGGTTCCCCATATGTCCATTGTTAAGCTAAGCTTGAGTTAAGAGCATTAATCGACTTACGAATAATTAGTCATCTCTAAATCCTGTTTTGAGCTTAATTTCCTTTTTAATTCTTTCTAACCTTTTTTTTTTTTTTTTTTATGGATCTTAGTACTTTTATTGTTTTGTTTTTCATCGTTCTTTGATTATCTAGGAGATATTAGTCTTTATCTAACACATGTCAATGCAAGCATAGCCATGTCAATGCCCAAGTGGCTGCCAGTGGGCTCCTAGGCGCACCATCACGAGTATTGCAATAGATCGGCCACTAGCTGACACCATTTAAAAAATCTTTGAAGGAACATTTCGTCGTTTACACCACACCTTAACCCTTCAAGTTCAGTTCTAGCATTGGGCGAATTGGGCACGAGAAACCCATCTTTTATTTCATTCTTCCATAGGACATGTCATGTTATGCTCCGCTAAGTACAAGAAAATACCATCTACAAGCCAAACAAGTTAAGTGAAACACGGAGTCGAGCGTTGAGGAGTGTGCGAAAGTGAACTCTATATACCCTATTATTGGACTAAAATGCTAAAATGTGAATAGAAATCATAGGAATTAATGTGTATTCTTAAATTGAATGCGTTGATGAGTGTGCGAAAGTGAACTCTATATACCCTATTATTGGACTAAAATGCTAAAATGTGAATAGAAATCATAGGAATTAATGTGTATTCATAAATTGAATTTCTGTTTACGTTGGGATACTCCTAAGCAGTTTTTTTATGTCTAATTTCAGAGTTTATGAAAGAGCAAGTCAAGCCCAGTCAAATTCAAAGGAGGACATTCATGGGGTTTGAGAGCAATTTGGAAGAAAAGAAAAAGAAAAAAATCACAAAATGAAACCACAAGAAGTCCAAGTCCGAAATTCGCTAGGAGACAGTCTGGACATATTTTAGTCTTTTGACTGTATCTTTTTACTCATATATCGGATTGATGTGATTCTTGATGCATTAGACAGCTATCTTAAAGGGCTATAACTTTGTCTCTAATAAGGATTTCCAAATTCGAACTCCTGAAGGCTGTACGTGGCTACCAAGATAAGTCCTAAAATTTAAGCGATTTTTTTATGCGGAAATCAAGAGGACATTAGGGTTTCTTTCTTACCCTATATAAGCATATCATTAGCACGAAATGGAGAGGAGGAAGAGGCACAAGAGGTAGATCTGAAGAGAGGAGAAAATCACTTCCATGGTCATCGTTCGCTTCAGTTTTCTATGGAGATTTTTGTTGTCCATTATATTTATGGGTAACTAAATTCTCAAGTAGGGTTAGGGATGAACTTGCACATTAGATGGTATTTCTAATTTATTGTTAGTTCATGTATTTGATTTTCAATTGCTAAAACTCTTTTGTTTTATCATTCTCAATTCATCGTTGATGTTTTCTTCTCCGAATAATCATAGAATTTATTGTGTTTATGGATTCAGTTGTGCTCTTTCTATTGAATGGATTAGTTCTTTGATTATGTTTGGATCAATTATTTATCTATATTGATTTAGTTTTTTGCTACAATATCCCTTCCTAAGTATATTTTCATCATTGGATTTTATCAATAGGGGTAGTAATTCAAGTTTTTTAAAAGTGGTGAATGTTTTTTTCAAAGGGTTACATTTGATTTAAGTCTGGTTTATAAATCTATACCTTCCGATTGGGAATTGCAGGAATTGAGTTCTTAGTTGAGTTATCCAATGAATTAAGAATAATTAAAATACCAGATTTGTGCAAGGGATTCCCGACGCTCTACTGTTTGTCAAATTTGAGTACTTTTTCTGTTACTCACTTTGCTTCACTTGAATTTACATTTAAAATTAATCTTTGTTCTCTATTACTTATTTAATATTTTTTCTTTAGTTTCTTTGTTCCTCTTGCTATTCTTTTAATTTGTCTCCCTGTGGAATCGACACCCCAAAGCTGTGCTACAACTACCGCGTTATTCTTTGGGCGTAATCAAGCGTGTTTCACTCCATGTTATGGAAGTTAAGTAAAACACAGGCTCAAGCATGTTTTATTCCATGTTATACAAGTTAGGTGAAACGCAGATCTAAGCGTGTTTCACTCCATGTTATACAATATAGGTAAAACACGGACTCAAGCATGTTTCACTCCAAGCCATGCAAGTTAAGTGAAACACAAACTCAAGCGTGTTTCACTCCATGTTATGCAAGATAAGGGAAACATGGACTCAAGCGTGTTTCACTCCATGTTATGCAAGTTAAGTGAAACACGGACTCAAGCGTATTTCACTACATGACGGGTTATGTGGTGCCATGGAGTCAAGAATGGTTCACCATGTATGTTTCCGCTCATGTTAATGAAATATAGATATGTCATGAGAATCTACGAATGTTATATGTAAGTAATGATGAGGCTTTAAAAATCAAGTTTATGCTAAGCTAAATAATATTTTACGGTATGATGTGCTATTTACTGAGTATTCGACTCATTTTTGTTGTTGTTTGTCTTTTTGTTTTCTTCTATGTTGATTGCCACAAATGCTGATTATGATGATGCAGAGCTGGATAACCAGGAGTAGTTCTAGTATTAAGACTGAGAGACGAATAAGTGTCATTTACACTAGGATTAATTTTTCTTTTACGCCATTTCAATAACTAGTCTTGTTTAAGACTAGCTCATGTTTTGCTTTATTTCAGTTTCAAGTTTCAAGACTATTTATGTCCTTTCAATTAAGTTTTTTTTTTTTTTTTTGTAATAAATGAGGTATTTCAGAATAATGTCCTCTCAAGCCCAATAAGTGCCACACACCCACAAGGTTGTCTGTCTAGCCATGGTTATGCTTTGAGCTTGAGTTAAGGGCATTAATCGACTTACAAATGATTAGTCCTCTCTAAACCCTGTTTTGAGCTTAATTTCCTTTTCAATTCTTTCTAACCTTTTTGATATGGTCCCTATTACTTTTATTGTTGCTTTTCATCATTCTTACATTTTATTACAAGATTAGTCTTGATCTAACACTTGTCAATACAAGCATAGCCGTGTCAATGCCCAAGTCACTGCCAATCGGCACCAAGGTGCACCATCATGTGCATTGCAATGCATTGGCCACTAGCCGACACCAAATAAAAGGTTTTGTAAAAGAAAATTACATCATTTACACCCCACCATAACCCTTCAAGTTCAGTTCTAGCGTTGGACGAACTGGCAACAAGAAACCCGTCTTTTATTTCATTCTTCCAATTAAAGCCTACATACACCAAACCTTTGGTTTCCCTCAAGCCTGGGAACTGTCGTACGCCCCTATGGTTACCCCATCTAGCCATGCTTAGGCTTTAAGCTTGGTGAGTTAAGGGCATTAATTGACTTACAAATTGATTAGCCGTCTTTAAACACCGTTTTTAGCCTAATTTCCTTTTCAATTCTATCTAACATTTTTTATACGGACCTTAGAGATTTTATTGATGTTTTTCATCATTTTTTTGTTAAATTAGATGATTAGTCTTGATCGAACACAAGTCAATGCAAGCAAAGCCATGTGAATGCCCAAGTCACCTCCAATCGGCACCAATGTGCGCCGCAACAAATCAGCTACTAGCCCAGGCCATTTTGAGCCACTATCTCAAGGACAATTTCATGTATTACACACAATCATAACCCTTCTAGTTCAGTCCTAGCATTGGACGAATTGGCAACAAGAAACCCGTCGTTTATTCATTTTTCCAATTGAATCCGACTACATACACCAAACCGTTTTCCTCAAGTGCAAGATGTGCTATCCACCCCTATGGTTCCCCATCTAGCCACGGTTAAGCTTTAAGCTTGGGGAGTTGGGGGCATTAATCTCGACTTACAAATGATTAGTCATCTCTAAACCCGATTTTGTGCTTAATTTCCTTTTGTAATTCTATCCAACATTTTCGATACGGACCTTAGATATTTTATTTTCATGTTCCGTTATTTTTAGTTTGAATTAGAAGATTATTCTAGGTGGAACACACGTCAATACAAGCAAAGCCAAGTCACCTCCGATCAGCACCTATGTGCACCTACATGTACATGGCAATGAATTCATATATTACACGCAATCGTAACCCTTCTAGTTTGCTTTAGAAGCATTGGATGAACAATAAACCCATTTTCTGTATCATTTTTCCAATTGAAGCCTACTACATAAACCAGACCTTTGGTTTCACTCCAGACCAAGAAGCGCCACACGCTTCTATGGTTCCCCATCTGTCCACTGTTAAGCTAAGCTTGAGTTAAGAGCATTAATCGGCCTACAAATGATTAGTCATCTCTAAATCCTGTTTTGAGCTTAATTTCCTTTTTAATTCTTTCTAACCTTTTCTTATATGGACCTTAGTACTTTTATTGTTTTGTTTCTCATCGTTCTTTGATTATCTAGGAGATATTAGTCTTTATCTAACACATGTCAATGCAAGCATAGCCATGTCAATGCCCTAGTGGCCGCCAATGGGTGCCTAGGCGCACCATCACGAGCATTGTAACAAATCGGCCATTAGCTGAGACCATTTAAAAAATCTTCTCAAGGAACATTTCGTCATTTACACCACACCTTAACCCTTCAAGTTCAGTTCTAGCGTTGGACGAATTGGGAACGAGAAACCCATCTTTTATTTCATTCTTCCACAGAATATATCATGTTATGCTATGCTAAGTACAAGAAAATACCATGTACAAGCCACACTAGTTAAGTGAAACACGGACTCAAGCGTGTTTCACTCCATGTTATGCATGTTAAGTAAAACACGGACTCAAGCATATTTTATTCCATGTTATACAAGTTAGATGAAACACGGATCCAAGCATGTATCACTTCATGTTATACAGGATAGGTAGAACATGGACTCAAACGTGTTTCACTCCAAGCCATGCAAGTTAAGTGACACATAGACTCAAGCGTGTTTCACTCCATGTTATGCAAGATAAGTTTCACTCCATGTTATGCAAGTTAAGTGAAACACGAACTCAAGCATGTTTCACTACATGACAGATTATGTGGTGCCATGGACTCAAGCATGGCTCACCATGTAATAAGTATAATTCAAGATAAACAAGTTACTCATGCATTCACGCTTCATGTTTGCCATGATTATGTATGTTTCCGCTCATGTTAATGAAGTATAGATATGTTATGAAAATCTACGAATGTTATATGTAAGTTATCATGAGGCTTTAAAAATCAAGTTTATGCTAAGCTAAATAATATTTCACGGTATGATGTGCTATTTACTGAGTATTCAACTCATTTTTGTTGTTGTTTATCTTTTTGTTTTCTTCTATGTTGATTGCCACCGATGGTGATTATGATGATGCATAGCTCGAAGGCCAAGAGAAGTTCTAGTATAAAGACTTAGAGATAAATAAGTGTCATTTACACAAGGATTAAATTTTCTTTTACGTCATTTCACTAACAATTCTTGTTTAAGACTAGCTCATGTTTTGCTTTATTTCAGTTTCAAGTTTCAAGACTAATTATGTCGTTTCAATTAAGTTTTTTTTTTTTTAATAAATGAGGTATTTCAAAATAATTTCCTCTCAAGCACAATAAGTGCCACACACCCACAAGGTTGTCCGTCTAGCCATGGTTATGCTTTGAGCTTGAGATAAGGGCATTACTCGACTTACAAATGATTAGTCCTCTCTAAACCCTGTTTTGGGCTTAATTTCCTTTTCAATTCTTTCTAACCTTTTTGATATGGTCCATATTACTTTTATTGTTGTTTTTCATCATTCTTACATTTAATTACAAGATTAGTCTTGATCTAACACTTGTCAATACAAGCATAGCCGTGTCAATGCCCAAGTCACCGCCAATAAGCACCTAGGTGCACTATCATGTGCATTGCAATGCATTGGCCACTAGCTGACGCCAATTAAAAGGTTTTTTAAAGGAAAATTACATCATTTACACCCCACCATAACCCTTCAAGTTCAGTTCTAGCATTGCACGAAATGGCAACAAGAAAACTGTCTTTTATTTCATTCTTCCAATTGAAGCCTACATACACCAAACCTTTGGTTTCCCTCCAACATGGGAACTGATGTGCGCCCCTATGGTTACCCCATCTGGCCATGGTTAGGCTTTAAGCTTGGTGAGTTAAGGGCGTTAATTGACTTACAAATTGATTAGCCGTCTTTAAACACCGTTTTTAGCCTAATTTCCTTTTTAATTCTATCTAACGTTTTTTATACGGACCTTAGAGATTTTATTAATGTTTTTCATCATTTTTTGGTTGAATTAGAAGATTAGTCTCGATCGAACACAAGTCAATGCAAGCAAAGCCATGTGAATGCCCCAGTCACCTCCAATCAGCACCTATGTGTGCCACAACAAATCGGCCACTAACCCATGCCATTTTGAACCACTTTCTCATGGACAATTTCATGTATTACACACAACCATAACTTTTCTAGGTCAGTCCTAGCATTGGACAAATTGGCAACAAGAAACCCGTCCTTTATGTTATTCTTCCAATTGAAGCCTACTAAATACACCAAACCTTCGATTTTCCTCAAGCGCAAGATGTGCCATGCACCCCTTTGGTTCCCCATCTAGCCACAGTTAAGGTTTAAGCTTGGTGAGTTGGGGGCATTAATCTCGACTTACAAATGGTTAGTCGTCTTTAAACCTGATTTTGTGCTTAATTTCCTTTTTTAATTCTATCCAACATTTTCGATACGGACCTTAGATATTTTATTGTTGTGTTTCATTATTTTTAGTTTGAATTAGAAGATTAGTCTAGGTGGAACACATGTCAATACAAGCAAAGCCATGTCAATGCCCAAGTAACCTCCAATCGGCACCTATGTGCACGTACATGTGCATGGCAACGAATTCATATATTACACGCAACCGTAACCCTTGTAGTTTGTTTCAAAAGCATTGGATGAACAAGAAACACATTTTCTGTATCATTTTTCCAATTGAAGCCTACTACATAAACCAGACCTTTGGTTTCCCTCCAGACCAAGAAGTGCCACACACTTCTATGGTTCCCCATCTGTCCACTGTTAAGCTAAGCTTCAGTTAAGAGCATTAATCGACTTACAAATGATTAGTCATCTCTAAATCCTCTTTTGAGCTTAATTTCCTTTTTAATTCTTTCTAACCTTTTTTTATATGGACCTTAGTACTTTTATTATTGTGATGACCCGTTTTTACGCGTATTTTTACTGAATGAGTGTTTTTAATTTAATTAATATATTAGTTCTTTTATTTTAAATTATTGTATTTTAAATTGGTTTTTATTTTATTTGTTGTAGTGTTTAATTTATTTTAGTTGTTTTATGTTTTTAAAATCGTTTTCGGCGGATCAGTTTTTGGTTTCTGGAGTGAGGATTGAACCTCATTTCTTTTCTTTTCTCTTTTTTTCTTTTTCCCTTTTTCCTTTTTTCTTTTTCCTTTTCTTCTTTTCTTTTTCTTTCTTTTTCTTTTCTTCTTCTTCTTTTTCCTTCTTCTCCTCCCGCTTGCCTGATTCTCTCTCTCTTCCCTCTCCCCTTCGCCGTTCACCCTAGCCGCGTAGACCTGCCGCCGCCGGCCAGTGTGGTCAACACCACCCCCACCATTCGAACCCCCGTCGGCCGGTGAACACCTCCACCAAAAATCTCCCCCATCCGGCCGGCCGATCACCACCTAGAGCTCTTTCTTTCCGCACGGATTTTTGCCGTTTTCGGTGCTGTCGCTCCACCTCTGGCCACCACCTCTTCAAAGCTTCTTCCTCTACCTCTTGCCGTCCAAACCCACCCAATTTCGGCTCCGATCCGTTGCCGGAGCAGCTCCCACGAGCTCAACTTCGTTCAACCCCTTTTGGCGCTTCCACCGCCACCCACGACCAAAGCCCACTTCCTTTAGCTTCATAGACATCTCAAGGCCATTCCCTATCAATTTCGTGTCTTGGTTTGTCCCCGTTCGAAAGTGGGTAATTTATTACCCACGGCCATAGTGTAAAATACACTGTTACGTTACTTTTCCTCCACCGTTTGTAATGCCGTGAGCTTTCAAAAAATACCGTATAGCGCTGTAAGTATTTTTCAAACTCTACTTTTAGATTTAAATATATTTTTCTCTTACAATAATTATTTGACTGCTGGTTGGTTGATTCAGAACTGAGTTCAAGGAGTTCGGGGGTCGGATGGATTGAGGATGGAGTTGCTTGGTTCATCGATTTGTGATTGGTTGGTTGGTTTGTGCCTTGTGGTTGCATTTACATGGTGGATGCACGTGCATTTTATTTAAATTGAGAAAAATCATGTTTTGTTGGCGTAAATGGATTTTCGGGTGCGTGTGTATCACGACCCCAAGCCGGGATGTGGTATTATCTCGGTGGAGCTCCTTTGATCACTCGGGAGTGGATAATACTGAGTGACATCCCCTGGCGACAACCAGATCGCACGATACGGTAACGCTGTCGTGTCGACTCCGTGGTCCTTAGAGTGGCGGGGACTAGAGGATGGCCTGGCCAGGGACACCCTGGGCGCGAGTATTGGGCATCGCTCATTTAGGTGTCACACGCGTAGACGTTACCTGCGGTGTGGCACAGAGCCAGAGTGTGTGGATGATCCCTAGGGGAGATTATGGTGCATGCATAATTGGATCGGTTTTTATGGTTTTGGTTACGAGCCATTTTCTGGGAAAATGACGAGTTTTGTTTTGAGGAAAATGGTGGTTTATTGATTTGGACCATTATCTGGGATAATGGCGAGGACTGGTTTTAATGGTAATGTTTTTGGGCTAAAAATGGGATTTTGGCGTGAGTGGAAAAATGTAGTTTTATGGGTTATGTGCTTTTGCATTCTTTCATGCATATTGTTTGAGTTTAATATGTTTTTTATCTAGTGGCATTTGGATCTTACTTACCTGCGGCACCATTTTCGGTACCGTAGACTTTGATGCAGAGATTGAGGAAGAGCAGGAGGCTGAGCCCGAGGATGCGGTCCGCCAGAGTTCTGAGTTGGAGTTATGCTTTGTAGTTGGTTTTAAAACAATATCTGTGGTTTGTAATATTTTATTATGTATGTTTTCAACAGCTTTGTATTAAACAATGAAAATTTTGGTACTTAGTTTTATGACTTTTCTATCCACTGCATGTTTCTTCGTGCACATTTGTTGCTTATACACACACTTGGCACTCGTCGATAGGGTGGTGACCCTTGTTGTTATCATCCGGATGTCTCGATTTCCCCGTGTCTATTTGTGCGAATTTGGGGGCATTACAATTGTTTTGTTTTTCATTGTTCTTTGATTATCTAGGAGATATTAGTCTTTATCTAACACATGTCAATGCAAGCATAACCATGTCAATGCCCAAGTGGCCGCCAATGGGCTCCTAGGCGCACCATCATGAGCATTGCAACAATTCGGCCACTAGCTGACTCCGTTTAAAAAATATTCTCAAGGAACATTTCGTCGTTTACACCACACCTTAACCCTTCATGTTCAGTTCTAGCATTGGACGAATTGGGAACGAGAAAATCATCTTTTATTTCATTCTTCCATAGGACATGTCATGTTATGCTACGCTAAGTAAAAAAAATACCATGTACAAGCCACACAAGTTAAGTGAAAAACGGACTCAAGCGTGTTTCACTCCATGTTATGCAAGTTAAGTAAAACACAGACTCAAGCATGTTTTATTCCATGTTATACAAGTTAGGTGAAACACGGATCCAAGCGTGTTCACTCCATGTTATACAGGATACGTCGAACACAGACTCAAGTGTGTTTCACTCCATGCCAAGCAAGTTAAGTGAAACACAGACTCAAGCGTGTTTCACTCCATGTTCTACAAGATAAGTGAAACATGGACTCGAGCATGTTTCACTCCATATTATGCAAATTAAATGAAACACGGACTCACACGTGTTTCACTAGATGACTGGTTATGTGGTGCCATGGACTCAAGCATGGCTCACCATGTAATAAGTATAATTCAAGATAAACAAGCTACTCATGCATTCAAGCTTCATGTTTGCCATGATTATATACGTTTCCGCTCATGTTAATGAAGTATAGATATGTTATGAGAATCTACGAATGTTATATGTAAGTTATGATGAGGCTTTAAAATCAAGTTTATGCTAAGCTAAATAATATTTTACAGTATGATGTGCTATTTACTGAGTATTCGACTCATTTTTATTGTTGTTTGTCTTTTTGTTTTCTTCTATGTTGATTGCCACAGATGGTGATTATGATGATGCAGAGCTGGATGGCCCGGAGTAGTTCTAGTATAAAGACTTAGAGATGAATAAGTGTCATTTACACAAAAATTAAGTTTTCTTTTACGTCATTTCAATAACTAATTGTGTTTAAGACTAGCTCAAGTTTTGCTTTATTTCAGTTTCAAGTTTCAAGATTATTTATGTCCTTTCAATTAATTTTTCTTTTTTTAATAAACGAGGTATTTCAGGCTCAAGCCCAATAAGTGCCACACACTCATAAGGTTGTCCGTTTAGCCATGGTTATGCTTTGAGCTTGTGTTAAGGGCATTAATCGACTTACAAATGATAAGTCCTCTCTGAACCCTATTTTGAGCTTAAACACGATTAGTTATTGAAAGATTACTAATCTTGTGTAAGTCAATTACTTCCCTTAATTCAACCTAAAAGCATAAACATGGGTAGATGGGGAACGTTAGGGGCATGTGGCATTTCTTGGACTTGAGGAAAATGACTCGGTCTCGAATGTGCTTCCAAGTGTAGAAGTGTCAAGTTGTATCAAGGATAAGTCCAGGATCGTATTCTACAGGGACAAAGGGTTATCAAAGCGCATATGAGATTTTTGAATAACAAATGTGTCGATTATGAGAGATGAAAATAAAATTAAAATGCAATGTAAAAAAAAATCGAAGTTGAAATTTGAGTTTCTAATCAAAAAGGAAAATTAACAAATACTTGGGTTGGCTGTGAGACTCTTTATTTCGGGTCTTAGAAAATTTTCTCGATTAAAAATCCAATCAAGACATTGATAAACGGAAGATAAAAAGGTTAAACTCAAGTGTTTGCAATATTTTCCTAAGGGATTTTCTACTTTACTAGCCGAACACACATTAACAAACAACTGAGAGAAGCCTTGATAATTTTCAAGCTTTTGTTGTGCCTTACATCAACAACAAATCAAGAGCAAGAGCTGCAATCTATTTTCAATTTAAATCCAACTAGTAACTTAGTGAAATCAACATTCAACCATAAAATATTGCATTAAACTAGAACCTAAAATAAATTAAATCTCATTCCACAACCCAAGTTTTTAAAATTAGGTACATATGATATTTCTAACAAAAAAAATTAATCTAATTAAAGCCATAACAAAATCTAATAGCAAAAATAAACCCAAAATAAAAATGAGCCTAAACGAAGGAGAAATCGCAGCACAGGAAAAATAAAACCAAAGAAATAAAAGTCGAAGGAAAAAAGAAAAGAATGAAAACGGAAATGGAGAAGAAATAAAAACTCCCCTGCTGCGCCAAAGACTCCAATGAAAACAAAGTGAAAAACTAAATTAATACCAGCTACTGCAAGGTCTAAACGAAAAGTAAAGAAAAAAAATAACAAGCTACTCTACCCTAGTGCTCGGTCTGGAACCAAAAAGCAATTCACATGCCAAAATCTACTGAAAAACCAAACTGTCTGGAATGAAAAAAATAAAATAAGTAAAGCTGAGAAAAACAAATGATGAAGCCGCCCTCTCTCCTGCAACGTGCTCCTGCTTTCCAACGAAATCCAGCGTGATCTCTTCTTTGAGTGAAGTCCAGCGTGATTGTCATGAGCTGCGTTGCTCTGCTATAGCTTGCAATTTGCAGCCCCTTTTGCATTTGTTTATGACTTGTCAAAATGTCCTGCAGCGTATAAACATCATATGGAAAGAGTAAAATTAAAATATTTATTTTGATGTGAAATAATTGTGTTATAAATCTTTTTAAGCACAAAAAAATATTAAAATTTATCAATGGTCTCAAGTATCATGATATACTATATAATTAAGTACTTAAATCATTTTTGGTTAAACAATTTATTCACTTAAGTAACTTAATTATGTAGTTTTATCAGTTCATCACACCCCCCAACTAGCTTTTTGCTAGACTCTAGCAAATAAAGCGAACGAATTCATGCAAAGGTGAAATTACCAACTTGAGAAAATCTGAGAATCACATACCATGAAATAGACTTGTTGAGTTTAAGAACACTTGGAGATAGATTAATCTGATTTTTTTATCAACTAAGAGATTTATACAAAATTTAGTTAATCAACCAAGGGAATTACATGTAACAAACCTTGCTTTCTTTCAAGTGCATGGAAATGGGGTTAGAATTCCAAGATCGACTACCAAGAGACATTAACAGTTTCAATCACAACAACCAATCTGAGAAAACCACATGGTCTTACTCTAATTCAAAACCATTGTAGTGGCGGCTTTCACGCTATTACACTTTGAAAGGCGCCTACTTTTTTTTTTTTTTTGTAAAGACCCCGGTAATAGGCAGCCTTTTCCACTACACAGATTTAATTTATATTTTTAGATTTCCTAGTGGGGAATTGGACCTATGAATGTGCGCCTACCCACACTTTCACAAGTGATTACGCCCAAAGAATAACGCGGTAGTTGTAGCACAGCTTTGGGGTGTCGATTCCACAGGGAGACAAATTAAAAGAATAGCAAGAGGAACAAAGAAACTAAAGAAAAATATTAAATCAGTAATAAAGAACAAAGATTAATTTTAAATATAAATTCAAGTGAAGCAAAGTGATTAACAGAAAAAGTACTCAAATTTGACAAACAGTAGAGCGTCGGGAATCCCTTGCACAAATCTGGTATTTTAATTATTCTTAATTCATTGGATAACTCAATTAGGAACTCAATTCCAGCAATTCCCAATAGGAAGGTATAGATTTATAAACCAGACTTAAATAAAATGTAACCCTTTGAAAAAACATTCACCACTTTTAAAAAACGTGAATTACTACCCCTATTGATAAAATCTAATGACGACAATATACTCAGGAAGCGATATTGCAGTAAAAAACTAAATCAATATAGATAAATATTTGATCCAAACATAATCAAAGAACTAATCCATTCAATAGAAAAAGCATGACTGAATCCATAAATACAATAAATTCTATGATTATTCGGAGAAGAAAACATCAACGATGAATTGACAATGATAAAACAAAAGAGTTTTAGAAATTGAAAATCAAATACATGAATTAAGAATAAATTAGAAATACCATCTAATGTGCAAGTTCATCCCTAACCCTACTAGAGAATTTAGTTACCCATAAATATACTGGACAACAAAAATCTCCAGAGAAAACTGAAGCGAACGGTGGCCATGGAAGTGATTTTCTCCTCTTTTCAGATCTGCCTCGTGTGCCTCTTCCTCTCCTCTATTTCGTGCTAATGATATGCTTATATAGGGTAAGAAAGAAAACCTAATGTCCTCTTGATTTCCGCATAAAAAAATTGCCTAAATTTTAGGACTTATATTGGCAGCCACGTACACCCTTCAGAAATTCGAATTTGGAAATTCTTATTAGATACAAAGTTATAGTTCTTTAAGAATCGCATCAATCCGATATGTGAGTAGAAAGATACAGTCAAAAGACTAAAAGTATGTACAGACTGTCCCTAGCGAATTTCAGACTTGGACTTCTTGTGGTCTCATTTTGTGATTTTTTTCTTTTTCTTTTCTTCCAAATTGCTCTCAAATCCCATGAATGTCTTCCTTTGAATTTGACTGGGCTTGACTTGCTCTTTTATGAACTCTGAAATTAGACATAAAAAAAAAACTGTTTAGGAGTATCCCAACGTAAATAGAAATTCAATTTAAGAATACACATTAATTCCTATGATTTCTATCCACATTTTAGCATTTTAGTCCAATAGTAGGGTATATAGAGTGAACTTTCGCACACTCATCACACCCCCCAACTTACTCATTGCTTGTCCCTAGAAATTTTTGTGTCAAAACAATGAAAAGGACCAAAGAAAATCACACATAAAGGCCATCAAGTTACACTTTCCAGATTCACATATCAAAACAATCTAAGGAATCCAATAACCCATCAGGATCAATCCACCTATAGCAATCCACAGAGTGTGTGTGTGCGTTCTCCAAGCCATAACCATTGTACCACTAACCTTGACACATGCAACATCAAGAACATCTCAAGCAAAAGGTTCAACTCCATAACTCACAGGTATAATAGTGTTTCGTATAAGGGCTCTCTCTATGGAGTTCACAATGGGTGTATACACACCCTCATGGAAAATTAGGCAATTATGTACAAGCAACAAGCAAACATTGATCTTATGATAGGAACACTAACAAATGAGACTTCCATCAATCTTTCCAACAGTTTACTTAGGATCAGAATGGTCAACACAAAAGGTTGTAATGTGGCTTGGTTTTGGGGTTATATGAAAAAAAAGGATGAAAGGGATTCAAAAACTTCCAAGTACATACAAAGGGAATTTTATTAAATATCTCAATAGACCACACTTCTCACTTGATATACTCTCCAACTTTTCAGATCATCAAATAATAATGTTTTTCCTTCTTCTTCCTCTTTTTTTTTTCAACAATTTGATGGACAAACACATGCCACTTTTGTATTCTTTCCATCTCTACCAACTTCTTTTTTTTTTTTTTTTTTTTTTTGGAGCTCACTCAATTGAACACTTTGCAACTTGTACTCTTCTATTTTTTTCCGTCGTCTTCTTCTTCTTCTTCTTTTTAATTGAAAATGATAAAATTAAAGAAAGAAAATACAAATTCCACACCTAGTATACACTTGGAAGTAAAAAGGGTAAGAAAATCTGTGTATAGGTTATACTCCAATGTGGAGAGGCATGGATGATATGGGCATATGAAAAGAAAAAGCTACAAGTGTTTTATTGGCTCAAGGTTGGCTACTAGGGGTCTATGATGGAAAGGATAGCTTGAAAGGCTCAAACGTTAATCCTAAGTTGACCTTCGTCATATCCCAAGTATATCCACCATCATACCGCAAACCATGTAATGATATTCTCAAAAGAAGTGCCCAATTCAACAGATCAATAAACGCTTATCACAATTTACTGCATTTGTATTCTCTCAATCCTCTCCAAACTCACATGAACACTTAAGCAAAAGAGTTCTCTAGCTGCATGTGTCAAACCACCATCTTACCACAAAACTTGGATAAGTGCATTAAGGGTTCTGTGAATGCTTCAACAAAAATGATTATGGTGGGTTTGGTGAATTCACGAAGATGGCTATGAATGAGAATGAGTACACATGTGAAAATGATGCACGTGTGATGCAAATTAAAAAAAAAAAGTTGACACATGAAAATATGCCACAGAGTTCCAACAAGCATTTTAAATATTGAATTTGCACCACCACCCCCCAACTTAAATGAAACATTGTCCTCAATGTTTAAGAATCAAAATTGAATGGGGAGTAACTGAAAATGGTAGGATACACCTAATGAGTGACGTGGGTAGCTCACTAAACACCAAAGATGGTAATCTGAAATGATGAAATGAAACTATCCTGTAATCAAAAACAAAGAAAACGATAGCAAACAAAAAGGAAAAGAAATAAAATAAGAAAAAACAAAAACAAAACAAAGCAAAACAAAATAAATAAAGAAACACATACCTTGGTGGTGTGGTCAAGGTTGATAGACTGGATCCACAAGTGGAATGTCTTCCACTTCCGAAACTTGCCTATCAATTAATATTTTAAGGCGTTGACCATTTACTTTAAAGATCCGACCATCCTTAGGATCTTCTATTTCTACCGCCCCATTTACAAAAACATGCCTTACTAAAAAGGGGCCAGTCCACCTAAACCGAAGTTTTCCTGGGTGCTTATGGAGTCTAGAAGCATATAAAAACACTCGATCATTAAGCTTAAACATTTTTCTCAAAATATTTTTATCATGAAACGCTTTCATTTTAGCCTTATAGATTCTAGAGCTCTCATAAGCATCATTTCTCAACTCCTCTAACTCGGTCAACTGAAATTTTCTAAGCTTACTTGCTTCTCCTATATCAAAATTGAAATGCTTGATGGCCCAATAAGCTCGATGCTCGAGCTCCACAGGTAAGTGGCAAGGCTTCCCAAAAACAAGCCTATAAGGTGACATACCTAAGGAAGTTTTGAAAGCTGTACGATAGGCCCAAAGTGCATCAACTAGTCTTAAAGACCAATCTTTGCGATCTGGATTGACCCGTTTTTTTTTAAATTTGCTTAAT
The DNA here is from genome assembly GCF_018687715.1 of Carya illinoinensis. Lineage (NCBI taxonomy): Eukaryota > Viridiplantae > Streptophyta > Magnoliopsida > Fagales > Juglandaceae > Carya > Carya illinoinensis. The sequence continues at coordinate 20,615,606 of NC_056758.1, forward strand.
TTCCCTGTTTGCAAGTTCTACCTGTCCACTTGTCTGGGGGTGGTAGGCAGTGGAGATCTTATGTATCACCCCATATTTTTTCATCAAAACCTCAAAAGAATGGTTGCAAAAAAGTGTACCCCGATCACTAATGATAGCACGTGGTGTACCAAATCGAGATAACACATTCTCTTTGAGAAATTTGATTACCGTCCTATTATCATTGCTCCTGCAAGCTTCTGCCTCTACCCATTTTGACACATAATCTACTGCCACAATAATATATTGATATGCAAAAGAAGGAGGAAATGGTCCCATAGAATCAATGCCCCAACAATCAAAAATTTTAATCACTAAAATTGGGTTTAAGGGCATCATATTACGATGAGATATAACTCCTAACTTTTGACACTTTTCACATGAGTGACAATAGATGTTTGCATCCTTAAATATGGTGGGCCAATAAAATCCACACTGCAGAACTTTTGCAGCGGTTTTCTTCATCGAAAAGTGGCCCCCACAAGCTTGAGAGTGACAAAATTCTAAGATGCTAGCAATCTCTTCATCAGGGATGCAACGCCTTAAAATTTGGTCAGGCAGTATTTGAAAAGAAAAGCATCATCCCAATAGAAATTACGTACCTCAGTTATGAACTTCCTCTTGTCCTAAGCGCTCCAATCCACCGGTATCTCACCTGCAGTCAAATAATTCACAATATGAGCAAACCATGGTAGAGAAGTAATAGATAGTAAATGCTCATCGGGCAAATCATCCCTAATTGGCAAGTGGTCAAAGGTGTCCTCAAATGTGAGCCTCGGGAGATGGTCAGCCACTACGTTCTCCACTCCTTTCTTGTCTTTGATGGTGATGTCAAATTCCTACAAAAGTAAAATCCATCGTATTAATCGTGCCTTAGCATCCTTCTTTGTAAGAAGGTACTTAAGGGCTGCATGATCTGTAAAAATAATAATAGGAGAACCAATCACGTAAGCACGAAACTTATCCAAAGCAAACACTACAGCTAGCAACTCTTTTTCAGTGGTGGAGTAATTCATCTGAGCACTATTTAGAGTTCTACTAGCATAGTAAATGACAAAAGGTTTTCCCTCCCTTCGCTGTCCAAGTACAGCACCTACAGCAAAATCACTTGCATCACACATAATCTCAAAAGCTAAAGTCCAATCAGGTGGCTGCATTATGGGTGCTGAGGTAAGCTTGCCAATTAGCGTTTTAAAGGCCTCTTGACAATCTTGTGTCCACTCAAATGGGGCATCTTTAGCTAGGAGGTCACATAGTGGTCTAGATATGGTGAAAAAATTATGTATGAACCTCCTATGAAAGCCCGCATGACCAAGAAAGGATCTCACGTCCTTTACTGTCCTAGGTGTAGGTAACTTAGAGATTAATTCAATCTTAGATTGATCTACCTCTATCCCCCTAGAAAAAATAATATGCCCTAACACAATACCTGAAGGTACCATAAAGTGGCATTTTTCCCAATTCAAAACCAATTCCTTCTCCTCACAGCGAGTCAACACCCTCTCTAAATTCAATAAGCATGCATCAAAAGTAGATCCAAAAATAGTCAAGTCATCCATAAAAACTTCCATGCAATTTTCAACTATGTCACTAAAAATGATCATCATGTAATGTTGAAAGGTAGCAGGTGCATTACACAATCCAAATGGCATTCTACGAAAAGCATAAGTACTGAAAGGACAAGTGAAAGTGGTTTTATCCTGGTCTTTTAATGCAATTTCAATTTGATAATAACTAGAATAACCATCCAAGAAACAATAGAAAGGATGACTAGCCACACGCTCAAGAATTTGATCAATAAAAGGGAGAGGAAAATGGTCTTTCCGGGTGGCAGCATTCAATTTTCTATAATCAATGCACATCCGCCACCCAGTCACAAGTTTTGTAGGGACTAGCTCTCCCAGGTCATTCTTCACCACAGTAACACCTGACTTCTTAGGAACAACCTGTGTAGGACTTACCCATTTACTATCAGCAATAGGATATATCATTCCTGCATCTAATAGTTTCAACACTTCATTTTTCACCACTTCTTTCATAATAGGATTAAGCCTACGCTGGGGGTCTCTACTAGGGCTAGTTCCTTCCTCCAAATTAATTTTATGAGAACAGACCAGGGGACTAACACCTTTTATATCAGCAATGCTCCAACCTAAGGCTGACTTATGCTCACTTAGTATCCGAATTAATTTCTCACCTTGAGACTCAAACAATTCAGATGAGATAATAACAGGAAAAGTATCACCTGGACCAAGGAAAACATGCTTTAAACCCTTAGGCAGAGGTTTCAGTTCAACTTTAGGTGCTTCCACACTTGAAGGAATTTGCTTTTCCTCTCTCTCAGGCAACTCCTCAAACTTCGGTTACCAGGCACGAGTGCCATAATCCTGAGTTCTATCAAAGATAGCACAAATATCAACTACATCAGATGGATTACTGATAGAATCAAACTCAGAATTAACAAGAAAATACTCAAGGGGATCAAAATCATGAGCTATAGAAACTCCCTTTTCTATGAGTGAGTCAATCATGTATGTCTGGTGGCTCTCGTCATCATCTTCTGGCTGTCTTGCAATATGGAAGATATTCACCTCAAGAGTCATGTTTCCAAAAGAAAGCTTCATGAGCCCATTCCTGCAATTAATAAGAGCATTAGCAGTGGCAAGGAAAGGCCTACCTAAAATCACAGGAATTTTAGAAGTAGTATCAACAACAAAGCTAGTGTCAAGGATTAGGAAATCAACAAGATTATAAAATTTATCAATTTGAATTAGAACATCCTCTACCACACCCCGAGGTACTTTGACTGAACAGTCAGCCAATTGTAATACCACAGTGGTTGGTTTGATTTCTCCCAACCCCAACTGCAAATAAATAGAATATGGCATTAGATTCACGCTAGCTCCTAAATCTAGCAAAGCTTGCCCAAACTCATGATTTCCAATGCTGCATGCAATGGTTGGGCAACCAGCATCCTTGTACTTGGGAGAAATCCGCTGCTCAATTAGAGCACTAACTTGCTCTGTAAGAAATGTTGTCTTCTTAACATGATGCTTCCTCTTGACTGTACACAAATCTTTAAGAACTTTTGCGTAAGTAGGAACTTGTTTAACAACATGCAAAAGAGGGAGGTTAATTTTTACCTGCTTGAGATTCTCCAAGATTTCATTGTTAGGATCCAAAGTTCGCTTATTCAGTTTTAAAGCTTGAGGAAATGGTACCTTAACTGGGCTCTTTATTACCTCGGCTTCTTTGGGCAGCTCGGCACCACTATTGCTTTGATCCTCTTCCACATCCTCTGATTTGTTCATTGTTGGGATGTGTAATGACTTACCATTTCGTGTCACAATGGCATTCGCATCCTTCAAATTCTCTTGTGCCATGTGTTGACCATGGGGTACGGATTGAGCTTGAGAAGGAAACTTACCTCGCTCATTCATACTCAAGGAGCTCATCAATTTGGACACTTGGCTTTTTATCTCCTTATTTTCTTGAACAACCTGCGTAATCAAAGATTCAAACTTTTGGTTAGTCTTACCTTGTGCCTCAATAAAAGCATGTAAAGTATCTTCTAAGGGGCTCCTAGAAGATGAAGGTGCATGATATGGTGTAGGATATGATCTAGGGGGTTGTGCAAGCGGCTGGTTTTCAGACTTCCAGCTAAAATTGGGGTGATTACGCCACCTCGGATTATAGGTCTCAAAGAAATGTGTAAAAGGCTTCTTGTACATACCTAAGGCGTTACATTGTTCCTCATACATTCCTCTCATCTCAGCAAATGTGGGACACTCTTGGGCAAGGTGATCTACCCCACCACACACAAAACATGGTCCAAAAGACTCTGCATGATTAGCCACGTGTGTTGGCTTTAAGTCCTTAGTCTTCAACGCCTCTAGCTCTCTAGTGAGCATCTCAACCTTAGCTTTTAGGTTATCTTCTTTCTTGAGATGGTAAATTCCACCACCATTTAGGTTTGCTACAGGTCGTGACCTATTTATGCTCTCAGTAGCACTAGGTCCAGTCCAAGTGTGAGCTTTTTCAGCAAGCTCATTGAGGTATTCTATGGCCTCATCAGGATATTTCTGTAATAACTCACCATTACACATCATTTCCACAAATTGACGCTCTCTAGGTGTAAGTCCCTCATAAAAATAGCTCACTAAGCGCCAATTCTCATATCCATGGTGAGGACACATACTCAATAGCTCCTTAAATCTCTCCCAAGACTGATACAAAGTCTCACTATCCTTTTGTACAAAGGTGGAGATTTGCGTTTTTAAAGCATTGGTCTTATGTTGGGGAAAGTATTTATTAAAGAAGACCTGAGTCATCTCATTCCATGACCCAATAGATCGTGGTCTCAATGAGTATAGCCAACTCTTAGCTCTATCTTTCAAAGAGAAAGGAAAGAACTTAAGTCTCACAATGTCATCAGTTGCATTTTGACTATGAAAAGTCGCAACTACTTCCTCAAACTCTCTAATGTGCACATATGGATTTTGATTTTTCCAAGCCATGAAAAGTAGGGAGTAACTGTATCATCCCTGTTTTAAAATCCAATTGGCGAATATTAGCTGGAAACATGATGCATGATGGTGTGGCTGTGCGTGTAGGGTGGAGGTAATCCTGAAGGGTCCTAGTGGGTTGATCTTCGTGTTCACTCATTTTCTCAGAATTAGAAGAATTATCAAACAAATGATCAGAAAAATTAAACTCTGACTTTAACACAGGTCTACAAGCAAACCGACCCAAGGCGTCTCTATACCTGTGCATGCAAGGTGGAGAAAAATGCAACACTAAAAAAAACTACAAAAAGAAAAAGAAAATAAAAAAAAGATGCAGCAAGCTAAAATAGGAACCGAAGTTACTGCCTTTACAAACTGTTGAAAAGAAAAACTATCTCACAATTCTTCTACCGTCTCCCCAGCAACGGCGCCAAAATTTGATTACGCCCAAAGAATAACGCGGTAGTTGTAGCACAGCTTTGGGGTGTCGATTCCACAGGGAGACAAATTAAAAGAATAGCAAGAGGAACAAAGAAACTAAAAAAAAAATTAAATAAGTAATAGAGAACAAAGATTAATTTTAAATGTAAATTCAAGTGAAGCAAAGTGATTAACAGAAAAAGTACTAAAATTTGACAAACAGTAGAGCGTCGGGAATCTCTTGCACAAATCTGATATTTTAATTATTCTTAATTCATTGGATAACGTAATTAGGAACTCAATTCCCGCAATTCCCAATCGGAAGGTATAGATTTATAAACCAGACTTAAATAAAATGTAACCCTTTGAAAAAACATTCACCACTTTTAAAAAATGTGAATTACTACCCCTATTGATAAAATCTAATGACGACAATATACTCAGAAAGCGATATTGCAGCAAAAAACTAAATCAATATAAATAAATAATTGATCCAAACATAATCAAAGAACTAATCCATTCAATAGAAAAAGCATGACTGAATCCATAAACACAATAAATTCTATGATTATTCGGAGAAGAAAACATCAACGATGAATTGAGAATGATAAAACAAAAGAGTTTTAGCAATTGAAAATCAAATACATGAATTAAGAATAAATTAGAAATACCATCTAATGTGCAAGTTCATCCCTAACCCTACTAGAGAATTTAGTTACCCATAAATATACTGGACAACAAAAATCTCCAGAGAAAACTGAAGCGAACGGTGGCCATGGAAGTGATTTTCTCCTCTCTTCAGATCTGCCTCTTGTGCCTATTCCTTGATTTCCGCATAAAAAAATCGCCTAAATTTTAGGACTTATCTTGGCAGCCACATACACCCTTCAGGAGTTTGAATTTGGAAATTCTTATTAGAGACAAAGTTATAGCTCTTTAAGATATCTTTCTAATGCATCAAGAATTGCATCCATCCAATATGTGAGTAAAAAGATACAGTAAAAGACTAAAAGTATGTCCAGACTGTCCCTAGCGAATTTTGGATTTGGACTTCTTGTGGTCTCATTTTGTGATTTTTTTTTCTTTTTCTTTTCTTCCAAATTGCTCTCAAACCCCATGAATGTCCTCCTTTGAATTTGACTGGGCTTGACTTGCTCTTTTATAAACTCTGAAATTATACATAAAAAAAAACTGCTTAGGAGTATCCCAACGTAAATAGAAATTCAATTTAAGAATATACATTAATTCCTATGATTTCTATCCACATTTTAGCATTTTAGTCCAATAATAGGGTATATAGAGTGCACTTTCGCACACTCATCAACAAGTCAGCCCTTACCGCTAGTCTACCTAAAGGATTCTTTTTTTTTTTTTTTTTTTTTGATCCCTGGCTTGTCCCTTTTCTCATTTAATTCATTTCAAATTTATTCCTAAGCCATTAGGATATGGTTCATTAGAGTGTCAAACAATTGAAGTGTAAATCAACCAACAATGACTCAATGTAGTCTTTCTAGGCCTTCTGGGTATGTGTTGTGTGTGTTTTAGCAAAACGTTTAACATCTTTCCCTTGGTTTAACAACTAAATAAAATGGATAAGTCCCTCTTTTGACATATACTCATATTTACACTACATTCCACATGTTTCATGACCTTAACAAATCTTTTTTGTTTTTTTGAATCACTTTCCAGCGTGTAAACTTCAAGAATGAGGGATTTAATCTGCTTTCAACTCATTACTAACACTCCCCCAAAGTGGACCAAAATATGTCTAAGGCATGCAAACAGAGAAATAAATTCTCTTCCACCCTCCAACTAGATTGTAGCATTGTCCTCAATGATGCAAGAGAAACGAAAGAATTTACACAAAAATGCTGTTAAGGGGCAAAACAACTAAAAGAAGAACCGAAAATTCAAAGAAAATCTGAAGGAAAGAGGAAAAGGAAGTACCTAGATAGCTTTGAAAGAAATGCAGCCAAAATAAAAGATAAAAACTGAAGAACAAAAGAAGACAATGAAAAGAAATGGATAGATCAAGAACCATCAATTAGGATCAAGCAAATGTAGAGTAGATTCCTCAGGTACAAAGTTAGAAATAAAAGGCTTGAGCCTTTGACCATTAACCTTAAAAATGTTACCATTGAGAGGATTCATTATCTCTATAGCACCATGAGGAAAAACAGTTTGTACCACATAAGGCCCACTCCATCGAGACCTTAACTTACCAGGGAACAAGTGTAACCGAGACTTGTACAATAACACTTTTTGATTAGACTCAAAAGTCTTACGTTGGATGTGTTTGTCATGGAAGTTCTTCATTCTTTCTTTAGACAACTTAGAGTTGTTGTAGGCATCCATGCTCAACTATATGGAGACATGCCCAAAATGGTTTTAAAGGTTGTTCTATAAGCCCACAAGGCATCAGACAATCTCAAAGACCAATCCTTCCTGTTTGGGCTAATTGTTTTTTCAAGAATGTTTTTAATCTCCCTATTTGCTAGTTCAGCTTGTCCATTGGGTTTGAGGATGATAGGGAGTAGAGATTTTGTGATGGATACCATACTTCTTCATTAAGGCCGAGAAATGCTTGTTACAAAAGTGGGTGCCATTATCACTGATTATGGCTTCAGGCATACCAAACCTTGCAAAAATGTTTTCTTTCAAAAATTTTAAAACAACTTGATGATCATTTAGATTTGCAAGGGACTGCCTCAACCCACTTAGAAACATAGTCAACAGCAAGCAAAATGTATAAATAGCCATAAGAAGAAGGAAATGGTCCCATAAAATCTATCCCCCAACAATCAAAAATTTCAATCACTAGTATGGGTTGCATAGGCATCATATTTCTCCTAGTGATTCCTCCTAATTTCTGACAAGGTTCACAAGTTTTACAAAAACTAAAGACATCCTTGAACATGGTTGGCCAATAAAATCCGCTTTGAAGAATTTTGGCCACTGTTTTGTGGGTTGAAAAATGCCCACCACAAGCTTTCGTATGGCAAAAATTTAAGACACCAGAAATTTCATCATTGGGCACACACTTCCTAATGATTTGATATGAACAATACTTGAAAAGGTAAGGATCATCATAAAAGAACGATCTCACCTCATGCATGAATTTCCGTATATCTTGAGCGCTCCATTGAGGTGATGTTTGTCCTGTCACCAAGAAATTAACTATATCAGCAAACCAAGGCAAATTTTCAACTAGACAAATGGTCGGCTACCACATTTTGTACTCCTTTCTTGTCCTTGATGATAATATTGAACTCCTGGAGTAAAAGTATCCATCTAATCAACCTTGGTTTTGCATCTTTCTTTGTCAATAAATACTTGAGAGCTGCATGGTCAGTAAAGATGACTATAGGAGAACCAACAATATATGCACGAAACTTCTCTAAAGCAAATACCACAGTAAGTAATTCTTTTTCAGTAGTAAAATAATTTTTTTGAGCAAAATTCAAAGTTTTACTTGCATAGTAAATGACATAAGGAAGTTTGTTCCTACGCTGTCCAAGAACAACTCCTATAGCAAAATCACTTGCATCACACATGATTTCAAAAAAAAGTGACCAATCAGGAGGTTGAAGAATAGGAGCAGTGGTTAGCAAAGTTTTAAGCCGACAAAAAGCTTCTTGACACTCGGGTTTCCAATCAAATTTTACATTATTCATCAATAGCTTACATAGAGGCTTAGAAGTAGAGCTAAAGTCTTTGATAAATCTCCTATAAAAACCCGCATGCCCAAGAAAATATCTAATGTCTTTTATTGACTTAGGTGTAGGAAGTTTAGAAATCAACTCAATTTTTGCTCTATCTACTTCAAGTCCTCTAGATGAAACAATATGTCCCAGAACAATGCCCTGTTGTACCATGAAATGGCACTTCTCCCAATTAAGTAGCAATTACTTCTCTTCACACCTGGCCAAAATAGCTTGTAAATTGGTTAAACAACTCTCAAATGAATCACCAAATATAGAAAAATCATCCATAAACACTTCCAGGGTGTTCTCAATCATGTCACTAAAAATGCAAAGCATGCATCTTTGAAAAGTTGCTGGTGCATTGCATAAACCAAAAGGCATTCTCCTAAAAGCAAAAGTACCAAAAGGACAAGTAAAGGTGGTCTTTTCTTGATCCTCTGGTGCTATTTCTAATTGATAGTAACCAGAGAATCCATCTAAGAAGCAATAAAAAGCATGTCCAGTAACTTTTTCTAACACTTGATCAAGAAAAGGCAAAGGAAAATGATCTTTCCTAGCGGCGGCATTCAACTTCCTATAATCTATACACATGCGCCAACCAGTAGGAATTCTGGTGGGAATCGATTCATTTTGCTCATTTTTAACAATGGTAAGCCCAGAGTTTTTTGGAACTACATGAATGGGACTTACCCACTTGCTATCCAAGATGGGGTAATGATACCCACATCAAGCAATTTCAACACCTCATCTTTAACCAATTCCTTCATTGTGGGATTCAACCTTCTTTGCATTTCCCTAGAAGGCTTTGCATCATCTTCTAAATAAATCCAATGGGTACACTCCAATGGACTTATACCTTTTATATCAGCCATTGTCCAACCAATAGATTTTTTATGCTTCTTAAGCACATCTAGCAATTTATCTTCTTGTTCACTAGTTAAGTGAGAAGAAATTACCACAGGGAAGGTGCTTTGTGGTCCTAAGAAAGCATACTTCAACTCCAATGGAAGAGGTTTGAAGTTCAAAGTTGGGGATTGCTCCTTCAAAGGCTTGAGAGTTGATGTCAATGGTGGAAGTTGCTCAAATTTTGGCCACCATGGTGGTGTAACTTGCTGACCTATTGAGGAAACAAGAGATGAGTTATTAACATTATCAAATATTTTCAAATCTTCTTCAAATTCCTCTAAAGAATCAATAAGTTGAAAGTAATGTGCAGAATTTTCATCAATGAAATTTTCTAGCAAATTCACTTCATGAACATCTTCAACTTCTTACGATTGCCTGCAAAGATTAAAAATATTTAGCTCCAAGGTCATATTTCCAAAACTCAACTTTAAAACTCCACTTCTACAATTTATGAGTGCATTAGAAGTAGCCAAGGAGGGTCTTCATAAGATAACAGGTGCTTGGAAAGTAGAATGATTAGTCAATTGCATTTCGAGTACGACAAAGTCTACTGGATAGTAGAATTTGTCTACTTGAACCAAAACATCTTCCACAACACCTCTAGGAATCTTAATAGACCTATCAGCCAACTGCAATGTGATAGAAGTAGATTTCAACTCACCCAATCCAAGCTGAACATAAACATTGTAAGGCAATAAGTTCACACTTGAACCTAAGTCTAATAATGCTTGGCCTATTTTTGAGCTCCCCATCATGCAAGCTATGGTAGGGGATCTTGGGTCCTTGTATTTGGGTGGAGTGTTGGTTTGGATAATAGCACTAACCTGCTCAATAAGAAAAGCTTTCTTTTGCACATTCAATTTTCTTTTTACAGTGCATAAATCCTTTAAAAATTTAGCATAGGTAGGAATCTGTTGAATAGCATCTAACAATGGTATATTTATCCTAACTTGCTTAAAAATTTCAAGAATTTCAACGTGATGCTTATCTTTGTGCAAAGGGGTTAACCTTTGAGGAAAAGGTGCAAGTGTAGTGCTGGGGGCACTTTCAGATTCCAAAGGATCATGTGCCTTATTTTCAGAAGGAGGTTTAGAAATGTTACCATTCTTTTCTACCTCTTGAGCTGGAATGCCAATCACCTTACCACTTCTCAAGGTTGTAATAGCCTTGACTTGCTTGACATTTGAATCTCCTGCCACACTTTAAAATTGCTGGTTTTGGCCTTGGGGATTAGGCTGAGATTGTGCAGGGAACTGCCCTTTCTCTTGAGCACTCATGGTTGTAGTCAACCTTGTGACTGACCCTCGAATCTCAGTAATGGCTTGTGAATTTTGATTGTTGATAGCAGCTTGGCTTTGCATGAATTGCTGAAAATTGGTGGACAGCTGCTGGAAGTTGGTAGATAATTGCTGGAAATTGTCTTCAAGGTTCTTTTTCTGAGCTGGGACCATGTGGTTGGCATATTGAGATGGTCCTAAACCTCCTGGGGTAGTGTAGGGTACAATTTGTGAAGGACCAGCTATGTTGGGTGCAGGTAAAGCAGCTTGATCACCTCTCCAACTGAAATTAGGGTGATTTCTCCATCCCGAATTGTAGGTGTTGGAATAAGGACCTGAAAAAGATTTAGCAACCATATTAACAGCATTAGATTGATCCAAAAGAACTTCTTTAAAAGCTGGAATGGTTGGGCAATCATTAGTTGAATGCCCTTGGCCCTCACAAATATTACAGCTCAAGGTAATCTGAGGTACAATTTGTACTTCATTCACTTTCTTCAGTTCTATGGTTTCTAATTTCTTAGAGATCATAGCCAACCTAGCATTCAAATCATCTACTTCTCTCAGATTATATTTCCCACCCCCTGAAATTGTCCTTGAATTTTCCGACCTATCATGAACATCAGATGTATCCCATGATTGTGCATTTTCATTTTCAGCTAGATAATCACAATATTCAAAAGCTTCCTCATGTTCTTTGTTAAAAAACGCTCCATTACACATGGTTTCCACAAATTGTCTCATTTTTTGTTGCAACCCCTCATAAAAAAAACTAATGAACCTCCAATTCTCATATCCATGATGAGGACATGCATTTAAAAGGTCTTTCAATCGTTCTCAACAATGATAAAATGTTTCCACATCTTTTTGGCAAAAATTCATAATTTGTCTTTTCAAAGCATTGGTTCTATGCATGGGAAAAAATTTCTTTAAAAACTCAGTTTGCATTTCTTGCCAAGTCCCAATGGATCTTGGTCTTAAAGAATTCAACCATGTCTTAGCCTTGTCCTTTAAGAAAAATGGAAACAGTTTCAATCTTATGACCTCATCAGTGCATGTTCTATCCATGAATGTGGAACACACTTCGTCAAACTCTTTGATATGCAAATAGGGGTTTTCAGATTCCATACCATGAAAGTGTGGTAATAATGGAATCATCCCGGGTTTGAAATTAAAAGCATTTGCATTAATAGGTAAAATGATGCACGAAGGTGTGCTAGTCCTAACAGTCTGAAGATATTCTCTAAGTGTCCTGTTTGGATTCTCCACTTCCCTATCATGATGCTCATTTTCAGCCATGATGCTATCAGTGTCTGATGATGATTCAACAGAAGATGATGCAAAGCTAAAAGATGTCAATGATTCTGTCCTAAACAGTCGAGATGTATGGTCTCTAGTCCAACTAGTCATACAAACAAGAGCAGATAATCAAAGACCATGAAAAATAAACAGAGAGAAGGGAAAAAGATTAGATGTCACCCAGGCTGTGAAAAGGTTCACAGCTCCACAAACGTCCTCTCAGCAGTAGAGGAATGCTCTAAGAAGCACCTGTTGTCCCCGGCAACGGCGCCAAAAACTTGACTCAGTCTCGAATATGCTTCCAAGTGTAGAAGTGTCAATTTGTATCAAAGATAAGTCTAGGATCGTATTCCACAGCGACAAAGGGTTATCAAAGCGCATATGAGATTTTTGAGTAACAAATGTGTCGATTATGAGAGATGAAAATAAAATTAAAATGCAATGCCAAAAAAAATCGAAGTTGAAATTTGAGTTTCTAATCAAAAAGGCAAATTAACAAATACTTGGGTTGGGTGTAAGACTCTCTTTATTTCGGGTCCTAGAAAATTTTCTCGATTAACAATCCAATCAAGGCATTGATAAACGGAAGATAAAAAGGTTAAGCTCAAGTTTTTGCAATATTTTCCTAAGGGATTTTCTACTTTACTAGCCGAACACACATTAACAAACAACTGAGAGAAGCCTTGATAATTTTCAAGCTTTTGTTGTGCCTTACGTCAACAACAAATCAAGAGGAAGAGCTGCAATCTATTTTCAATTTAAATCCAACTAGTAACTTAGTGAAATCAACATTCAACCATAAAATATTGCATTAAACTAGAACCTAAAATAAATTAAATCTCATTCCACAACCCAAGTTTTTAAAATTAGCTACACATGATATTTCTAACAACAAAAATTAATCTAATTAAAGCCATAACAAAATCTAATAGCAAAAATAAACCCAAAATAAAAATGAGCCTAAATGAAGGAGAAAATGCAGCATAGGAAAAATAAAACCAAAGAAATAAAAGTCGAAGGAAAAAAGAAAAGAATGAAAACGGAAATGGAGAAGAAATAAAAACTCCCCTGCTGCGCCGAAGAATCCAATGAAAACAGAGTGAAAAACTAAATTAATACCAGCTACTGCAAGGTCTAAACGAAAAGTAAAGAAAAAAAAATAACAAGCTACTCTACCCTAGTGCTCGGTCTAGAACCAAAAAGCAATTCACATGCCAAAAGCTACTGAAAAACAAAACTGTCTGGAACGAAAAAAATAAAATAAATAAAGCTGACAAAAACAAATGATTAAGCCACCCTCTCTCCTGCAACGTGCTCCTGCTTTCCAACGAAATCCAGCGTGATCTCTTCTTTGAGTGAAGTGCAGCGTGATTGTCATGAGCTGCCCTGCTCTGCTGTAGCTTGCAATTTGCAGCCCCTTTTGCATTTGTTTATGACTTGTCAAAATGTCCTGCAGCGTATAAACATCATATGGAAAGAGTAAAATTAAAATATTTATTTTGATGTGAAACAATTGTGTTATAAATCTTTTTAAGCACAAAAAAATATTAAAATTTATCAATGGTCTCAAGTATCATGATATACTATATAATTAAGTACTTAAATCATTTTTGGTTAAACAATTTATTCACTTAAGTAACTTAATTATGTAGTTTTATCACTTCATCAGGAAACCAAATGTAAAGTTTATGTGGGCATCAAATCGAGGAATGAAACAAAAGATGAGTTTCTTTGTGTAAATTGGTCCAATGCAAGAACTAAACTAGTATGGTCAAGGTGGGGTGTAAATGATGAAATTTCCCTTGTGAAAATGGTCGAAAAGGCTTGTGACGACCCCAAATCCCAAGTACGGACACGTGGAGATCGAGACGTCGGGATGATGACAACACAGGTCACCATCCTATCGACAAGTGCCAAGTATGTGTACATGCAACAAGTGTACAATATAAACACGCAGCGGATAAGTAAAGTCTTATAACTAAGTACCAGAATTTTTGTTTAACACAAACCCGATTAAAACATACATAATAAAATATTACAAGCCACAAATATTGTTTCAACACCAAACCACAAAGGCATGAAACTCCAAATCAATACTCTGGCGGAGCCGCCTCCTCGGGCTCAGCCTCCTCCTCCTCCTCGACCTCTGCATCAAAATCTACGGTACCAAAATGGTGCCGCAGGTAAGTAAAGATCCAAATGCAACAAGAAAAACATATTAAACTCAAACAATATGCATGAAAGAATGCCAAATGTACATATCCCATAAATCCACATTTTTCCCACGCACGCCAAAAAATCTCATTTTGTCCCAAAACATTCCCTTTAAACATAACCTTGCCATTATCCCCGATAATGGCCCAAAAACCAGACCATCAGAGCACTGTAGGCGGGAATCGCAGGCGGGACTCTACCACCATCCCTGCTCACCACCGTCCCTACGCGTGCACCGTAGGCGAGAATCACAAGCGGGATTCTACCACCGTCCCTGCTTACCACCATCCCTACACGTGCCTCTGACTCAAACCAATCAATCCAATCTTCACATATACCAAAAATATTTCTCGCTTGAAAGCCCAGTTTTTAAGTTCCAACACATGTACATACATGCAATGCACACCTCAAGACACAATTCATCCAACAAATAACAATATCAACAATAACCAAACACTTTGTCGTCAAATCCATCCGACCCCCGACTCCTCGGACTTAGTCTGGAATTAACCAACCAGTCAATGAATTTATTGAAAAAGCAATAATATATTTAAATCTAAAGTAGAGTTTGGAAAATACTTACAGCGCTATAAGATATTTTTTGAAGGATTACGACATTGCAAACGGCGGAGAAAAAGCAATGTAACAGTGTATTTTACACTGTGGCGGTGGGTTGTAAAATACCCACTTTCGAACGGGGACAAACCAAGACTTGGAATTGATAGGGAATGGCCTAGAGATGTTTATGAAGCTAATGGAAGTGAGTTTTGACCGTGGGTGGAGGTGGAAATGGCGGCGGAAGCGGAAAAAGGGCAAATCGGAGTTGAGCTCGTGGGAGCTGCTCCGGCAACAGATCGGGGCTGGAAATGGGTGGGTTAGGATGGAAAGAGGTAGGGGATGAAGTGGTGAAAAGATGGTGGCTGGAGGTGGAGCGACGGCAGCGAAAATGGCCAAAAACTGTACGGCTTAGATGGGCTCTAGGTGGCTAACGGCGGCACGGGAGGGTCTAATTTTTGGTGGGGAGGTGCGCCGGCCGGAGGGGAGTCAACCGGTGGGGGCAGTGCAGGCCACGTCACTGGCGAGTGGCGGTTCTGGGCTGTCGAAGCAACTGGCTACAGAGAGAGGGAGAGAAAAGCGTGCTGCGCGCAGGAGGAAAAGGAAAAAGAAGAAGAAGAAAAGAAAGAAAGAAGAAAATAAGGAAAAGAAAAAGAAAAAAAAAAGAAAAAGGAAAAAAGAAAAAGAGGAAAGAAAAGATGGAGAAAGAAAATGAGGTCCAGTCCTCACCTCTGGAGTCCAAAAACTGATCCGACGAAAACAATTTTAAAAACTATAAAACGACTGAAATAAATTAAACACCACATCAAACTAAAATATAATAAATAAATAATAAAAACTAAGAACTAAATTTTAAATCGAAAAAAAAAAACTAAATTACATTACACAGCAATTTAAATTCAAAACGATAATTAATATAAAAAAAGATCCACAAAACAAATATCACAACTAAATAAATCTAATTAAAATACAATAATTTAAAATAAAAGAAATAATATATTAATTAAATTAAAATACTCGTTCAATGAAATACACTTTAAAAGGGGATATCACAAGGCTTCGGCTAGGGGCCGACTTGTTGCAATGGGCATGAAGGATCACCGGGGTGCCGATTGGTGGTGATTCGAGCATTATCGACATGGAAGGGTGTCAAGTCTTAGATAAAGCCTAATCTTCTAATTCAATCTTAGAACATTGGAAAACGACACGAAAAGTAATATGGTCCGAATAAAAAAAAAAAGGTTACGAAGAACTAAAAAGGAAATTAAACTCAAAACATTGTTAAGAGATGAGTAATCATGTGTAAGTCCATTACATCCTTTAATTCAAGCTAAAAGCGTATTGATGGGGTACATGGGGAACCTTAGGGCGTCTGGCACTTCTTGGACTTGAGGGAAACTAATTGTAATGTTTATGTTGGCTTCAAACCAAAGAATGAAACAAAATATGGGTTTCTTGTTGTAAATTGAACTAGTGTGGTTAATGTGCAGTGTAAACGATAAAATTTCCGGTGAGGAAATGGTGTAAATGGCATGGGCTAGAGGCGTACCTGTCGCAATGCACAAGAATGAGAACTTAGGTTGGATTGGCGGCAATTTCAGCATTTTTTACGTGGCTTTTCTTTTATTGACACGTTTTGGATCTAGCCTAAGCATCTAATTCAGTCTTAGAATGATGAGGAACAACAAAGAAAGTAATAAGGTCCATATAAAAAAGGTTTCAAAGAACTGAAAAGGAAATTATACCCAAAACTTTGTTGAGAGATTACTAATCTTGTGTAAGATAATTAATTCCCCTAATTCAACCTAAAAGTATAAACATGGGTAGATGTGGAACGTAGGGGTGTGTGGCACTTCTTGGACTTGAGGAAAGCCAGATGTAAGGTTTGTGTGGGCATCAAATCAAGGAATGAAACAAAAGACGAGTTTCTTTGTGTAAATTGGTCCAATGCAAGAACTAAACTAGTATGGTTAAGGTGGGGTGTAAATGATGAAATTTTCCTTGTGAAAATGGTCTAAAAGGCTTTGGGTAAGGGCCAACTTGTTGCAATGGGTATGAAGGATCGCCTAGGTGCCGATTGGAGGTGATTCGAGCATTATCGACATGGAAGGGTGTCATGTCTTAGATAAAGTCTAATCTTCTAATTCAATTTTAGAACGTTGGAAAACGACAAGAAAAGTAATATGGTCTGAATAAAAAAAAAAAGGTTACGAACAAGTAAAAAGGAAATTAAACTCAAAACATTGTTGAGAGATGACTAATCTTGTATAAGTCGATTACATCCTTGAATCAAGCTAAAAGCTTAACGACAGAGTAGATGGGGAACCTTAGGGGCGTGTGGCACTTCTCGGACTTCAGGGAAACTAATCGTAAGGTTTATATTGGCTTCAAATCGAAGAATGAAACAATAGATGGGTTTCTTGTTGTAAATTCGTCAAATTCTGGAACTGAACTAGTATGATTGAGGTGGGATGCAAACGATGAAATTTCAGGTGAGGAAATGGTGTAAGTGGCATGGGCTAGAGGCATACTTGTCGCAATGCACAAGAACGAGAACTTAGGTCAGATTGTCGGTGATTTCAGCTTTATTCACCTGGCTTTTCTTTTATTGACATGTTTTGGATCTAGCCTAAGCTTCTAACTCAATCTTAGAATAATGAGAAACAACAAAAAAAGTAATAAAGTCCGTATAAAAAAGTTACAAATAAGTAAAAAGGAAATTAAGCCTAAAACATTGTTGAGAGATTACTAATCTTGTGTAAGTCAATTGCTTCTCTTAATTCAACCTAAAAGCATAAACATGGGTAGATGGGGAACGTTAGGGGCGTGTGGCACTTCGTGGACTTGAGGGAAACCAAATGTAATATTTATGGGGCATCAAATCGAGGAATTAAAACAAAAGATGGGTTTCTTTGTGTAAATTGATCCAATGCAAGAACTAAACTAGTATCGTCAAGGTGGGATGTAAACGATGAAATTTCCTTGTGAAAATGGTCTAAAAGGCATTGACTAGGGGCCGATTTGTTGCAATGGGCATGACGGCTCGCCTAGGTGCCAATTGGCGGTGATTCGAACATTATCGACATGGAAGGGTGTCATGTCTTAGATAAAGCCTAATCTTCTAATTCAATCTTAGAACGTTGGAAAACGACAAGAAAAGCAATATGCCCCATATAAAAAAAAAAAAAAAACAGAGGTTATGAAGAAGTAAAAAGGAAATTAAACTCAAAACATTTTTGAGAGATGACTAATCATGTGTAAGTGGGTTACATGCTTTGAATCAAGCTAAAAGCTTAACGATGGGGTAGATGGGGAACCTTAGGGGCATATGGCACTTCTTGGATTTGAGGAAACTAATTGGAAGGTTAATGTTGGCTTCAAATCGAAGAATGAAACAAAAGATGGGTTTTTTGTTGTAAATTCGTCCAATGCCAGAACCGATCTAGTATGGTTGAGGTGGGGTGCAAACGATGAAATTTCCGGTGAGGAAATGGTGTAAATGGCATGGGCTAGAGGTGTACTTGTCGCAATGCACAAGAAGGAGAACTTAGGTCGGATTGGCGGTGATTTCAACATTATTCACATGGCTTTTCTTTAATTGACACGTTTTGGATGAAGCCTAAACTTCTAATTCAATCTTAGAATGATGAGAAACAACAAAGAAAGTAATAAGGTCCATATAAAAGAGGTTACAAAGAACTAAACAGGAAATTGAGCTCAAAACATTGTTGAGAAATTACAAAACTTGTGTAAGTCAATTACTTCCCTTAATTCAACCTAAAAGTATGACCATGGGTAGATGGGGAACCTTAGGGGGGTGTGGCACTTCTTGGACTTGAGGGAAACCAAATGTAAGGTTTATATGGCCATCAAATTGAGGAATGAAACAAAAGATGTGTTTCTTTGTGTAAATTGGTCCAATGCAAGAACTAGACTAGTATGGTGAAGGTGGGGTGTAAACGAAGAAATTTTCCTTGTGAACATGGTTTAAAAGGCTTCGGCTAGGGGCCAACTTGTTGCAATGGGCATGAAGGATCGCCTGGGTGCCGATTGGCGATGATTCGAGCATTATCGACATGGAAGGGCGTCATGTCTTAGATAAAGCCTAATCTTCTAATTCAATTTTAGAATGTTGGAAAACGACAAGAATAGTAATATGGTTTGAATAAAAAAAAGGTTACAAACAGGTAAAAAGGAAATTAAGCTCAAACCATTGTTGAGAGATGACTAATCATGTGTAAGTTGATTACATCCTTTGAATCAAGCTAAAAGCTTAACGATGAGGTAGATGGGGAACCTTAAAGGCATGTGGCACTTATTGGACTTGAGGAAACTAATTGTAAGGTTTATGCTGGCTTCAAATCGAAGAATGAAACAAAAGATGAGTTTCTTTTTGTAAATTCATCCAATTCCAGAACTGAACTAGTATGGTTCAGGTGCAGTGTAAACGATGAAATTTCTGGTGAGGAAATGGTGTAAATGGCATGGGCTAGAGGCGTACTTGTCGCAATGCACAAGAAGGAGAACTTAGGTCGGATTGGCGGTGATTTCAGCATTATTCACGTGACTTTTCTTTTATTGACACGTTTTGGATCTAGCCTAAGCGTCTAATTCAATCTTAGAATCATGAGAAACAACAAAGAAAGTAATAAGGGCCATATAAAAAAGGTTTCAAAGAACTGAAAAAGAAATTAAGCCCAAAACGTCGTTGAGAGATTACTAATCCTGTGTAAGTCAATTACTTCCCTTAATTCAACTAAAAAGCATAACAACGGATAGTTGGTGAACCTTAGGGGCGTGTGGCACTTCTTGGACTTGAGGGAAACCAAATGTAAGGTTTATTTGGGCATCAAATTGAGGAATGAAACAGAAGATGAGTTTCTTTGTGTAAATTAGTCCAATGCAAGAACTAAACTAGTATGGTCAAGGTGGGGTGTAAACGATAAAATTTCCCTTGTGAAAATGGTCTAAAAGACTTCGGCAACGGGCCAACTAGTTGCAATGGGCATGAAGGATCGCCTGGGTGCCCATTGGCGGTGATTCGAGCATTATCGACATGGATGAGTGTCATATCTTAGATAAAACTAATCTTCTAATTCAATCTTAGAACATTGGAAAACGACAAGAAAATCAATATGATCCAAATGAAAAAAATGGTTATGAAGAACTAAAAGGGAAATTAAACTCAAAACATTGTTGAGAGATGACTAATCTTGTATAAGTCGATTACATCCTTTGAATCAATCTAAAAGCCTAACGATGGGGTAGATGGGGAACCTTAGGGGCATGAGGGACTTCTTGGACTTGAGGAAACTAATTGTAAGGTTTATGTTGGCTTCAAATTGAAGAATGAAACAAAAGATGCGTTTCTTGTTGTAAATTCATCCAATGCCAGAATTGAACTAGTATGGTTGAGGTGTGACGCCCCCAAATCCTCACGCCCGAACACGGGGAAATCGAGACGTCCGGATGGTGACAACCCGGGTCACCATCCTATTGACGGGTGCCAAGTGTGTGCAAAGGCAACATATGTGCACAAAGAAACACGCAGCGGATAACGAAAGTCATAACTAAGTACCAGAATTTTTTCTTAACATAATACAAGCTATTTAAAACATACATAAATAAAATATTACAAAAACACAAATACAGTTTTAAACCAAATATAAAGCATAGCATCAGCAACCCGGCGGAGCCGCATCCTCGGGCTCAGCCTCCTCCTCTTCATCCTCAAACTTTGCACCAAAAGCTACGGAACCAAAAATGGTACCGCAGGTAAGTAAAACCCAAATACTACCAGATAAAAACACATAGAACTCAAACAATATGCATGAAACATGCCCAATGCACAAAGCCCATAAAACATAATTTTTCCACACACGCCAAAAAACCCATTTAGCCCAAAAACACATCCTTTCTGAAAAACACGCCAAAAGTCACATTTGGCCTTTATCCGACTCAAACCAGAATCCATTTTATCCGTCTGCACCATGACCTCTCCTAGGGGTCATCCGCACACCCTGGCTCCAGTGCCACACCGCAGAGTACCACTACGCATGTGACACCTAACGAGCGATGCCCAGTTCTACGCCCCGCATGTTCGTAGCCAAGCATCCTCTAGCCCTCACCAGCGAAGGGCCACAGAGTCGGTGCGTAGAGCGATACCCAGTTCCGCGCCCAGCGCGTTCGTAGCCAAGCAAACCCTAGCCCCCGCTCCCGTCGTCTAGCAACAACCCAGGGGACATCACTCAGTTTATTCCACTCCCGAGTGACCAGAGGAGCTCCACCGGGATAATACCCCATCCCGACTTGGGGTCGTGATACACACGCACTCGTAAGACCACTTACGCCAATACACAGGCTTTTCACACTATTTCACAAACACACGTGCATGTACCATGCAATGCCATAACAATGCATAAAAAAAATAATCCAACAACATAAATCAAATAAACAGGCAACTCCGTCCTCCATCCATCCGACCCCCGAACTCCTCGGACTCAGTCCGGAATCAACCAACCAGCAGATAAAATAAATTGAATGAGCAATATATATTTAAATCTGAAAATAGGGTTTGGAAAATACTTACAGCGCTAGATGGCAATTTTAGAAAACATGCGGAGTTACAAACGGCGGAGAAAAAGCAACGTCACAGTGAAAATTCACTGTGGCCGTGGGTTGTGAAAAACCCACTTTTGAACGGGGACAAACTAGGGCTTGGGATTGATAGGGAATGGTCTAGGGATGATTGTGAAGCTATTGGAAGTGGTGGTTGGCCGTGGGTGGCGGCAGAAACGGCGGTGGGAGGCCGGATTTCCCAAAAAGGAAAGCTAGCTCGTAGGAGCTGTTCCGGTGGTCGTTGGAGGCCGAAAATAGGTGGGTTAGGACGGCAAGGGACCGGTGATGAAGTTGTGAAGAAATGGTGGCCGTAGGTGGAGCGACGGCGGCGGATCGAAGCAAAAGCCGTGCGGGCTTTAAAGGGGTTTTCCGGCCAAACAGCCGACCGGATGGGGATGAGTTTTGGTGGGAAGGTGCGCCGGAGGGAGACGAGTCGACCGGTGCCGGCGGTGAGTCGCACGGTGGCCGGACGGCGGCAGATCGGGGGGTTGAGGCTTTCCGGCGTGAGAGAGGGAGGAGAGACAGAGAGAGACGGGTCGAGCGGGAAAGGGAAGAAAAAAAAGAAAAGAAAGAAAAAAAAAACAGAGAAAAAGAAGGAAAAAGAAAGAAGAAAAAAAGAGAAAAAGGAAAAAGAAAAGGAAAAAGGAAAAGAGGTGTAGGGAAAAAAGATGAGGTCTAATCCTCATTCCGGAAAACAAAACTAAACCGCCGAAACGAGATTAAAAATCACAAAACAACTAAAAGAAATAAAACACAACATCAATTAAATTAAAAAAACAATTTTAAAATGCAAATAAATTAAAATAATAAACTAATATATTAATTAAAATAAAAACAACCATTTCAGCGAAAATACACTTAAAAGCAGGTCATCACATGAGGTAAGGTGCAAACGATGAAATTTCCGGTGAGGAAATGGTGTAACTGGCTTGGGCTAGAGGCGAACTTGTTGCAATACACAAGAAGGAGAACTTAGGTTGGATTGACGGTGATTTCAGCACTATTCACATGGCTTTCCTTTTATTGACACGTTTTGGATCCAACCTAAGCTTCTAATTCAATCTTAGAATGATGAGAAATAACAAAAAAAGTAATAAGGTCCGTATAAAAGAGTTTACAAAGAACTAAACAGGAAATTAAGTCAAAAACAATGTTCAAAGATTACTAATCTTGTGTGAGTCAATTACTTCCCTTAATTCAAACAAAAAGCATAACCATGCGTAGATGGGGCACCTTAGGGGTGTTTGGCACTTCTTTGACTTGAGAGAAAGTAAATGTAAGGTTTATGTGGGCTTCAAATCGAGGAATAAAACAAAAGACGGGTTTCTTTTTGTAAATTGGTCTAATGCAAGAGCTAAACTAGTATGGTCAAGGTGGGATGTAAATGATGAAATTTTCCTTGTGGAAATGATTTAAAACGTTTCGGCTTGGGGCCGACTTGTTGCAATGGGCATGAAGGATCGCCTAGGTGCCGATTGGCAGTGATTCGAGCATTATCGACATGGATGAGTGTCATGTCTTAGATAAAACCGAATCTTCTAATTCAATCTTAGAACATTGGAAAACGACAAGAAAAGCAATATGATCCGACTGAAAAAAATGGTTACGAAGAACTAAAAGGGAAATTAAACTCAAAACATTGTTGAGAGATGATTAATCTTGTGTAAGTCGATTACATCCTTTGAATCAATCTAAAAGCCTAACGATGGGGTAGATGGGGAACCTTAGGGGCATGGGGGACTTCTTGGACTTGAGGAAACTAATTGTAAGGTTTATGTTGGCTTCAAATTGAAGAATGAAACAAAAGATGCGTTTCTTGTTGTAAATTCGTCCAATGCCAGAATTGAACTAGTATGGTTGAGGTGAGGTGCAAACGATGAAATTTCCGGTGAGGAAATGGTGTAAATGGCTTCGGCTAGAGGCGTACTTGTTGCAATACACAAGAAGGAGAACTTAGGTTGGATTGACGGTGATTTCAGCACTATTCACATGGCTTTCCTTTTATTGACACGTTTTGGATCCAACCTAAACTTCTAATTCAATCTTACAATGATGAGAAATAACAAAAAAAGTAATAAGGTCCGTGTAAAAAAGTTTACAAAGAACTAAACAGGAAATTAAGTCAAAAACAATGTTCAAAGAATACTAATCTTGTGTGAGTCAATTACTTCCCTTAATTTAATGAAAAAGCATAACCATGGGTAGATGGGGCACCTTAGGGGTGTTTGGCACTTCTTGGACTTGAGAGAAACCAAATGTAAGGTTTATGTGGGCTTCAAATCGAGGAATAAAACAAAAGATGGGTTTCTTTTTGTAAATTGGTCTAATGCAAGAACTAAACTAGTATGGTAAAGGTAGGGTGCAAACGAAGAAATTTCCCTTGTGGAAATGGTTTAAAAGGTTTCGGCTAGGGGCCGACTTGCTGCAATGGGCATGAAGGATCGCCTAGGTGCCGATTGGCGGTGATTCGAGCATTGTCGACATGGATGGGCGTCATGTCTTTGATAAAGCCTAATCTTCTAATTCAATCTTAGAACATTGGAAAACGACCTGAAAAGCAATATGATCCCCAATGAAAAAAATGGTTACGAAGAACTAAAAAGGAAATTAAACTCAAAACATTGTTGAGAGGTGACTAATCTTGTGTAAGTTGATTACATCCTTTAATTCAATCTAAAAGCTTAACGATGGGGTAGATGGGGAACCTTTGGGGCATCTGGCCCTTCTTGGACTTGAAGAAACTAATTGTAAGGTTTATGTTGTCTTCAAATCGAAGAAGGAAACAAAAGATGGGTTTCTTGTTGTAAATTCGTCCAATGCCGGAACTAAACTTGTATGGTTGAGGTGGGGTGCAAACAATGAAATTTCCGGTGAGGAAATAGTGTAAATGGCATGGGCTTGAGGCGTACTTGTCGCAATGCACAAGAAGGAGAACTTCGGTCGGATTGGCGGTGATTTCAGCATTATTCACAGGGCTTTTTCTTATTGACACGTTTTGGATCCAGCCTAAGCTTCTAATTCAATCTTAGAATGATGAGAAACAACAAAGAAAGTAATAAGGTCCGTATAAAAAAGGTTACAAAGAACTAAAAAAGAAATTAAGTCCAAAACATTGTTGAAAGATTACTAATCTTGTGCAAGTCAATTACTTCCCTTAATTCAACCAAAAAGCATAACCATAGGTAGATGAAGAACGTTAGGGGCGTGGGGCACTTGTTGGACTTGAGGAAAACCAAATGTAAGGTTTATGTGCGCATCAAATCGAGGAATGAAACCAAATACGGGTTTCATTGTGTAAATTGGTCCAATGCAAGAACTAAACTAGTGTGGTCAAGGTGGGGTGTTGATGAGTGTGCGAAAGTGCACTCCACATACCCTATTATTGGACTAAAATGCTAAAATATGAATAGAAATCATAAGAATTAATGTGTATTCTTAAATTGAATTTCTATTTATGTTGGGATACTCCTAAGCAGTTTTTTTATGTCTAATTTCAGATTTTATAAAAGAGCAAGTCAAGCCCAGTCAAATTCAAAGGAGGACATTCATGGGGTTTGAGAGCAATTTGGAAGAAAAGAAAAAGAAAAAAATCACAAAATGAAACCACAAGAAGTCCAAGTCTGAAATTCGCTAGGAGACAGTCTGGACATACTTTAGTCTTTTGATTGTATCATTTTAGTTACATATCGGATTGATGCGATTCTTGATGCATTGGAAAACTATCTTAAAGGGCTATAACTTTGTCTCTAATAAGGATTTCCAAATTCGAACTCCTGAAGGCCGTACGTGGCTGCCAAGATAAGTCCTAAAATTTAGACAATTTTTTTATGCGGAAATCAAGAGGACATTAGGGTTTCTTTCTTACCCTATATAAGCATATCATTAGCACGAAATGGAGGAGAGGAAGAGGCACAAGAGGCAGATCTTAAGAGAGGAGAAAATCACTTCCATGGCCACCGTTCGCTTCAGTTTTCTCTGGAGATTTTTGCTGTCCATTATATTTATGTGTAACTAAATTCTCAAGTAGGGTTAGGGATGAACTTGCACATTAGATGGTATTTCTAATTTATTGTTAATTCATGTATTTGATTTTCAATTGCTAAAACTCTTTTGTTTTACCATTCTCAATTCATTGTTGATGTTTTCTTCTCCGAATAATCATAGAATTTATTGTGTTTATGGATTCAGTCATGCTTTTTCTATTGAATGGATTAGTTCTTTGATTATGTTTGGATCAATTATTTATCTATATTGATTTAGTTTTTTGCTACAATATCGCTTCCTGAGTATATTGTCGTCATTGGATTTTATCAATAGGGGTAGTAGTTCACGTTTTTTAAAAGTGGTGAATGTTTTTTCAAAGGGTTACATTTGATTTAAGTCTGGTTTATAAATCTATACCTTCCGATTGGGAATTGTGGGAATTGAGTTCCTAATTGAGTTATCCAATGAATTAAGAATAATTAAAATACCAGATTTGTGCAAGGGATTCCCGACGCTCTACTGTTTGTCAAATTTGAGTACTTTTTCTGTTAATCACTTTGCTTCACTTGAATTTACATTTAAAATTAATCTTTGTTCTCTATTACTTATTTAATATTTTTTCTTCAGTTTCTTTGTTCCTCTTGCTATTCTTTCAATTTGTCTCCTTGTGGAATTGACACCCCAAAGCTGTGCTACAACTACCGCGTTATTCTTTGGGCGTAATCAGGTGTAAACGATGAAATTTCCCTTGTGAAAATGGTCTAAAGGGCCGATGTAGGGGCCGACTTGTTGCAATGGGCATGAAGGATCACTTGGGTGCCAATTAGCAAAGATTCGAACATTATCGACATGGAAGGGTGTCATGTCTTAGATAAAGCCTTATCTTCTAAGTCAATCTTAGAACGTTGGAAAACGACAAGAAAAGTAATATGGTCCGAATAAAAAGAAAAGGTTACGAAGAAGTTAAAAGGAAATTAAACTCAAAACATTGTTTAGGGATGACTAATCATGTCTAAGTCGATTACATCCTTTCATTCAAGCTAAAATCTTAACGATGGGGTAGATTGGGAATCTTAGGGGAATTGGACTTGAGGGAAACAAATTGTAGGGTTTATTTTGGCTTCAAACTGAAGAATGAAGCAAAAGATGGGTTTCTTATTGTAAATTCGTCCAATGCTAGAACAAAACTAGTATGGTTAAGGTGCAGTCTAAGCAATGAAATTTCCGGTGAGACAATGGTGAAAATGGCATGGGCTACAGGCGTACTTGTCGCAATGCACAAGAAGGAGAAATTAGGTCGAATTGGCGGTCATTTCAGCATTATTCACGTGGCTTTTCTTTTATTGACACGTTTTGGATCCAGCCTAAGCTTCTAATTCAATCTTAGAATGATGAGAAACAACAAAGAAAGTAATAAGTTCCATACAAACAAGGTTACAAAGTACTAAAAAGGAAATTAAGCCCAAAACATGGTTGAGAGATTACTAATCTTGTGTAAGTCAATTACTTCCCTTAATTCAACCAAAAATCATAACCATAGGTAGATGAAGAACATTAGGGGCGTGTGGCACTTGTTGGACTTGAGGAAAACCAAATGTAAGGTTTATGTGGGCATCAAATCGAGGAATGAAACCAAAGACGGGTTTCATTGTATAAATTGGTCCAATGCAAGAACTAAACTAGTATGGTCAAGGTGGGGTGTAAACGATGAAATTTCCCTTGTGAAAATGGTCTAAAAAGCATCGGCTAGGGGCTGACCTGTTGCAATGGGCATGAAGGATCACCTGGGTGCCGATTAGCGAAGATTCGAGCATTATCGACATGGAAGGGTGTCATGTCTTAGATAAAGCCTAATCTTCTAATTCAATCTTAGAACGTTGGAAAACGACAAGAAAAGTATTATGGTCCGAATAAAAAGAAAAGGTTACGAAGAAGTAAATAGGAAATTAAACTCAAAACTTTGTTTAGGCATGACTAATCATGTCTAAGTCAATTACATCCTTTAATTCAAGCTAAAAACTTAACGATGGGGTAGATTGGGAATCTTAGGGGCATTGGACTTGAGGGAAACTAATTGTAAGGTTTATGTTGGCTTTAAACTGAAGAATGAAACAAAAGATAGTTTCTTATTGTAAATTCATCCAATGCCAGAACAAAACTAGTATGGTTAAGGTGCGGTGTAAGCAATGAAATTTCCGGTGAGACAATAGTGTAAATGGCATGGGCTAGAGGTGTACTTGTCGCAATGCACAAGAAGGAGAACTTAGGTCGAATTGGCGGTGATTTCAGCATTATTCACGTGGCTTTTCTTTTATTGACACGTTTTGGATCCAGCCTAAACTTCTAATTCATTCTTGGAATGATGAGAAACAACAAAGAAACTAATAAGTTCTGTATAAAAAAGGTTACAAAGAACTAAAAAGAAAAATTAAGCCCAAAACATTGTTGAGAGATTACTAATCTTCTGTAAGTCAATTACTTCCCTTAATTCAATCAAAAATCATAACCATAGGTAGAAGAAGAACATTAGGGGCGTGTGGCACTTCTTGGACTTGAAAGAAACCACATATAAGGTTTATGTGGGCATCAAATCGAGGAATGAAACCAAAGACGGGTTTCATTGTATAAATTGGTCCAATGCAAGAACTAAACTAGTATGGTCAAGGTGGGGTGTAAATGATGAAATTTACCTGGTGAAAATGGTCTAAAAAGCATCGGCTAGGGGCCGGCCTGTTGCAATGGACACGAAGGATCACCTGGGTGCCGATTAGCGAAGATTCGAGCATTATCGACATGGAAGGGTGTCATGTCTTAGATAAAGCCTAATCTTCTAATTCAATCTTAGAACGTTGGAAAACGACAAGAAAAGTATTATGGTCTGAATAAAAAGAAAAGGTTACGAAGAAGTAAAAAGGAAATTAAACTCAAAACTTTGTTTAGGGATGACTAATCATGTCTAAGTCGATTACATCTTTTAATTCAAGCTAAAAACTTAACGATGGGGTAGATTGGGAATCTTAGGGGCATTGGACTTGAGGGAAACTAATTGTAAGGTTTATGTTGGCTTTAAACTGAAGAATGAAACAAAAGATGGTTTCTTATTGTAAATTCATCCAATGCCAGAACAAAACTAGTATGGTTAAGGTGCGGTGTAAGCAATGAAATTTCCGGTGAGACAATGGTGTAAATGGCATGGGCTAGAGGCGTACTTGTCGCAATGCACAAGAAGGAGAACTTAGGTCGAATTGGCAGTGATTTCAGCATTATTCACGTGGCTTTTCTTT
The DNA here is from genome assembly GCF_018687715.1 of Carya illinoinensis. NCBI lineage: Eukaryota > Viridiplantae > Streptophyta > Magnoliopsida > Fagales > Juglandaceae > Carya > Carya illinoinensis. Next base: position 20,644,390 of record NC_056758.1, read on the forward strand.
TATTGACACGTTTTGGATCCAGCCTAAGCTTCTAATTCATTCTTGGAATGATGAGAAACAACAAAGAAACTAATAAGGTCTGTATAAAAAAGGTTACAAAGAACTAGAAAGAAAAATTAAGCCCAAAACATTGTTTAGAGATTACTAATCTTGTGTAAGTCAATTACTTCCCTTAATTCAACCAAAAAGCATAACCATGGGTAGATGGGGCACCTTAGGGCGTGTGGCACTTCTTGGACTTGAAAGAAACCACATGTAAGGTTTATGTGGGATTCAAATCGAGGAATGAAACAAAAGACGGGTTTCTTTTCGTAAATTGGTCGAATGCAAGAACTAAACTAGGATGGTCAAGGTGGGGTGTAAACGATGAAATTTCCCTTATACAAATGGTTTAAAAGGCTTCGGCTAGGGGCTGACTTGTTGTAATGGGCATGAAGGATCGCCTAGGTCTGATTGGCGGTGATTTGAGCATTATCGACATGGATGGGTGTCATGTCTTAGATAAAGCCTAATCTTCTAATTTAATCTTAGAATGATGGAAAACGATAAGAAAAGCAATATGATTCGAATGAAAAAAATGGTTACAAAGAACTAGAAAGGAAATTAAACTGAAAACATTCTTGAGAGACTGATTGAGCTGAATTATTGCATTTTTAATGCTTTTGGAACCAATATATATTAATTCTTTCATTACTTTATCATTGGTTTCATATGGAAAAATGAATAAATCAAAGTTGTGATTTTAATTGATTCAAAGCATGAATTTATGCTCTAATTTTATCAACTGTTGATTAATATGGATTAAGGTATAATTCGCTCGAGCGGTGACTTCTGGCCGCTCGAGCAAAGTCAGGCAGATTCAAACGCTCGACTTCCGCTCAACAGTGGGCTCGAACGAGTTGCGGGAAAAGAGATCGCTCGAGTAGAGGCATTTGGCCACTCCAGCGAACTTAGGCAGAGTTGAACGCTCGATGTTCGCTCGACAGGCCGCTCGAGCAAACTTAGGCAGAGTCGAACGCTCGATGTTCGCTCGACAGGCCGCTCGAGCAAACTTAGGCAGAGTCGAACGCTCGATGTTCGCTCGACACTTCGCTCGAGCGAATATCGCATTTTTACAGATCAGGGTTTATTCTGCCGTCAGAGTATATATATGTTTTCTTTACATCTTAGGATGACTCTTGGCTGGAAAAACTCAGTTTTGGGTAGAGAAACACTTAGAATTCATTTTTTCCATTGATTTTCATTCAGATTCGGAGAGGAGGATTCATACAATTGATCATTCACTCACACTGCAGCAGATTGAAGAACTCCTTGAGGGGTCCAATTGCCACTGCAGCTCAGCCTCCTCCACCGCTTCGACTCTTCATCTACATTCAACTGGCTTGATCTTTTCAATTCCCTACTTGCTATTTCATTTCAGTTTTGAGTTTCTGAATTATTTTAGAGAATTTTGATTTAGACATTTGAGTAATTTATTTGTTATTCATTTAATTCGTGTTATTTATTTTTATCGTTTCGTTAAGCTTTCATTTTAGTAGTGATTACAATTACGGTGGTTTAATTTGAGAATTTGTGATTTGAATATAATGATGAACCCTAGAACATTGAATTTGGGGTTTTTCAATTTTCAGTGCATGTTTTATCAATTACTTCCTAATTTAGTTTGATTCTTAATCTAGTTTTATTAATTTCTGAGTTCAATCTATTAGTCCTTTATATTCCAATCCGATAATCAAAATCCAAAAATATGAATCTAGTCCATGACTAGTACCCTTTTCCATCCATTGCACATACCATCATTTTATTTTCTCTTTGTTTCACCTTTTTCAACGAGTTTGATTTTTAAGTAACTTTCCTTGAGGAGACGATCTAGGAATTTATTCCTAATTATTACACGACATCCTCCTGCACTTGGGATAGCTTTAGTGCTATGATTGAGCTGAAATATTGCACATTTTAACTATTTAAAACCAATGTATTTTAAATTCATCATGACATTATTATTGGTTTTAAATGGAAAAATGGTTAAAATGAATAAATCAAAGTTGTGATTTTAATTGATTAAAAGCATGAATTTCTGCTTGAATTCTACCAACTATTGATTACTGTGCATTCTAGTCCATAATTTTTCTTGCTTTCCATTATCATTTGCATTTGTACCATTGTTTTTCTTGTTCTTCGTGTTCATAAAGTTTCTTGAGCTATCTTTCCATCTTTTGGGTTCAATTTATGAACCTCAAAAGATAGAAGCACTTCTTGCCATCTTTGAATGGAAGTTGCTCAAGCTAATTTTTCATTTGTGTTATTTTGTTGTTGAGGATTTTCTTTTTTTAATCTCCATCTCCATTTTTCATGCATACCATGGTTCATTATGTTCATGCCTTGTTCATACTTTGTCTTGAGCTTTCCCACCATTCAAACAATCCCAACTCAATCTAACCTCATACACAGCTACACCAATCACCCCACAAATCCACCAACTCATTTCCAACCCACCTAAATTATACATTAATTGAAAGGCTGCTTGTTTGGCTTAACTTACATTGGTTGGTGGAGCTAAATTAAGGTGAGGAACATGTGAAGAAGTTGGTGCAATCAAAGGCTGCTGCTGTCCATGCAAAGTTAAAGTCTAAAAAGGGAGGTGCCATGCATTACTTGACTTGTGGAGTTGGTGGTGATTATTAATGAAGAGCCGTGAATTGGAGGAATGAGTTTGCAACTTGGGGCAGCTATTTATATATATATATATATATATATATTGCTGGATGTGAAAAAGAAAGAAGAACCGTGTAGGAGTTTTTAACAAAGAGAGGAGAAATCGGTGGAAATTCATTGAAGCTTGACATGTATAAAGAAGAAAATATAGAGAAACATGTGCTGAAATTAAAATGCATGATTAAAGTATGTTGTGTGCTGAAATTGAAGAAAACAAATTGAAGAAGTCGGCTGGAGAGGCAATGAAGAAACCGTGTATGAATTTTCATGAAGTTAGTCAACAAGTTAGGCAAGAAGTTAGGCAAGAAGTTAGGCATGAAGACTTGGTTGTTTGGTTGGAATTAAAAAACCAATTGAATAAAATAAGAGAGGAGGAATGCAATGCAAGACACGGCAATTAAGAGAAATGCAAGAGGCAGCTGAATTGTGAAACAAATTGAGTGTAAATGCAACAAGAAGTGGCCGAAATTAAGGTGTGAATGCAAAAGGTGGCTGAATTAAAGTGTGAATGCAAGATTGAAGTGTGAAACCAATTGAATGAGAGATGAACTAGCCAAGATGTTCGGCTATAAAATGGGTGCAGTCCGAAGCTTACAAGGAGAACAACTAGGACAACTCAAACTTAGAAAAACACAACTCAACACACACAATTTTCTGCTATGTACTTGAAAGAATTAGCTCCTTTTTGTTTTAAGAAATTTTGTTTCTCCTTTTAGTTTCAAAGCTTTGTTGTTTTAAGCATTTTTATTAAGTGTATTAAGATTTGTTCTAAACTTTTATTTCATTAAGAGTAATACCTTAATATTAAGTGTGCTAGTTTATTTCATTACTAGTTTATTTCATGTAACAAAAAGAAATTGTTTTAGAAGTTTTAATCAAGTGTGCTATTTTGTTTCATAAAGAATTGTTTTAGAAGTTCTAATTAATTGTGTTACCTTAATTTATTGCAAGAAAGGTTTGGTTTTAAGCTTTTGTTTTTGTTTTTGATTTTTCTGAACATCATACGTGGAGAGCAGAGGAATTGTTATAGAGTTTTTATTAAAGGTTTAGAGATTAATTTTCAAGAGTGATACGTGAGAAATTGTTCCTTTTTTGTTTCGAATTTAAATTGAATAGTGAAAGGAAGTTTTCGTTTAGACTTTTCGTTCCCTATTTTATTTAACTTCAGTTTAAAGTTTATAGAATACTTTTGAGTTTCTGTTTACTTATTTCGTGTTATTTATTTTTCTTACTTCTTTAAGTTTTCATTTAATAGTGATTACAACTGTTATGTGTTATTTTGAGAATTCGGGATTTAATTACAAAGATGAATTCTAGAATCTTGGTTTTGGGCATTTTAAATTTTCCGTTCATGTTTTGTCAATTACTTTCTAATTTAGTTTAATGCTTAATTTAGTTTTATTAATTTCTGAGTTTAATTTATTAGTCCTTTACATTCCAATCCAACAAACAAAAAAAAAATCAAAAGACATGAATCTAGTCCATGACTAGTACCCTTTTCCATCCATTGCATATACCATCATTTTATTTTCTCTTTGTGAAGTTTTTCACATTTTTTCAACGAGTTTAATTTTAAGCAACTTTCCCTGAGGAGACGATCTAGGAATTTATTCCTAATTATTACACGACATCTTCCTGCACTTGGGATAGCATTAGTGCTACTCATTTTTGAGTGAGTCAAGTTTTTGGCGCCTTTGCCGGGCACAGTATTTTAACTTGAAGTTAAACTCGTTATTATTATTATTATTTTTATTTTGCTTCTCTAAACTGATGTTTCATGTCATGGGTGAGAGACATGACTCACTCAAAAATGAGTAGCACTAATGCTATCCCAAGTGCATGAGGATGTCGTGTAATAATTAGGAATAAATTCCTAGATCGTCTCCTCAGGGAAAGTTGCTTAAAATTAAACTTGTTGAAAAAATGTGAAAATCTTCACAAAGAGAAAATAAAATGATGGTATATGCAATGGATGGAAAAGGGTACTAGTCATGGACTAGATTCATGTCTTTTGAATTTTTTTGTTTGTTGGATTGGAATGTAAAGGACTTATAAATTAAACTCAGAATTTAATAAAACTAAATTAAGCATTAAACTAAATTAGAAAGTAATCGACAAAACATGAACGGAAAATTTAAAATACCCAAAACCAAGATTCTAGAATTCATTTTTGTAATTAAATCACGAATTCTTAAAATAACACATAACAGTTGTAATCACTATTAAATGAAAACTTAAAGAAGTAAGACAAATAATTAACACGAAATAAGTAAACAGAAACTCAAAAGTATTCTATAAACTTTAAACTGAAGTTAAATAAAATAGGGAACGAAAAGTCTAAACGAAAACATCCTTTCACGATTCAATTGAAATTTGAAACGAAAAGGAACAATTTCTTACGTATAAAAACTCTAGAACAATTCCTCTGCTCTCTACGTATGATGTTCAGAAAAATCAAAAACAAAAACAAAAGCTTAAAACCAAACCTTTCTTGCAATAAATTAAGGTAACACAATTAATTTAGAACTTCTAAAACAATTCTTTATGAAACAAAATAGCACACTTGATTAAAAACTTCTAAAACAATTTCTTTTATTGTATGAAACAAACTAATAATGAAACAAACTAGTAATGAAACAAACTAATAATGAAACAAACTAGTAATGAAACAAACTAGAAATGAAACAAACTAGAAATGACACAAACTAGAAATGAAACAAACTAGTAACTTAATGGAAATTAAGGTATTACACTCAATGAAATACAATTCTAGAACAAATATTAATACACTAAAAAAATGCTAAAACAACAAAGCTTTGAAACTTAAAAGGAGAAACAAAATTTCTTAAGACAAAAAGGAGCTAATTCTTTCAAGTACATAGCAGAAAATTGTGTGTGTTGACAAGTGTTTTTCTAAGATTGAGTTGTCCTCAATTGTCCTCAATTCCTTCTCTAATTGTTCTTTTTTAAAGCTTCGGTGTGCACCTCATTTTATAGCCAAACATCTTGGCTACTTCATCTCTCATTCAATTGGTTTTGCATTCACACCCAACAACCAAGTCTTCAATCTTGCTTTCACACTCAATTTCGGCCTTGCATTCCTCTTTCTTTATTTTGTGTCTTGCATTGCATTCCTCTTTAATTGCCGTGTCTTCCATTGTTTTCCTCTTCAATTATTTTATTCAATTGGTTTAGTAATTCAAACCAAACAACCAAGTCCAACATGCCTAACTTCTTGCCTAACTCTTGCCTAACTCTTGCCTAACTCTTCAATTTGTTTCTTCAATTTGTTATTTCAATTTCAGCACATGTTCCTTCATTCACCTACTGCTTTGACCGGTCCAAATTCCCTCACAATTCATTCCAGCACATGTCTCCATTGATTTACACGGCTCCTTCCTTTGATTGCAAACTTAAGCACGGCTTCTTCCTTTGATTGCAAACTCAAGCAGCCGACTTCTCTTCAAGAGTCAAGCAAGGCATCTCTCTTTTCTTTTCTTCATCCAGCAATATATATATATATAAATAGCTGCCCCAAGTTGCAAACTCATTCTTCCAATTAATTTCAGCCGAAATTCATCACATGTTCTTCACCCTTCAACAAAGCCGGCTTCTCTTCAATTTGTCACATGTTTTCTTTTCTTTCTTCCTTCATTTCGATTGTCTAATTCAATGGAAAGGAAGCAGCCTTTTATGACTTTTTTAATGTTTAATTTGGTGGAGAGTAGCAGCCTTCTTCTTCATATAGTTTCGGTGGACACAAAAACTTCTTGTTGGATTTGATTAAACTTGGTCTCTTGAAGCTCTAAGCCTATATTCATCACCATGTATGCTTGGATCCATGATATCTTCATTAAATCACCTTTTTGTTGTAGAACAAAGGCCTGGAATAGGCATTGCATGAACAAATGGAAATGAAAAGTAGAGAATCAATAGAAGAGAAAGACATAACCAAACATGCAAGATAAACAAAATATACATATATTTGAAGTATGTGAACTCATAACTCATGCACAAAGAGCAAAAATATGTGTCCAATGAACTGTGATCACGAAAATCAAGACATGTGAAGCCATTCCAATATCGACCTAGTTCAGTTTATTTTGTTTCTCAATTCTAGAGGAACAGATCAGAATGCACAGTAATCAATAGTTGGTAGAATTCAAGCAGAAATTCATGCTTTTAATCAATTAAAATCACAACTTTGATTTATTCATTTTAACCATTTTTCTATTTAAAACCAATAATAATGTCATGATGAATTTAAAATATATTGGTTTTAAATAGTAAAAATGTGCAATATTTCAGCTCAATCAAGACACTTCAAATAGGTTGCTTCGAGTCACATCGAGTGTTGAGAGTAGTATACACAGCTTGGAGATAGATAGCTCGTCTGTCTTTTCTTTGAGTGAACCAGGTGACGAAATTGAAATTGAATCAGAAAACATGGCTGCACCTGCACCACGCACTCTTAAGGACTATTTGCAACTCACTCGTACCACTACACCTTCATGCATAATTTTACCTGAAAATGCACCAAATTTCTCTATCAAGTATGGCATGATGTCAGTGATACCTCAGTTCCACGGGATGGATTCTGAGAGTCCTTACCAGCACTTGACGGATTTTGAGCTGGCTTGTGCTACTTTTATCACTAGGGCTGTTACTGATGAATTCATTAGACTTTGTTTATTTCCTTTTTCTTTAAAGGATAAAGCGAAGATATGGTTTAACTCTTTGAGACCTAATTCCATTTCTAGTTGGTCTGACATGCAACGTGAATTCTTACAGAAATTTTTTCCTTTTCAGAGAACTCAATTTTTATAGGAGCAAATCAGCTAGTTCAATCAGAGACCTGATGAGACCTTTCAGGCTAGTTGGGAAAAATTTAAAGATTTGGTGAACATTTGTCCACATCATGGTTTTGAATCCTCGAGGCTGGTGAGCTATTTTTACACTGGTCTCACTCCGGAATGCAAGCAATTTGTTCAGACAATGTGCAATGGGGAGTTTTTCAGCAAGGAACCTGATGAAGCATTATCATTTTTTGACTACCTTGGTGAGAGCCACAACAATGGAATACTCGTATTGATCGAGTTCCATTAACAGCACAGCCACTGAGGGCTATTTCTGGAGGGGGCAGATATGAGCTTAAAGGAGACACTGATGTTCAAGCCCGAATAACTGCATTGACTAGAAGAATGGAGGTCATGGAAATGGAAAAAGTAAAGGCTGCAAAAGTAGCAGAGGCATGTTCTATATGTGCTGATTCAATCCATAAGACCCAAGACTGCCCGATTATGCCAGTATTTCAAGAAAGTGGGTCTGAGCCAATGCAATCAGCTAACTGGGTCAATCGAGCACAGAATCAGCCTTTCTCCAACACATATAATCCGGGGTGGAGAAATCACCCAAATTTCTCATGGAGAAATGATCAGCCTGGTCGGTCTCCACCACCTCAGCAGCAGCCATTTAATCAAGGTGCTCCTCAGCACCAGTATCCGCCATATCAAAATCCTCAGAGCTATCCTTATGTAGCTCCTCCTGGATTTCAACCTCATGTAGTTGCACAAGGTTCTCAGCCTTCATCATCTGCTAAGAAGACTCTAGATGACGGTATGGCACAGATGGCCAATACACTTCAGCAATTCATGCAGATTCAGGCCACCACAAATAATCAAAATACTCATGCCATAAATGAGTTACGTGGCACTGTTAATAAGATGAGCACAACCTTGAGCACCCTAGAGAAAGGGAAATTTCCTGCACAGCCTCAGCTTAATCCTCAAGTATACAGACAACAACAACATCAAGTGCATAATGTCTCAGGAGACGTTATTGAGACAGCAAAAGCTGTTCTTACTTTGAGAAGTGGGAAGGAAGTTCCCCGACCTGAGATGACCATAAACACAGAGGTAATTGCTCCTACGCTTAAAGATGCAGCAGAGACGGATGAAGCTGAAAAAGAACCAGAGGTAGCGAGACTAGAACTGAAGAAGCCTGTGAGTGCAGATGCTGAAACTAGTAAGGGATACCAACCTGTGGTACCCTATCCTCAGAGATTAGCAGCTGGCAAAAAGAACAAGTATCACATGGAAATTCAAGAGATTTTCAAGCAAGTGAAAATCAATATTCCACTCTTGGATGCCATACAACAAGTGCCTTCATATGCAAAATTTTTGAAGGACTTGTGCACGGTGAAGAGGAAGCTGAATGTGAAGAAGAAAGCTTTCCTAACGGAGCAAGTTAGTGCATTGATATTGAGCGAGACTCCTCAGAAGTTTGGAGATCCCGGCTCTCCCAACATCTCCATTGTGATTGGTGAATCACGCATTGGGAGAGCTTTACTTGACTTGGGGAGTAGTGTGAACTTGCTACCGTTCTCAGTATATGAGCAGTTGGGATTGGGTGAGCTGAAAAAGACCTCCATCATGCTACAGTTAGCTGACAGATCAGTTAAGGTACCGAAGGGTATTGTAGAGGACGTGTTGGTCCAGGTGGACAAATTCTACTACCCAGTAGATTTTGTGGTTCTTGACATGCAGCAGCCGATCTCCACTATTTACCAAGCTCCTGTCATCCTAGGAAGACCATTTCTAGCTACATCAAATGCTTTGATTAATTGCAGAAGTGGAGTTTTGAAGCTTACCTTTGGGAACATGGCACTTGAGTTGAACGTTTTCAACGCTTGCAAGATGCCAGCACATTTTGATGACACAAGTGATTTGAATGCTGTGGAGAGTTTGACACCAACAGATTTTATTTGCTCAACTTCTCCTTTCTCTGATGATGATTATATTTTTCAGACACCTAAATTTTTACTTGATGAGAAAATTGATCATATCGATGAAGATGACTTTGATTTTTTTGATTGTTTTGCAGATTCATCTTTACCACTTGAAGTACAATTTGTGGGAGCAAGATGGAAACCCCAGTTCGAAGCTCTACCACCACCAGACATACTTAGATCTTCAGAGGAAGAAGTTCCTCAGTTGGAACTGAAACCGCTTCCTCAAGATTTAAAGTATGCATTTCTTGGACCTGAAGAAGGAACTTTTCCAGTGGTGATTTCCTCAAAGCTAAATCAGAAGGATGAAGCCCAGTTGATTGAAGTATTAAGAAAGCATCGAGGTGCAATTGGTTGGACAATAGCCGACATCAAAGGCATTGATGCCGCTGTATGTACCCACAGAATCCATCTTGAAGACGATGCTAAATCAGTCCGTGATGCTCAACGTAGGCTCAATCCTACCATGAAGGAAGTCGTGAAAGAGGAAGTGCTTAAGCTACTCGCAGTGGGAATCATTTACCCCATCTCAGACAGTAAGTGGGTAACTCCAACTCAAGTGGTACCAAAGAAATCTGGTTTGACTGTCATAAAAAATGAAAAAAATGAGTTGATTCCAACTAGAATGGTTACTGGCTGGAGAATGTGCATTGATTATAGAAAACTTAATTCAGCCAGTAGGAAGGATCATTTTCCTTTACCGTTCTTGGATCAAATTTTGGAAAGAGTAGCTGGTAATGCATATTATTGTTTATTGGATGGCTATTCTGGTTATTATCAAATTGCTGTAGCACCTGAGGATTAGGAGAAAACCACTTTCACCTGTCCTTTTGGCACTTTTGCTTTTACTAGAATGCCTTTTGGTTTGTGTAATGCTCCAGCTACTTTTCAGAGATGCATGATGAGTATTTTTTCTGACATGATTGATGATATTTGTGAAATATTCATGGATGGTTTCTCTGTTTTTGGAAAATCCTTTGAGAGTTGTTTGCATAATTTGGCACGTATTCTCCAGAGATGTGAGGAAAAAAATCTTTTACTTAATTTGGTGAAATGCCAATTTATGGTTACTCAGGGCATTGTATTAGGGATATTGTTTCTTCTGAAGGTATAAAGGTTGACAAGGCAAAGATTGAATTAATATCTAAACTTCCTATCCCTAGGACAGTTAGGGATATTTGTTCTTTTCTTGGTCATGCTGGCTTTTATAGGCGGTTTATTCAAGGTTTTAGTTCCATTGCAAAACCTTTGTGCACTCTTTTACAAAATGATATTGAATTTGTTTGGACTGATGAGTGCCAAAAAGCTTTTGATACCTTGAAAAGGTCGCTTACCACTGCCCCTATTGTGCAACCCCCGCATTGGGACCTTCCCTTTGAGATTATGACAGATGCTAGTGACTATGCCTTAGGAGCTGTTTTGGGGCAGTGAGTGGATAACAGACCTTTTGTGATTTATTATGCCAGTAGAACCTTGAATGATGCCCAGAAAAATTATACCACTATTGAAAAAGAATTGCTTGCAGTGGTTTTTGCACTTGATAAATTCCGGGCTTATATTCTTGGTTCTCCTGTTACTATTTTCACTGACCACTCTGCTCTTAAGTATTTGTTGGCTAAGAAAGATGCAAAACCACGCTTGATTCGCTAGATTCTATTACTTCAAGAGTTCAACATCAACATTAAGGATAAAAAAGGAGTTGAAAATGTGGTAGCTGACCACCTCTCTAGATTGTCATCATCTCCTTCTTCAAATGTCAGCCTTCCTCTTGATGATAGTTTTCCGGATGAGCATCTGTTTATGGTTGATAAAGCTCCCTGGTATGCTGATATAGTCAATTATCTGGTGACTGAGCAAATGCCTTCTGAATGGTCAACCCAAGATAAGCGTCGATTTCTATCTGAGGTAAAACATTTCTACTTTGATGAGCCTTATCTTTTCAAATATTGTTCGGACCAATTGATTCGAAGATGCATTCCTGATGATGAGTTTTCTTCAGTATTGAGATTTTGTCATACGGGTGCATGTGGTGGTCATTTTTCAGCAAATAAAACAGTGGTAAAAATTTTGCAAAGCGGTTTTTATTGGCCTTCCATGTTTAAGGACGCTTACAATTTTTGTAAAGCATGTGAGTCTTCTCAAAAGTTGGGAGCCATTAGCAAAAGAAACATGATGCCCCTTTCCCCCATTCTTACTTTAGAAATCTTTGATTGTTGGGGAATAGACTTCATGGGACCTTTTCCGGTTTTCTTTAGAAACACATATATTTTATTGGCTGTGGACTATGTTTCAAAGTGGGTTGAGGCCATCGCTTGCAAAACCAATGACCATCATGTTGTACTAAAATTTTTACAATCTTTGTTTGCTCGATTTGGCATGCCCAAGGTTATCATTAGTGACGGGGGTTCTCATTTTTGCAATAAACCATTTTCTACACTTGTGAAGAAATATGGTATCACACACAGAATTTCTACTCGTTATCACCCTCAAACAAATGGGCAAGCTGAATTGGCAAACAGAGAAATAAAAATCATTCTGGAGAAAACAGTAAATGCTAATAGGAAAGATTGGTCGATCAAGCTTCTTGATGCTTTGTGGGCTTATAGGACAACTTTTAAAACAAATCTAGGGATGTCTCCCTATCGATTAGTTTATGGCAAAGCTTGTCATTTACCTGTTGACATTCAGCATCGAGCGCTTTGGGCCATAAAACATGTTAACATGTCACTTGATAAAGCTTCAGGGCTGAGAAAATTGCAGATCAATGAATTAGATGAAGCTTGTCGGAATGTTTATGACAACGCGCAAATGGCAAAAGAACGCATGAAAATTCTGCATGATCAGAAAATTCATCCAAAGCATTTCACACTTGGTCAGGAAGTTCTTCTTTACAACTCTCGCTTGCATATTTTTCCTGGAAAGTTGAAATCCCGATGGAGTGGGTTGTACATTGTAAAGACCGTTCATCCTCATGGCGCGGTAGACATTGTCAATCCGAAGAATGGTAATAGCTTCACTGTCAACGGACAATGTCTAAAGTCATTTCTGAAGGTCTTTGATCCACATGATGAGATCTTGCTTGTGCAAGACCCCAGGGAAGTGTTTTAAGTTGTTTTTCCTTCTTTACAGTTTTCTTTACTTGCTTTGTTTTTATTTGTTTGTTTGCTTTGATTTTATATTTCATGTTGATTGTTTGTTTTGCTTGCTTAGTTCTGTGCACTTTGTTTTCTTTCGTTCGATTCATTGAGGACTATGTCTCTCACTAGTTAGGGGGTGTGGACTGAAGAAAACGGTGCGTTAGTAGACACTGTAGATAGTTGAAAAAATAATTGGATCCGTCCGTGACCTGACAAGTGTGGCTGGAGATTTGAAAAAAATCGCCTGATGTTGTTGACAAACGAGATTGAAGGCTCCAAGTTTCTAAGAAATGTCATTTTCACCGAAAAAAAAAATTTACATTACTCTTTGACTTGGATGATAGCTCGTCTGGTTCTTTATGCTATCTCTATAAAATCAGTCCTGAAGTTCATCCAATCCGCATCAAGTTTTCTTCTCATCTCTATAACTCATCTGCATTCTTTCAACATTCTCGTTTTAAGCCTTCTATTCTTTTGTCAATGGCTCATTCTTCTAACATTTCTCTAAATCCATCCATGAGGCATTCTGCATCTCAACCTCCTGTCCTTTCTGCAACTACCATCGGTGCCATGTTGCAACAAGAGAATAATAGTTTGGCTAATAAGTCAGACTCCGATGCTATCTACGACTTGGTGAGTCTTGGGACTCGCTACTCATCCTCTATTGTTGCTTTTTCCCAGCGGGTACAAGCCAAAAACCATGAGGTTGAAAGGCTTAAAGAACAAATTGTTATTCTTCAACGAATTGTTCAAGAGTCTCACACAAGGGAAGGAATCATTCGGCAGAAGAATAAACAGTTGAAATCTCTATTAGATTCTTCATTCCGCTTGCCAGTTCCCATGGATAAGGATGACATGATATTGTATGAAGAGAATGAGCGTCTCAAACATGAGGCTAAGAACCTCAAGTTTATGTAAAAGTAAAAAAAAAAAAAAAAAAAAAAAAATTTCTTTTACTTTCTTGCTTGTTTTGCATTTTGAATTAATTTCTGATTCTTCATTGTATATACCATATTTGTTTGTCTTGTTTTTCTTTTTTTTGCTTTTTGTGTTTTTAACTTTGACAGAAATCTACTCCTTGTGTACGCTCGAATATCTCAGGTGAATTTTTTCCTCTCTGTTTAATAATTTTCGTCTCAATATATGTTCTACAGTGTTTATCTTGCTCCAATTCATGTTTGTACAACATACATCATCGAATATTCAATTGTTGAACATTGAGGACAATGTCACATTTAGTTGGGGGGAGGGTTTTCTGTTAAAAATGTGTTAAAATTCTGTTAAAAATGTGTTAAAAAAAAATTATTAGTACCTAAAAAAAAATAAAATTTGTGAGGTGCATTAAAACATAAACGATTAACACACACTTCTGGCATGTTTGTTAGATTTTTTGTATCTTGGTGGAATAGTTGAGCGGAATTATTTTGTGAAGATTTATTTTCAACCTTAAGCATAGAACATGACTTATGATGCCTCATATTTTGTTGAGGAGTGACTTGAAACACCGGGATGCGATATTTACAAAAATGAGAATTAGTATGATTTATATAGAATGAAGGGCAAGTTTTGAAAGAACATTTTGCACATGCTTACACTTGTAGTGTTCCTCATTAATGTTCATTGATTTAAAACAGGAGAAGTAAACTGCAGGACTACCGAGCCTAATATAAAAAAGAAAAAAAAGAAAAGAAAAGAAAAGAAAAGAAAAAGATCGTGTAAGTTTTCCTAAATAAAGGGCTAGAAACAGTTACCCAAAACTTTGGGGGTTGAATGATCAACCTTTAAACAGAGTTGGCATGAAAACTGCTAGTCCCTTAGGCTTTGAGGTAGTTAGAATCAATAATGATTAATCTTAAGGTTGAAAAATCCTATGATAAATCATGTTTATTAGTAGGAACATACAGAGGTTTAGCCACACACACATATCTGAGTTCTAAGACATTTGCCCCAATTCTATGTGAACAATTACTGAGACTTTCCTTGTGGATACAACTCATGGTGTTGAGGAGTCACGAATCAATTTTTTTGTGAGAATTCAGAATTATGTTTGATTGTTTTTTTTTTTGAATTTCGAGCTTTATGTAATGTTCATCTCAATTAATTTTCACTATTTTGCTCAAGGATTAGCAAAATGCTAGTTGGGGGGTGTGATTGAGCTGAAATATTGCACATTTTAACTATTTAAAATCAATGTATTTTAAATTCATCATGACATTATTATTGGTTTTAAATGGAAAAATGGTTAAAATGAATAAATCAAAGTTGTGATTTTAATTGATTAAAAACATGAATTTCTGCTTGAATTCTACCAACTATTGATTACTGTGCATTCTAGTCCATAATTTTTCTTGCTTTCCATTATCATTTGCATTTGTACCATTGTTTTTCTTGTTCTTCATGTTCATAAAGTTTCTTGAGCTATCTTTCTATCTTTTGGGTTCAATTCATGAACCTCAAAAGATAGAAGCACTTCTTGCCATCTTTGAATGGAAGTTGCTCAAGCTAATTTTTCATTTGTGTTATTTTGTTGTTGAGTGTTTTCTTTTTTTAATCTCCATCTCCATTTTTCATGCATACCATGGTTCATTATGTTCATGCCTTGTTCATACTTTGTCTTGAGCTTTCCCACCATTCAAACAATCCCAACTCAATCTAACCTCATACACGGCTACACCAATCACCCCACAAATCCACCAACTCATTTCCAACCCACCTAAATTATACATTAATTGAAAGGCTGCTTGTTTGGCTTAACTTATATCGGTTGCTGCAGCTAAATTAAGGTGAGGAACATGTGAAGAAGTTGGTGCAATCAAAGGCTGCTGCTGTCCATGCAAAGTTAAAGTCAAAAAAGGGAGGTGCCATGCATTACTTGACTTGTGGAGTTGGTGGTGATTATTAATGAAGAGCCGTGAATTGGAGGAATGAGTTTGCAACTTGGGGCAGCTATTTATATATATATATATATTGCTGGATGTGAAAAAGAAAGAAGAACCGTGTAGGAGTTTTTAACAAAGAGAGGAGAAATCGGTGGAAATTCATTGAAGCTTGACATGTATAAAGAAGAAAATATAGAGAAACATGTGCTGAAATTAAAATGCATGATTAAAGTATGTTGTGTGCCGAAATTGAAGAAAACAAATTGAAGAAGTCGGCTGGAGAGGCAATGAAGAAACCGTGTATGAATTTTCATGAAGTTAGTCAACAAGTTAGGCAATAAGTTAGGCAAGAAGTTAGGCATGAAGACTTCGTTGTTTGGTTTGAATTAAGAAACCAATTGAATAAAATAAGAGAGGAGGAATGCAATGCAAGACATGGCAATTAAGAGAAATGCAAGAGGCGGCTGAATTGTGAAACAAATTGAGTGTGAATGCAACAAGAAGTGGCCGAAATTAAGGTGTGAATGCAAAAGGTGGCTGAATTAAAGTGTGAATGCAAGATTGAAGTGTGAAACCAATTGAATGAGAGATGAACTAGCCAAGATGTTCGGCTATAAAATGGGTGCAATCCGAAGCTTACAAGGAGAACAACTAGGACAACTCAAACTTAGAAAAACACAACTCAACACACACAATTTTCTGCTATGTACTTGAAAGAATTAGCTCCTTTTTGTTTTAAGAAATTTTGTTTCTCCTTTTAGTTTCAAAGTTTTGTTGTTTTAAGCATTTTTATTAAGTGTATTAAGATTTGTTCTAAACTTTTATTTCATTAAGAGTAATACCTTAATATTAAGTGTGCTAGTTTATTTCATTACTAGTTTATTTCATGTAACAAAAAGAAATTGTTTTAGAAGTTTTAATCAAGTGTGCTATTTTGTTTCATAAAGAATTGTTTTAGAAGTTCTAATTAATTGTGTTACCTTAATTTATTGCAAGAAATGTTTGGTTTTAAGCTTTTGTTTTTGTTTTTGATTTTTCTGAACATCATACGTGGAGAGCAGAGGAATTGTTATAGAGTTTTTATTAAAGGTTTAGAGATTAATTTTCAAGAGTGATACGTGAGAAATTGTTCCTTTCTTGTTTCGAATTTAAATTGAATAGTGAAAGGAAGTTTTCGTTTAGACTTTTCGTTCCCTATTTTATTTAACTTCAGTTTAAAGTTTATAGAATACTTTTGAGTTTCTATTTACTTATTTCGTGTTATTTATTTTTCTTACTTCTTTAAGTTTTCATTTAATAGTGATTACAACTGTTATGTGTTATTTTGAGAATTCGTGATTTAATTACAAAGATGAATTCTAGAATCTTGGTTTTGGGCATTTTAAATTTTCCGTTCATGTTTTGTCAATTACTTTCTAATTTAGTTTAATGCTTAATTTAGTTTTATTAATTTCTGAGTTTAATTTATAAGTCCTTTACATTCCAATCCAACAAACAAAAAAAAATCAAAAGACATGAATCTAGTCCATGACTAGTACCCTTTTCCATCCATTGCATATACCATCATTTTATTTTCTCTTTGTGAAGTTTTTCACATTTTTTCAACGAGTTTAATTTTAAGCAACTTTCCCTGAGGAGACGATCTAGGAATTTATTCCTAATTATTACACGACATCCTCCTGCACTTGGGATAGCATTGGTGCTACCCATTTTTGAGTGAGTTATGCTACTCATTTTTGAGTGAGTCAAGTTTTTGGCGCCGTTGCCGGGGAAAGTATTTTAACTTAAATTTAAACTCGTTATTTTTATTATGCTCTTTAAACTGATGTTTCATGTCATGGGTGAGGGACAGTTCAAATAGGTTGCATAGAGTCACATCGAGTGTTGAGAGTAGTATACACAGTTTGGAAATAGATAGCTCTTCTGTCTTTTCTATTAGTGAGTCAGGTGAGGAAATTGAAATTGAACCAGAAAACATGGCTGCACCTACACCACGCACTCTTAAGGATTATTTGCAACCCACTCGCACCACTACACCTTCATGCATTGTTTTACCTGAAAATGCATCTAATTTCTCTATTAAGCATGGCATGATGTCAGTGATACCTCAGTTCCACGGGATGGATTCTTAGAGTCCTTACCAGCACTTGACAAATTTTGAGTTGGCTTGCACTACTTTTATCACTAGGGCTGTTACTGATGAATTCATTAGACTTCGTTTATTTCCTTTATCTTTAAAGGATAAAGCGAAGATTTGGTTTAATTCTTTGAGGCCTAATTCTATTTCTAGTTGGTCTGATATGCAGCGTGAATTCTTACAAAAAAATTTTCCTTTTCAGAGAACTCAGTTTTTGCAAGAGCAAATCATCCAGTTCAATCAGAGACCTGATGAGACCTTTCAGGCCAGTTGGGAAAAATTTAAAGATTTGGTGAACATTTGTCCACATCATGGTTTTGAATCTTGGAGGTTGGTGAGCTACTTTTACACTGGTCTCACTCCAGAATGCAAGCAGTTTGTTCAGACAATGTGTAATGGGGAGTTCTTCAGCAAGGAACCTGATGAAGCTTTATCATTTTTTGACTACCTTGCTAAGAGCGCACAACAGTGGAATACTGGTACTGATCGAGTTCCATTAGCTGCACAGCCACTGAGGGCTATTTTTGGAGGGGGTAGATATGAGCTTAAAGAAGACACCGATGTTCAGGCCCGAATAGCTACATTGACTAGAAGACTAGAGGTCATGGAAATGGAAAAAGTGAAGGCCATGAAGGTAGTAGACGCATGTTCTATATGTGCTGATTCAAACCATAAGACCCAAGACTGCCCGATTATGCCAGTATTTCAAGAAGGTGGGTCTGAGCAGATGTAATCAGCTAACTGGGTTAATAGAGCACAGAATCAGCCTTTCTCCAACACATATAATCCAGGGTGGAGGAATCACCCAAATTTCTCATGGAGAAATGATCAGCCTGGTCAGTCCCCACCACCTCAGCAGCAGCCATTTAATCAGGGTGCTCCTCAGCACCAGTATCCACCATATCAAAATCCTCAGAGCTATCCTTATGTAGCTCCTCCTGGATTTCAGCCTCATGTAGCTGCACAGAGTTCTCAGCCTTCATCATCTGCAAAGAAGACTCTAGATGACAGTATGACTCAGATGGCCAATACACATCAGCAATTCATGCAAATTCAGGCCACCACAAATAATCAGAACAGTCAGGCCATAAATGAGTTGCGAGGCACTATTAATAAGATGAGCACAACCTTGAACACCCTAGAGAAAGGGAAATTTCCAGCACAGCCTCAGCCTAATCCTCAAGTGTACAGGCAGCAACAACAGCAAGTGCATAATGTCTCAGGCAATGTTATTGAGACAGCGAAGGCAGTTCTTATTTTGAGAAGTGGGAAGGAAGTTCCCCAACCAGAGATGCCTATAGACACACAGGTAGTTGGTCCTACGCCTGAAGATGTAACAGAGAATGATGAAGTTGAGAAAGAACCAGAGGTGGTAAGACCAGAGCTGAAGAAGCATGTGAGTGCAGATGTTGAGACTAGTAAGGGATACCAACCTGTGGTTCCCTATCCTCAGAGATTGGCAGCTGGCCAAAAGAACAAGTATCACACGGAGATTCAAGAGATTTTCAAGCAAGTGAAGATCAATATTCCACTCTTGGATGCCATACAACAAGTGCCTTCATATGCAAAAGTTTTGAAGGACTTGTGCACAGTGAAGAGGAAGCTGAATGTGAAGAAGAAAGCTTTCCTAACAGAGCAAGTTAGTGCATTGATGTTGAGCGACACTCCTCAGAAGTTTGGAGATCCTGGCTCTCCCAACATTTCCATTATGATTGGTAAATCACGCATTGGGAGAGCTTTACATGATTTGGGGAGTAGTGTGAACTTGCTACCGTTCTCAGTATATGAACAGTTGGGATTAGGTGAGCTAAAAAAGACCTCCATCATGCTACAGCTGGCTGACAGATTAGTTATGGTACCGAGGGGTATTGTAGAGGACGTGTTGGTCCTGGTGGACAAATTCTACTACCCAGTGGATTTTGTGGTTCTTGACATGCAGCAGCTGGTCTCCACTATTTATCAAGCTCCTGTCATCCTAGGAAGACCATTTATAGCTACATCAAATGCATTGATCAATTGCAGAAGTAGAGTTTTGAAGCTTACCTTTGGGAACAAGGCACTTGAGTTGAACGTTTTCAACGCTTGCAAGATGCAAGCACATTTTGATGACACAAGTGATTTGAATGCTGTGGAGAGTTTGACACCAACAGATTTTATTTGCTCAACTTCTCCCTTCTCTGATGATGATTATATTTTTCAAACACCTGAATTTTTACTTGATGAGAAAATTGATCATATCAATGAAGATGACTTTGATTTTTTTGATTGTTTTGCAGATTCTTCATTACCACTAGAAGTACAATTTGCGGGAGCAAGATGGAAACTCCAGTTTGAAGTTCTACCACCACCAGACATGCTTAAATCTTCAGAGGAAGAAGTTCCCCAGTTGGAACTGAAACCCCTTCCTCAAGATTTAAAGTATGTGTTCCTTGGTCTTGAAGAAGGCACTTTTCCGGTGGTGATTTCCTCAAAGCTAAATCATAAGGATGAAGTCAAGTTGATTGAAGTATTAAGGAAGCATCGAGGTGCAATTGGTTGGACAATAGCTGACATCAAAGGCATTGATGCCGCTGTATGTACCCACAGAATCCATCTTGAAGACGATGCTAGACCAGTTCGTGATGCTCAACGTAGGCTCAATCCTACCATGAAGGAAGTTGTGAAAGAGGAAGTGCTTAAGCTACTCGCAGTAGGTATCATTTACCCTATCTCGGACAGTAAGTGGGTAAGTCCAACTCAAGTGGTACCAAAAAAATCTGGTTTGACTGTTATAAAAAATGATAAAAATGAGTCGATTCCAACTAGAATGGTTACTGGCTGGAGAATGTGCATTGACTATAGAAAACTTAACTCAGCCAGTAGGAAGGATCATTTTCCTTTACCATTCTTGAATCAAATTTTGGAAAGAGTAGTTGGTAATGCATATTATTGTTTCTTGGATGGCTATTCTGGTTATTATCAAATTGTTGTAGCACCTGAAGATCAGGAGAAAACCACTTTCACCTGTTCTTTTGGCACTTTTGCTTTTACTAGAATGCCTTTTGGTTTGTGTAATGCTCCAGCTACTTTTCAGAGATGCATGATGAGTATTTTTTCTGATATGATTGATGACATTTGTGAAATATTCATGGATGATTTCTCTGTTTTTGGAAAATCCTTTGAGAGTTGTTTGCATAATTTGGCACGTATTCTCTAGAGATGTGAGGAAAAAAATCTTTTACTTAATTGGAAGAAATGCCAATTTATGGTCACTTAGGGTATTATATTGGGTCATATTGTTTCTTCTGAGGGTATAAAGGTTGACAAGGCAAAGATTGAATTAATATCTAAACATCCTATTCCTAGGACGGTTAGGGATATTCGTTCTTTTCTTGATCATGCTGGCTTTTATAGGCGGTTTATGAAAGGGTTTAGTTCTATTGCAAAACCTTTGTGCACTCTTTTACAAAATGATATTGAATTTGTTTGGACTGATGAGTGCCAAAAATCTTTTGATACCCTTAAGAAATCGCTTACCACTGCACCTATTGTGCAACCTCCGCAGTGGGACCTTCCCTTTGAGATTATGACAGATGCTAGTGACTATGCCTTAGGAGCTGTTTTGGGACAGCGGGTGGATAATAGGCCATTTGTGATTTATTATGCTAGTAGAACCTTAAATGATGCCCAGAAAAATTATACCACTACTGAAAAGGAATTGCTTGCAGTGGTTTTTGCACTTGATAAATTTCGGACTTATATTCTTGGTTCTCCTGTTACTATTTTCACTGACCACTCTGCTCTTAAGTATTTGTTGGCTAAGAAAGATGCAAAGCCACGCTTGATTCATTGGATTCTATTACTTCAAGAGTTCAACATCAACATTAAGGACAAGAAAGGAGTTGAAAACGTGGTAGCTGACCACCTCTCTAGATTATCATCATCTCCTTCTTCAAATGTCAGCCTTCCTCTTGATGATTGTTTCCCGGATGAGCAGCTGTTTGTGGTTGATAGAGCTCCCTGGTATGCTGACATAGTCAATTATCTGGTGACTGAGCAAATGCCTTCTGAATGGTCCACCCAAGATAAGCGTCAGTTTCTCTTTGAGGTACGATACTTTTATTTTGATGATCCATATCTTTTTAAGTATTGTTCGGACCAATTGATTCGAAGATGCATTCCTGATGATGAGTTTTCTTCGGTTTTGAGATTTTTTCATATGGGTGCATGTGGTGGTCATTTTTCAGCAAAGAAAACAGTTTCAAAAATTTTGTAAAGCGGTTTTTACTGGCCTTCCATGTTTAAAGATGCTTATAATTTTTGCAAGACTTGTGAGCCTTGTCAAAAATTGGGATCCATTAGCAAAAGAGACATGATGCCTCTTTCCCCTATTCTAACTTTAGAAATTTTTGATTGTTGGGAAATAGACTTCATGGGACCTTTTCTGGTTTCTTTTGGAAACACATATATTCTTTTAGCTGTGGATTATGTTTCAAAATGGGTGGAGGCCATTGCTTGCAAAACAAATGACCATCATGTTGTCCTGAAATTTTTGCAATCTCTATTTGCTCGTTTTGGCATGCCAAAAGTTATTATAAGTGATGGGGGTTCTCATTTTTGCAACAAACCATTTTCTACACTTGTGAAGAAATATGGTATTACACACAGAGTTTCTACCCCTTATTACCCTCAAACAAATGGGCAAGCTGAATTGGCAAACAGAGAGATAAAAATTATTTTAGAGAAAACCATCAAGCCTAATAGGAAAGATTGGTCGGTTAAACTTCTTGATGCTTTGTGGGCTTATAGGACAGCTTTTAAAACAAATCTAGGGATGTCTCCTTATCGATTAGTTTATGGTAAAGCTTGTCATTTACCTGTTGATATTTAGCATCGAGCTCTTTGGGCCATAAAACATGTTAACATGTCACTTGATGAAGCTTCAGGGTTGAGAAAATTGCAGATCAATGAATTGGATGAAGCTCGTCGAAATGCTTATGACAACGCTCAGATTGCAAAGGAACACATGAAAATTCTACATGATCAGAAAATTCATCCAAAGCATTTCACACTTGGCCAGGAAGTTCTTCTTTACAACTCTCGCTTGCACATTTTCCCTGGAAAGTTGAAATCCCGATGGAGTGGGCCATACATTGTAAAGACCGTTCATCCTCATGGTGCGGTAGACATTGTCAATCCGAAGAATGGTAATCGCTTCACTGTCAACGGACAACGTCTAAAGTCATTTCTGAAGGTCTTTGATCCACATGAAGAGATCTTGCTTGTGCAAGACCCCAGGGAAGTGTTTTGATTTGCTTCTCCTTCTTTACAGTTTTCTTTACTTGTTTTGTTTTTATTTGTTCTTTTGCTTTGATTTTATATTTCATGTTGATTGTTTGTTTTGCTTGCTTAGTTATGTGCACTTTCTTTTCTTTCGTTCAACTCATTGAGGACTATGTCTCTCACTAGTTGGGGGGTAGCATGTGTGCACAGTTTGAAAAAAAAAGATAAATAAATAAATAAGATTTGTGAAATTTGAGCATCCTGGTGGAGTAGTTGAGCAAGATCATTTGTGAAATCTTTATCTTCAAGCTTAAACATAGAGCATAATTTTTTATGCATCATATTTTGTTGATATGTGGCTTGAAACACCGGGATGTTATGCTTATTGAGATGAAACTTGATAAAATTTTTGTAGAACGAAAGGCAAATTTTGAAGGACATTTTGCACATGCTTACGCTTGTAGTGTTCCTTATTTACGATTCATTGATTTAACACTGGAGAAGTAAACTACAGGACTACCGAGCCATGCCAAAAAAAAAAAAAAGAAGAAAAGAGAGAAAAGAAAAAAGGATTTGAAAAGAAAAGAAGAAAAAAAAACAAAAAAGAAAAAAAAAACAGAGAGAAAAGGAATAAAGGCAACTTAGTGAACTTTCCTAAGTAAAAAGGGCTAGAAACAGTTACCCAAGACTTTGGAGGTTGAGTGTCCAACCTTTAAAAACAGAGCTGGCGTGAAAACTGCTAGACCCTTGGGCTTTGAGGTAGTTAGAATCAGCAATGATTAATCTTAAGGTTGAAAAATCCTATGGCAAATCATGCTTAGTAAAGAGGAACACACAACTGGTCTAGCTCCACACACACATTTGAGTTCTGAGACATTTGCCTTAATTCTATGTGAAAGATTGTTGAGATAGTCTTGGTGGGTATAACCCTTGGGGGTTGAGTAGTAACGTGTCACTATAGTGTTTGATTGTTTTTGTTTGAATTTCGATCTTTATGCAATATTCATCTCAATTAATTTTCACTATTTTGCTCAAGGATTAGCAAAATGCTAGTTGGGGGTGTGATTGAGCTAAATTATTGCATTTTTAATGCTTTTGGAACCAATATATATTAATTCTTTCATTACTTTATCATTGGTTTTATATGGAAAAATGAATAAATCAAAGTTGTGATTTTAATTGATTAAAAGCATGAATTTCTGCTCTAATTTTATCAACTGTTGATGAATATGGAGAAGTCGCCGCTCGAGCGAAGTCAGACAGATTCAAACGCTCGACTTCCGCTCGACAGTGGGCTCGAGTGAGTTGCAGGAAAAGAGATCACTCGAGTAGAGGCATTTGGCCGCTCGAGCGAACTTAGGCAGAGTCGAACGCTCGATGTTCGCTTGATAGGCCGCTCGAGCGAACTTAGGCAGAGTCGAACGCTCGATTTTCGCTCGACACTCCGTTCGAGCGAATATCGCATTTTTACAGATCAGGGTTTATTTCGCCGTCAGAGTATATATATGTTTTCTTTATATCTTAGGACGACTCTTGGCTGGAAAAACTCGGTTTTGGGTAGAGAAACACTTAGAATTCATTTTTTCCATTGATTTTCATTCAGATTCGGAGAGGAGGATTCATACAATTGATCATTCACTCACACTGCAGCAGATTAAAGAACTCCTTGAGGGGTCCAATTGCCACTGCAGCTCAGCCTCCTCCACCGCTTCGAATCTTCATCTCCATTCAACTGGCTTGATCTTTTCAATTCCCTACTTGCTTTTTCATTTCAGTTTTGAGTTTTGTTATTCATTTAATTCGTGTTATTTATTTTTATCATTTTGTTAAGCTTTCATTTTAGTTGTGATTATAATTACGGTGGTTTAATTTGAGAATTTGTGATTTGAATATAATGATGAACCCTAGAACATTGAATTTGGGGTTTTTCAATTTTCAGTGCATGTTTTATCAATTACTTCCTAATTTAGTTTGATTCTTAATCTAGTTTTATTAATTTTTGAGTTTAATCTATTAGTCCTTTATATTCCAATCTGACAATCAAAATCCAAAAACATGAATCCAGTCCATGACTAGTACCCTTTTCCATCCATTGCACATACCATCATTTTATTTTATCTTTGTTTCACCTTTTTCAACGAGTTTGATTTTTAAGTAACTTTCCCTGAGGAGACGATCTAGGAATTTATTCCTAATTATTACATGACATCCTCCTGCACTTGGGATAGCTTTAGTGCTACTCATTTTTGAGTGAGTCAGAGACAACTAATCTTGTGTAAGTCGATTACATCCTTTGAATCAAGCTATAAGCTTAACGATGGGGTAGATGGGGAACCTTCGGGGCATGTGGCACTTCTTGGACTTGAGGAAACTAATTGTAAGGTTTATGTTGCTTTCAAATCGAAGAATGAAACAAAAGATGGGTTTCTTGTTGTAAATTCTTCCAATGCCGGAACTGAACTAGTATAGTTGAGGTAGGGCGCAAACGATGAACTTTCAGGTGAGGAAATGGTGTAAATGGCATGGGCTAGAAGCGTACTTGTCGCAATGCACGAGAAGGAGAACTTAGGTCGGATTGGCGATGATTTCAACATTATTCGCATGGCTTTTCTTTATTGACACCTTTTGGATCCAACCTAAGCTTCTAATTCAATCTTAGAATAATGAGAAACAACAAAGAAAGTAATAAGGTCCGTATAAAAAAAGTTACAAAGAACTAAAAAGGAAATTATGCCCAAAACATTGTTGAGAGATTACTAATCTTTTGTAAGTCAATTACTTCCCTTAATTCAATCTAAAAGCTTAACGATGGGGTAGATGGGGAACCTTCGGGGAATGTGGCACTTCTTGGACTTGAGGAAACTAATTGTAAGGTTTATGTTGCTCTCAAATCGAAGAATGAAATAAAAGATGGGTTTCTTGTTGTAAATTCATCCAATGCTGGAACTGAACTAGTATAGTTGAGGTAGGGCGCAAACGATGAAATTTCAGGTGAGGAAATGGTGTAAATAGCATGGGCTAGAAGCGTACTTGTCGTAATGCACGAGAAGGAGAACTTAGGTCGGATTGGCGATGATTTCAGCATTATTCACATGGCTTTTCTTTTATTGACACTTTTGGATCCAGCCTAAGCTTCTAATTCAATCTTGGAATGATGAGAAACAACAAAGAAAGTAATAAGGTCCATATAAAATAGGTTACAAAGAACTAAAAAGAAAATTAAGCCCAAAACAACGTTCAGAGATTACTAATCTTGTGTAAGTCAATTACTTCCCTTAATTCCACCAAAAAGCATAGCCACGGGTAGATAGGGCACCTTAGGGGTGTGTTGCACTTCTTGGACTTGTGAGAAACCACAAGTAAGGTTTATGTGGGCTTCAAATCGAGGAATGAAACAAAAGACGGGTTTCTTTTTGTAAATTGGTCTAATGCAACAACTAAACTAGTATGGTAAAGGTGGGTTGTAAACGATGAAATTTTCCTTGTGGAAATGGTTTAAAAGGTTTCGGCTTGGGGCCAACTTGCTGCAATGGGCATGAAGGATCGCCTACGTGCCGATTGGCGGTGATTCGAGCATTGTCGACATGGATGGGTGTCATGTCTTAGATAAAGCCTACTCTTCTAATTCAATCCTAGAATGTTCGAAAACGACATGAAAAGCAATATGATCCGAATGAAAAAAATGGTTACGAAGAACTAAAATGGAAATTAAACTCAAAACATTGTTGAGAGATGACTAATCATGTGTAAGTCGATTACATCCTATAATTCAATTTAAAAGCTTAACGATGGGATTGATGGGGAATCTTCGGGGCATTGGACTTGAGGGAAACTAATTGTAAGGTTTATGTTGGCTTCAAACCGAAGAATGAAACAAAAGATGGGTTTCTTGTTGTAAATTCGTCCAATGCCAGAACAGAACTAGTATGGTTAAGGTGCAATGTAAACGATGAAATTTCCAGTGAGGAAATGGTGTAGTTGGCATGGGCTAGAGGCGTACTTGTCGCATTGCACAAGAAGGTGAACTTAGGAGGGATTGGCGGTGATTTCAGCATTATCCACATGGCTTTTCTTTTTTAGACACGTTTTGGATCCAGCCTAAGCTTCTAATTCAATCTTAGAATGATCAGAAACAAGAAAGAAACTAATAAGGTCCGTATAAAAAAGGTTACAAAGAACTAAAAAGAAAAATTAAGCCCAAAACATTCTTTAGAGATTACTAATCTTGTGTAAGTCAATTACTTCCCTTAATTCAACCAAAAAGCATAACCATGGGTAGATGGGGCACCTTAGGGGTGCGTGGCACTTCTTGGACTTGAGAGAAACCACATGTAAGATTTATGTGGGCTTCAAATCGAGGAATGAAACAAAAGATGGGTTTCTTTTTGTAAATTGGTCCAATGCAAGAACTAAACTAGTATGGTTAAGGAGGGCTGTAAACGATGAAATTTTTCTTGTGCAAATGGTTTAAAAGGCTTCGACTAGGGATTGACTTATTGCAATGGGCATGAAGGATCGCCTCGGTGCCGATTGGTGGTGATTCGAGCATTATCAACATGGAAGGGTGTCATCTCTTAGATAAAACCTCATCTTCTAATCCAATCTTAGAACGTTGGAAAACAACAAGAAAACTAATATGGTCCGAATAAAAAAAAAAGGTTACGAACAATTAAAAAGGAAATTAAACTCAAAACATTCTTGAGAGATGACTAATCATGTGTAAGTCGATTACATCCTTTGAATCAAGCTAATAGCTTTACGATGAAGTAGATGGGGAACCTTAGGGGCATGTGGCACTTCTTAGACTTGAGAGAAACTAATTGTAAGGTTTATGTTGGCTTCAAACCGAAGAACGAAACAAAAGATGGGTTTCTTGTTGTAAATTCATCCAATGCCAGAACAGAACTAGTATGCTTAAGGTGCGCGGTGTAAACGATGAAATTTCCGGTGAGAAAATGGGATAAATGGCATGGGCTAGAGGCGTACTTGTCGCAATGCATAAGGAGGAGAACTTAGGTCGGATTGGCGATGATTTCATCATTATTCACGTGGCTTTTCTTTTATTGACACATTTTGGATACAGCCTAAGCTTCTAATTCAATCTTAGAATGATGAGAAACAACAAAGAAAGTAATAAGGTCCACATAAAAAAGGTTACAAAGACCTAAAAAGAAAATGAAGCCCAAAACATTGTTCATAAATTACTAATCTTGTGTAAGTCAATTACTTCCCTTAATTCAACCAAAAAGCATAACCATGGGTAGATGGGAACCTTAGGCGCATGTCCCACTTCTTGGACTTAAGAGAAACCACATGTAAGGTTTTATGTGGGCTTCAAGTCGAGGAATGAGACAAAAGACGGGTTTCTTTTTGTAAATTGGTCTATTGCAAGAACTAAACTAGTATGGTCAAGGTGGGGTGTAAACGATGAAGTTTTCCTTGTGGAAATGGTTTAAAAGGTTTCGGCTAGGGGCCGACTTGTTGCAATGGGCATGAAGGATCGCCTAGGTGCCGATTGGCGGTGATTTGAGCATTATCGACATGGATGAGTGTCATGTCTTAGATAAAATCGAATCTTCTAATTCAATCTTAGAACATTGGAAAATGACAAGAAAAGCAATATGATCCGAATGAAAAAAAAATGGTTACGAAGAAATAAAAGGGAAATTAAACTCAAAACATTGTTGAGAGATGACTAATCTTATGTAAGTCGATTACATCCTTTGAATCAATCTAAAAGCCTAACAATGGGGTAGATGGGGAACCATAGGGGCATGAGGCACTTCTTGGACTTGAGGAAACTAATTGTAAGATTTATGTTGGCTTCAAATAGAAGAATGAAACAAAAGAGGCGTACTTGTTGCAATACACAAGAAGGAGAACTTAGGTTGGATTGACGGTGATTTCAGCACTATTCACACGCCTTTTCTTTTATTGACACATTTTGGATCCAACCTAAGCTTCTAATTCAATCTTAGAATGATGAGAAATAACAAAAAAAGTAATAAGGTTCGTATAAAAAAGGTTACAAAGAACTAAACAGGAAATTAAACCCAAAACAATGTTCAGAGATTATTAATCTTGTGTAAGTCAATTACTTCCCTTAATTCAACCAAAAAGAATAACCATGGGTAGATGGGCCACCTTAGGGGTGTTTGGCACTTCTTGGACTTGAGAGAAACCAAATGTAAGGTTTTATGTGGGCTTCAAATCGAGGAATGAAACAAAAGACGGGTTTCTTTTTGTAAATTGGTCTAATGCAAGAACTAAACTAGTATGCTAAAGGTGGTGCAAACGAAGAAATTTCCCTCGTGGAAATGGTTTAAAAGGTTTCGGCTAGGGGCTGACTTGCTGCAATGGGCATGAAGGATTGCCTAGGTGGCGATTGGCGGTGATTCGAGCATTGTCGACATGGATGGGTGTCATGTCATTGATAAAGCCTAATCTTCTAAGTCAATCTTAGAACATTGAAAACAACCTGAAAAGCAATATTATCCGAATGAAAAAAGTGGTTATGAAGAACTAAAAAAGAAATTAAACTGAAAACATTGTTGAGAGATGACTAATCTTGTGTAAGTCGATTACATCCTTTAATTCAATCTAAAAGCTTAACGATGGGGTAGATGGGGAACCAGAAACCACATGTAAGGTTTATGTGGGCTTCGAATTGAGTAATGAAACAAAAGACGGGTTTCTTTTTGTAAATTGGTCCAATTCAGGAACTAAACTAGTATGGTCAAGGTGGGGTTTAAACGATGAAATTTTCCTTGTGAAAATGCGTGATGACCCGTTTTTACGTGTATTTTCACTGAAGGGTGTTTTTAATTTAATTAATATAATAGTTCTTTTATTTTAAATTATTTTATTTTAATTTGATTTTAATTTATTTGATTTGGTATTTAGTTTATTTTAGTTGTTTTACGGTTTTTAAAATTGTTTTTGGCGGATCGGTTTTTGGATTCCAGAGTGAGGATTGGATCTCATTTCTTTGCTTTTCTCTTTTTTCTTTTTTGTTTTCTTTTTTTTCCTTTTTCCTTTTCCCTTTTCTTTCCTTCTTCTTTCTTTCTTTTTTCTTCTTCTTTTTCTCTTCTCTTCCCGCATGCCCGAGCCTCCATTTATCCTTCCCGTTGCCGCCTGTTGACCAGCCCAGACCGCCGCCGCCCGGCCGCCGTGTAGTACACCACCCCCACCAAAATCTTCCCCTCCCACCAGTGATCATCCCCACCAATTTTCAAGGCCATCCGACCAGCCGTTAGCTACCACGCACTGCTGGAAGTCACGGCACCAGCCCTGTTTTCCTTTCTCTGTCACCGGTTGCTTTCTCAGCCCAGAACCGCCGCTCGCCGGTGGCGTAGCCTACAACACCCACCCAGTTTTCTTCCCCTTCCACCGGTGAACATCCCCACCAAGTTTCACCTCCATCCGAGCCACCGTTAGCCGCCACGAGCTCCTCCAAGCCACACAGTTTTTGAGCTTTTCCGGCGCCATCCCTCCACCTCCGGTCACCACCTCTTCACAGCTTCTTTCCCTACCTCTTGCCGACCTAACCCACCCATTTCTAGCCTCGATCCGTTGCCGGAGCAGCTCCCACGAGCTCAACTCTGATTTGGCCTTTTTTCGCTTCCACAGTCGTTTCCACCGCCACCCACGGCCAAAACTTACTTCCTTTATCTTCATAAACATCTCAAGACCATTCCCTATCAATTTCGTGTCTTGGTTTGACCCCGTTTGAAAGTGGGTAATTTATTACCCACGGGAACAGTGTAAATTACACTGTTACGTTGCTTTTCCTCCGTCGTTTGGAACGCCGCGAGCTTTCAAAAAATACCGTATAGCACTGTAAGTATTTTCCAAACCCTACTTTTAGATTTAAATATATTTTGCTCATACAACAAATTATTTACTGTTGGTTGGCTGATTTTGGACAGAGTCCGAGGAGTTCGGGGGTCGGATGGATTGAGGACAGAGTTGTTTGGTTGATGTTGATATTTGTTTGAGATTTTTGTGTCTTAATGTTTGCATTGCATAGTCCATACATGTTCATGTTTAAATAGGAAAATTGGGTTTTCATGTAATTGCATGTATGTACACGTGTTGAAACTTGAAAACTGGGCTTGTAAGCGGGAAATGATTTATGGTATATTTAAATGGTTGGATTGACTGGTTTGAGTCAGAGGCACGTGGTGTAGGGATGGTGGTAAGCACGAATGGTGGTAGAATCCCGCCTGTGATTCCTGCCTGCGGTGCACGCGTAGGGATGGTGGTAAATAGAGACGGTGGCAGAATCCTGCCTGTGATTCCCGCCTGCAGTGTATGTGGTGTAGGGATGGTGGTAAGCAGGGACGATGGTCGAATCCCGCCTACGATGCACGCATAGGGATGGTGGTAGAGTCCCGCCTGCGATTCCCACCTACAGTGCTCTGATGGTTTGGTTTTTGGGCCATTATCCCCGATAATGGCCAGGTTGTTTAAAGGGAATGTTTTTTGGCCAAATGAGTTTTTGGCGTGCGTGGAAAAATGTGGTTTTATGGGACATGTGCGTTGCATTCTTTCATGCATATTGTTTGAGTTATAATATGTTTTTATCTAGTGGTATTTGGGTTTTACTTACCTACGGCACCATTTTTGGTACTGTAGATTTTGGTGCAGAGTTCGAGGATGAGGAGGAGGCTGAGCCCTAGGATGCGGCTCCGCCGGAGTACTGAGTTGGAGTTTATGCTTTATAGTTGGTTTGAAACGATATTTGTAGTTTGTAATATTTTATTATGTATGATTTGAACAGCTTTGTATTAAACTAAGAAAAATTCTGGTACTTAGTTATATGACTTTGCTATATTTTGTGTGTCTCTTCATGCACATTTGTTGCTTCTACACACTTGGCACTCGTCGATAGAGTGGTGACCCGTGGTGTCACCATCCGGACGTCTCGATTTTCCCGTGTCCATGCGTGGGGATTTGGGGGCGTCACAAGTGGTATCAGAGCGGTTTGGCTCTGGGTAAAACCACATGTCCCCTAGGTAGTACCAGAATGTTTTTCTTAAAAAAAAAGTTGTGTTTTAAAAATTTATTTTAAGTAAAGTTGCTATTTGACATGTTTTATTTGTTTTATGTATTTGAGCTTGTTTGCTTGTTTTTATTTATTTAGTTATGTTATTGCGTGCTGGTTTCTTTTGTTTCTTGTTATGTGGGTTGGTTTTGGTTTTTGGTTGTATATTGTTGGTTTTTTTTGTTTTCTTAAAGAGGGTCAAAGGTTGTGTTGTGGCAGGAAGATGGTGAGACCAAGAAAATCTACTCAGGGGCCTCGGGACGATACACTGAGAGATGATTCCATAGCCCAAGCGATAAGGCAGATGACTGAGTTCATGCAACAGAATTTTAGGCCACAACAAGGAGGGCCTTGGCAACAAGGAGGGCCTTGGCTACTACCTGGAGGGCCTAGTGGAGGGGCGCAAGCTGGGTGCACCTATGAGCGCTTTTTGGCGCATAGAACTCCACACTTCACTGGAGAAGAGGATCCACTTCAAGCTGGAAAGTGGGTCAGAGATCTAGAGAGAACTTTTGAGGTGTGTGGTAGCACTGAGGTGCAAGTACTCTATGCCAGCTATCTGTTGCAAGGCACCGCTTTTGAGTGGTGAGATACAAAGAGAGTAATGCTGGAGTCAGAATTGGAATCTTTTGCCGCTGTGACCTGGCAGCGATTTAAGAAAGAGTTTAATGATCGCTTCTTTCCCGCTTCTGTAAAGCAGCAAAAAGCAAGAGAGTTCTCAAGCTTGGTCCAAGGGAGCATGACCGTGGAATAGTACGCCCGGAGATTTATAGAACTTGGGCGATTTGCACCCCACCTCATCACCTTGGAGGAGATGCAGGCTAAGCATTTCTAGGAGGGTCTACGTCCCGATATACGCTGAATGGTGGTCAGCCACCGGATATCCACTTTTTAGGATTTAGTGGATGTGGCCACTCTTGTAGAGCGAGAGAATAATCTGAGTATGGGTCCCTCCAGGACAAAAGAGGTGAAGTTTTACTGGTGAAGGAAGTAGTTTGGGTTCACCTCAGAAGTTTGTTCAGAGGGCCGGGACTCGACCACAAGCAGCCTCGGGAGTGTGTATGGGAGGACGAGTACCAGTTTGTGGAAGATATAATAGAGCTCACGGAGGCGAGGGTCGTCTGGGTAGTAACCAATGTTTTGAATGCAGTCAGACGGGGCATCTTGCTCGTGAGTGCCCTAGTCGAGTTCAAGAAAGCCATGGAGCTCGTCGTAGTGGTAGAACTAATCAGAGGCATTTAGTTCGGGCTCGAATGTACGCAGTGACTCCTGGTACCATTGGAGGCGAGGTTACGGAGACTCAGAATGCTGAAGTCATGGCAGGTATGAGTCTAATCTAATCCTTCGTGATGAACGCCTAGTGTGGTTTTTTTTTTATATATATTATCGAGGCTCGAAGAGAATGGCATGATCTGGGTGATCTTTTAGTAGAATAATTGTGTTCTTTGGTTCCATGGAATTTATGAAATGGTCTGTAATGTAGTAGGTTGTAAGTTCAACAAATTTCAAGGTTTGATTTTATGAAGTTTCACCAAAGTTTTAAAGTTTGGGACCTTATAGATTTTAGGAAAATAAGTTTATGGTAATTAAGGTGTTAGGTTCGACAAGCTTTGGGGGGAAATAATTAAATTTCGAGTTTTAGATTTCGTGATTTGGAAGAGTAATTTGGTGGCAATTAGGGCTTTAGATTTTACAAGCTTTTAAGGTGAATGTTTTGGATTAAAGCCACCAATCTTGAGAATTTCAGAAAAGAGAAATGATATTTGCAGTCGTGGTTGTGCAAGCGACGTGTAGTCGCTTTGAAAGAAATGAATTAATGTGGAACCCACATAAAAAAAAATTAACCTTTTAATTGTGGACCCCACTTTTTTTTAAAGCGATTGTGCGGCGTTTGTAATTCTACGACTGCATGTAGCATTGCCATTCAGAAAATGAGTTATTATCTATTAATGTTTTAGAACTTGAAAGATTTGGGAGTCGATTTTTCTATTATGGGATGTAAGTTCATTGATCTTAGAAGTTCCGGAAAATGATTCTTATTTGATTTAAGGTTTTAGAATTGCAGAGTTCAAGGACTGATTTATAATAAGAATTGAGTTCTTAGTTTTACAGACTTAGTGCTGTTGCTTGATCTACTCTAGTGAGTGATTAGTTTGTAACCATTAAAATTGGGTTGATTAGAGTTGAGTTATTGATATGAATTTTTTTTTTTCTAGAGTAGATTTCTTTGAGGATTGAAGATATCGAGCTAATTTAGAAAATAATTATTGTTAACTTGAGGTTGTAGTGGCAGATTTTAGGAAATGATTCTATCGATTCGAAAGATATAGGTCCATCAGGGTGTTGGAAATAGTAGATTTTGTGTTGGTATTGATACGATTGAATTTGAGGCTATATGATCCGTAGACTTTTGGGAATGGATTCTTAGCAGGTTTAAGGTCATTCTCAGTACCAAACTGTAAGCAATGGCTAGTTACTGATTTAAGGATATAAGTTGAGTAGATTCAGGAATGATTCTTGCTGAGTTGAGGATATAAGTCCAGATGATGGAAATGTGATAATGGATCACTTGTACGTTTGAATGATTTTTGGTGTTGGCTAAGAGTGGATGAGATCGGTGAGTAGTAATGGTACGTGCGTATGGATTTCGGAGAGTGCTGGTCCTAGTCTCATTTATTTTTTGGCTTGGTAGGAGTTGAAGAGGAATCTGTGTGGTAATATTAAATTTAAGAGATTTTGGCTTTGAGTTGTTTGGTAAGTCGAACGGAATGTGCAGTCGAAGTGGGCTACCCATTGGGATGATGGTTTGAAACAACTGTTGTGTTTATCTTGAGAATTAATTACGACTTGAAGTCATAGGAATTTAAATTTGTGAGGCTATACTTTTCTTTGAAGATCAAGTATCCAGTTGGGAGAATTAGGGATATTGTTAATTAACATGAAAGGAGATTGTTAGGTCACCATGTGTGGTATGTAATCTTGGAAATCTTGGAAGTTGAAACTTATGCACCAACGGTGGGTAGCATAATCATATGTGTGAAGTAATAAAGCATTAGGATCCATGAGCGTTGTTTAATAGTTTTTGATGGATTGAATATTTAAATAGTATGGCCTGTCTTGAGATTTAATTGTGAAGTGCTATTGAAGGAATTAGTTGTGCTAAAACTAGTGTTTTTGAGAGTACAAGTAGGTGGGTGAGTTACCAAGAGCGTTTCGATTATGTCTAGGTGAAGTCAATGGTAGTTTATAGTGAGTTAGTTATTGCAAGATTAGATGTTATTCAAAATATAGGTAATGAGCTTGAAGTGTGGGATATCGGATAGAGGTTATAGGCGCTCTCGTTGGTTGGCCGGGAAGGACTTGGCCTTTTGGAGATGTTCCTTATCTTTAGAAGAGATATGTGTATTTTGAGATGATGTTATGTGTTTTCAAATTGGGGCTTGGAGGTTGATTAGTATTGGTTTCTGTCACCAATCAATGGATGTATTTTTGCGGAATGTTGGTTTTCGTTTAGGGCAGCGATGGTCAACTGAGGAATGAGTGGAGATTTGTGTTTTTTTTAGGTATATGATTTTCTATGGAAGTGTGGTGAAGGTTTTCTTGTGATTAGGTGTGGATTGAGCTTGTACTTCATAATATTAATTTTTGAGGATATAGCCTTTATGTATTTTGGTGAGTTATCAGAGTGCGCGTGAAAGCATGATTTTTTGAGATATTTAGATATTCAAATTTTGTGTTGATTTTGAAGAATTAGTAGTGATTTGAAATTTTAATGGGAGATTAATAATTCGGTCGTGCAATTTGGTTTATGGATGGTTAACTTTGGAAGTGGCTATTAGGTTACCAAAGTTGGATTTCTTGGGGCTTGTCGATGATATGTATCTCTCAGTTATGCTCAGAGTTGTATCTTGTATCTTTTTGGCACTGGTGCTTGATCTTGCAAATTTCGAGGACGAAATTTGTTCTTAAGGGGGGAGGATGTGATGACCCGTTTTTACGTGTATTTTCATTGAAGGGTGCTTTTAATTTAATTAATATAATAGTTCTTTTATTTTAGATTATTGTATTTTAATTTGATTTTAATTTATTTGATGTGGTGTTTAATTTATTTTAGTCGTTTTACGGTTTTTCAAATCATTTTCGGCTAATCGGTTTTTGGATTCCGGAGTGAGGATTGGACCTCATTTTTTTTCTTTTCTTTTTTTTTCTTTTTCTTTTCTTTTGTTTTTTCCTTTTTTTCTTTTTTCCTTTTCCCTTTTCTTTCCTTCTTCTTTCTTTGTTTTTTCTTCTTCTTTTTCTCTTCTCTTCCCGCATGCCCGAGTCTCCATTTCTCCTTCCCATCGCCGCCTGTTGACCAGCCCAGACCGCCGCCGTGTAGTACACCAACCCCACCAAAATCTTCCCCTCCCACCAGTGATCATCCCCACCAATTTTCAGGGCCATCCGACCAGCTGTTAGCCGCCACGCACGGCTGGAAGTCACGGCACCAGCCCTGTTTTCCCATCTCTGTTGTCGATTGCTTTCTCAGCCCAGAACCACTGCTCGCCGGCGGCGTGGCTTATACCACCCACCCAGTTTTCTTCCCCTTCCATCGGTGAACATCCCCACCAAGTTTCACCTCCATCCGAGCCACCGTTAGCCGCCACGAGCTCCTCCAAGCCACACAGTCGCCGTCCCTCCACCTCCGATCACCACCTCTTCACAGCTTCTTTCCCTACCTCTTGCCGACCTAACCCACCCATTTCTAGCCTCGATCCGTTGCCGGAGCAGCTCCCACGAGCTCAACTCCGATTTGGCCTTTTTTCGCTTCCACAGCCGTTTCCACCGCCACCCACGGCCAAAACTTACTTCCTTTATCTTCATAAACATCTCAAGACCATTCCCTATCAATTTCGTGTCTTGGTTTGACCCCGTTCGAAAGAGGGTAATATATTACCCACGGAAACAGTGTAAATTACACTGTTATGTTGTTTTTCCCCTCCGTTTGCAACGCCGCGAGCTTTTGAAAAATACCGTATAGTGCTGTAAGTATTTTCCAAACCCTACTTTTAGATTTAAATATATTTTTCTCATACAATAAATTATTTGCTATTGCTTGGTTGATTTCAGACTGGGTCCGAGGAGTTCGGGGGTCGGATGGATTGAGGACGGAGTTGTTTGGTTGATGTTGATATTTGTATGAGATTTTTGTGTCTTAATGTTTGCATTGCATAGTGCACACATGTTCATGTTTAAAAAGGAAAATTGGGTTTTGGTGTAATTGCATGTATGTACACGTGTTGGAACTTGAAAACTGGGCTTGTAAGCGGGAAATGATTTATGGTATATTTAAACTGTTGGATTGACTGGTTTGAGTCAGAGGCACGTGGTGTAGGGATGGTGGTAAGCAGGGATGGTGGTAGAATCCCACCTGTGATTCCTGCCTACAGTGCACGCGTACGGATGGTGGTAAACAGGGACAGTGGCAGAATCTCGCCTGTGATTCTCGCCTACGGTGTTCGCGGCATAGGGATAGTGGTAAGCAGGGACGGTGCTAGAATCCCGCCTGTGATTCCCGCCTACGATGCACGCATAGGGATGGTGTGATGCCCCCAAATCCCCACGCATGGACACGGGAAAATCGAGACGTCTGGATGATGACGTCTGCCAAGTGTGCCAAGTGTGTGGATAAACAACGAAAGTGCCAAGTGTGTGGATAAGCAATGAAAGTGCACGAGAAACACGCAGCGAAAAGCAAAGTCAATAACTAAGTACCAGAATTTTTCTTAGTTTAATACAAAGCTGTTCAAAACATATATAATAAAATATTACAAAACACAAATATTATTTCAAAGCCAAATACAAAACATAAAGTCCCCTCAAAACTTCGACGGAGCCGCATCCTCGGGCTCAGCCTCCTCCTCCTCCTCGAACTCTGCACCAAAATCTACGGAATAAAAAATGGTACCGCAGGTAAGTAAAATCCAAACACCACTAGATAAAAACATATAAGACTCAAACAATACGCATGACAGAAAAACCAATGCACATGTCCCGTAAAACCATATTTTTTCCACGCATGCCAAAAATCTATTTGGCCCACAAAAACATATCCTTAAAACCAAGCCTCGCCATTATCCCAGATAATGGCCCAAACCACCATTTTCCCAGAAAATGGATCAGAAGTCTCAATACATCCTCGCCATTATCCCAGATAATAGCCCAAACCATCATTTTCCCAGAAAATGGATCAGAAGTCTCGAAACCAAACCTCGTCATTTTCCCAGAAAATAGCCCGCATCCGAAAACCATAAAAACAATCCGATTATGCATGCACCATGATTTCCCCTAGGGATCATCCGCACAACCTGGCTCTGTGCCACGCCGCAGGTAACGACTACGCATGTGATACCTAAACGAGTGATGCCCAGACCTGCGCATACCTGGCCAGGCCATCCTCTAGTCCCCGCCACTCTAGGGACCACAGAGTCGACACGACAGCATTACCGTATCGTGCGATCCGGTCGTTGCCCTACGACAACCTAGGGATGTCACTCAGTATTATCCACTCCCGAGTGACCAGAGGAGCTCCACCGAGATAATAACCCATCCCGGATTGGGCTCGTGAGACTCACACACCCGAAAACCATTTACGCCAACAAAACATGATTTTCTCAAATAACTAAAATGCACATATATGCAATATGTAACGCATGCCTCATGGCTCAAATAATCAATCAATCACAAACAACCAAAACCAACCACTCCGTCCTCAAACCATCCGACCCCCGAACTCCTCGGACTCAGTCCAGAATCAGCCAACCAACAGATAAATATTTATTGAATGAGAAAAATATATTTAAATCCAAAAGTAGGGTTTAAAAATACTTACAGCGCTATATGGTATTTTTCGAAAGCATGCGGTGTTGCAAACGGCGGAAGAAAGGCAACGTAACAGTGAAATTTCACTGTGGCCGTGGGTTGTAAAATACCCACTTTTGAACGGGGACAAACCAAAGCTCGGGATTGATAGGGAATGGTCTAGGGATATTTATGAAGCTAGTGGAAGTGGAGTTTGGCCGTGGGTGGTAGCGAAAACGGCGGAGGAAGGCCAAAATACCCAAATCGGAAAGCTAGCTCGTGGGAGCTGCTCCGGTGACGGAATGAGGCCGCAAATGGGTGGGTTAGGATGGCAAGGAGTCGATGATGAAGTGGTGAAGAGGTGGTGGCCGGAGGTGGAGCGACGGTGGCAGATAGGAGCAAAAGCCGTTCGGCTTGAAGATGGTTTTCCGACTAAATGGCGGCTCCGTTGGTGGTGGAAATTTGTGAGGTGGTTCACCAGAGAGAGGGGAAGAGGTTGGTGGTGGTGGTGTGCCCCACGGTGGCCGGCGGCATTGGGTCTGTGTGATAGGGGCGTTCGGCGTGAAGGAGAGGAGAGAGAGAGAGAAGACGCACAGGGGGGATCGCACGGGAAAGAAAGGGAAAAAGAAACAAAGAGAAAAAGAAAAAGAAAGAAAAGAGAAAAAAGAGAAAAAGGAAAAAGAGAAAAGAAAAGATGGAGAGAAGAAATGAGGTCCAATCCTCACTCTGGAAACCAAAACAGATCCGCCGAAAACGATTTAAAAAAAAACCGTAAAACGACTAAATAAATAAAACACAACATCAAATAAATTAAAAACCAATTTAAAACACAATAATTTAAAATAAATAAGCAAATATATTAATTAAATTAAAAACAACCCTTCAGTGAAAATACACGTAAAAGCGGGTCATCATAGATGGTGGTGAGAAGGGATGGTGGTAGAGTCTCGCCTGCGATACCCGCCTACAGTGCTTTGATGATTTGGTTTTTGGGTCATTATCGGGGATAATGGCGAGGTTATGTTTAAAGGGAATGTTTTTGGGCGAAATGAGTTTTTGGCGTGCGTGGAAAAATGTAGTTTTATGGGACATGTGCGTTGCATTCTTTCATGCATATTGTTTGAGTTATAATATGTTTTTATCTAGTGGTGTTTGGGTTTTACTTACCTGTGGCACCATTTTTGGTACCATAGATTTTGGTGCAGAGTTCAAGGAAGAGGAGGAGGCTGAGCTCGAGGATGCGGCTTCGTCGGAGTACTGAGTTGCAGTTTATGCTTTATAGTTGGTTTGAAACGATATTTGTAGTTTGTAATATTTTGTTACGTATGATTTGAACAGCTTTGTATTAAACTAAGAAAAATTCAGGTACTTAGTTATATGACTTTGCTATCCACTGCGTGTCTCTTCGTGCACATCTGTTGCTTCTACACACACTTGGCACTCGTCAAAAGGGTGGTGACCCGTGGTGTCACCATCCGGACGTCTCGATCTCCCCGTGTCTGTGAGTGGGGATTTGGGGGCGTCACAAAATGGTTTAAAAGGCTTCGGCTAGGGGCTGACTTGTTGCAATGGGCATGAAGGATCGCCTAGGTGACGATCGGCGGTGATTCAAGCATTATCGACATGGATGGGTGTCATCACTTAGATAAAACCTAATCTTCTAAATCAATCTTAGAACGTTGGAAAATAACAAGAAAAAAAATATGATCCGAATGAAAAAAATGGTTACGAAGAACTAAAAAGGAAATTAAACTCAAAACATTATTGAGAAATGACTAATCTTGTGTAAGTCGATTACATCCTTTAAATCAAGCTAAAAGCTTAACGATGGGGTAGATGGGGAACCTTAGGGCATGTGGCACTTCTTGGACTTGAGGAAATTGATTGTAAGGTTTATATTGGCTTCAAATCGAAGAATGAAACAAAAAATTGGTTTCTTATTCTAAATTCGTCCAATGCTGTAACTAAACTAGTATGGTTGAGGTGGGGAGCAAACGATGAAATTTCTGGTGAGGAAATGGTGTAAATGGCATGGGCTAGAGGCGTACTTGTCGCAATGCACAAGAAGGAGAACTTCGGTCGTATTGGCGGTGGTTTCAGCATTATTCACATGGCTTTTCTTTTATTGACACATTTTGGATCCAGCCTAAGCTTCTAATTCAATCTTAGAATGATGAAAAACAACAAAGAAAGTAATAAGGTCCGTATAAAAAAGGTTACAAAGAACTAAACAGGAAATTAAGCCCAAAACATTGTTGAGAGATTACTAATCTTGTGTAAGTCAATTACCTCCCTTAATTCAACCTAAAAGCATAACCATAGGTAGATGGTTAGGGGTGTGTGGCACTGCTTGGACTTGAGGAAAACCAAATTTAAGGTTTCTGTGGGCATCAAATCAAGGAATGAAACAAAAGACGGATTTCTTTCTGTAAATTGGCCCAATGCAAGAACTAAACTAGTATGGTCAAGGTGGGGTGTAAATGATGAAATTTCCCTTGTGAAAATGGACTAAAAGGCTTTGGCTAGGGGCCGACTTGTTGCACTTGGCATAAAGGATCGCTTGGGTGCCGATTGGCGAATATTCGAGCATTATCGACTTGGAAGGGTGTCATGTCTTAGATAAAGCCTAATCTTCTAATTCGGTCTTCGAACGTTGGAAAATGACAAGAAAAGTAATATGGTCCAAATAAAAAAAAAAGTTACGAAGAAGTAAAAACGAAATTAAACTCAAAACATTGTTGAGAGATGAGTAATCATGTCTAAGTCGATTACATCCTTTCATTCAAGCTAAAAGCTTAATGATGGGGTAGATGGGGAATCTTAGGGGCATTGGACTTGAGGGAAACTAATTGTAAGCTTTATGTTGGATTCAAAATGAAGAATGAAACAAAAGATGGGTTTCTTGTTGTAAATTCGTCCTTTGCTAGAACAGAACTAGTATGGTTTACGTGCGGTCTAAATGATGAAATTTCCGGTGAGGAAATGGTGTAAATGGCATGGGCTAGAGGCGTACTTGTTGCAATGCACAAGAAGGAGAACTTTGGTCGGGTTGGCGGTGATTTCAGCATTATTCATGTGGCTCTTCTATTATTGACACGTCTTGGATCCAGTCGAAGCTTCTAATTCAATCTTAGAATGATGAGAAACAACAAGGAAAGTAATAAGGTCCATATAAAAAAAATTACAAAGAACTAAAAGGAAAATTATCCCCAAAACATTGTTTAGAGATTACTAATCTTGTGTAATTCAATTACTTCCCTTAACTCAACTAAAAAGCATAACCATGGGTAGATGGGGCACCTTTGGGGCGTGTTGCATTTCTTGGACTTGAGAGAAACCACATATAAGGTTTATGTGGGCTTCAAATCGAGGAATGAAACAAAAGACGGGTTTCTTTTTGTAAATTTGTCCAATGCAAGAACTAAACTGGTATGGTCAAGGTAGGATGTAAACGATGAAATTTTCCTTGTAAAAATAGTCTAAAAGGCTTCGGCTAGGGGCCAACTTGTTGCAATGGGCATGAAGGATTGCCTGCGTGCCGATTGGCAAAGATTCGAGCATTATGGAGCATTATCGACATGGAAGGGTGTCATGTCTTAGATAAAGCCTAATCTTCTAATTCAATCTTAGAACGTTGGAAAACGATAGGAAAAGTAATATGGTCCGAATAAAAAAAAAGGTTACGAAAAAGTAAAAAGGAAATTAAACTCAAAACATTGTTGAGAGATGACTAATCATGTGTAAGTCGATTACATCATTTCATTCAAGCTAAAAGCTTAACGATGGGGTAGATGGGGAATCTTAGGAGCATTGGGCTTGAGGGAAACTAATTGTAAGGTTTATGCTGGCTTCAAACCAAAGAATGAAACAGAAGATGGGTTTCTTGTTGTAAATTCGTCCAATGCCAGAACAGAACTAGTGTGGTTAAGGTGCGGTGTAAACAATGAAATTTTCGGTGAGGAATTGGTGTAAATGGCATGGGCTAGAGGTGTACTTATCGCAATGCACAAGAAGGAAAACTTAGGTTGGATTGGTGGTGATTTCAGCATTATTCACATGGCTTTTCTTTTATTGTCATGTTTTGGATCCAACCTAAACTTAATTTAATTTTAGAATGATGAGAAACAAAAAAAGAAAGTAATAAGGTCCGTATAAAAAAGGTTATAAAGAACTAATCAGGAAATTAAGCCCAAAATATTGTTGAGAGATTACTAATCTTTTGTAAGTCAATTACTTCCCTTAATTCAACCTGAAAGTATAACCATAGGTAGATGCGAAACGTTAGGGGCGTGTGGCACTTTGATGATTGTGCGAAAGTTTAATCGAAATATCCTATTGTTAGACTAAAATGCTAAAATGTGAATAGAAATCATAGGAATTAATGTGTATTCTTAAATTGAATTTCTATTTACATTGGGATATTCCTAAGCAGTTTTTTTACTCACATATCAGATTGATGCGATTCTTGATGCATTAGAAAGCTATCTTAAAACTGTCTTAACTTTAGAAAGCCTTGCTAGATCTAGGAGCTAGTGTTAATTTGATGCTTTATTCCATTTATTTGCAGCTTGATTTGGGTGAAATTAAGCCAACTTCTGTTGTGCTCTAGTTGGTTGATCGTTCAATTAAGAAATAGAGAAGGATAGTTGAGGATGTTTTGATCCAAATTGACAAGTTTTATTATCCTGTTGATTTCTTAATTTTGGACACTCAATCAGTTGTTGAGTCTAACTCTAAGGTTCCTTTCATATTAGGTAGACATTTCCTTGCTACGACTAATGCACTTATAAATTGCAGGAATTGGTTGATGAAGCTATCTTTTGGAAACATGACCATGGAGGTCAACATTTTCCATATTGAGAAACAGCCAACAGATAACGAGTGCCACCAAACGTACATGATTGACGCACTCATAGACAAGGGAGTTCACACAACTCATGATTTTGATTCCCTTGAATATTCCCTTGAATTCTGAGTTTGATACATCTGTTAGTGATTCATCTGATATTATTGATATTTGTGCTATGTTTTATGAAACTCAGGACTATGGCACACAACCTTGGCAACAGAAATTTGAGGAGTTGCATAAGAAATGTGGAAAACAGATTCCTGTAAGTATGAAAGCACCAAGACTTAAATTGAAACCTCTGCCTAAGTCTAAAGACTATAAGGTTAAAATAAAAACGTTTCATGATAAAAGTAGTATTAGGAAGAGGTTTAAACCTAATGACCGAATATACTTATATGATTTTAGATTTCACAAGCACTAAGGAAAACTTCGGTTTAGGTGGACTGATGAGTGTGCGAAAGTGCATTCTAAATACCCTATTATTGGAATAAAATGCTAAAATGTGAATAGAAATCATAGGAATTAATGTGTATTCTTCAATTGAATTTCTATTTACGTTGGAATACTCCTAAGCAGTTTTTTTATGTCTAATTTCAGAGTTTATAAAAGAGCAAGTCAAGCCCAGTCAAATTCAAAGGAGGACCTTCATGGGGTTTGAGAGAAATTTGGAAGAATAGAAAAAGAAAA
This sequence comes from Carya illinoinensis, assembly GCF_018687715.1. NCBI lineage: Eukaryota > Viridiplantae > Streptophyta > Magnoliopsida > Fagales > Juglandaceae > Carya > Carya illinoinensis. The sequence continues at coordinate 20,688,729 of NC_056758.1, forward strand.
AAAAATCACAAAATGAAACCACAAGAAGTCCAAGTCCGAAATTCGTTAGGAGACAGTTTGGACATATTTTAGTCTTTTGACTGTATCTTTTCACTCACATATCGGATGGATACAATTCTTGATGCATTAGAAATCTATCTTAAAGGGCTATAAATTTGGCTCTAATAAGGATTTCCAAATTCAAACTCCTAAAGGGCGTACGTGGTTGCTAAGATATGTCCTAAAATTTAGGCGTTTTTTTTTATGTGGAAATTAAGAGGACATTAGGCTTTCTTTCCTACCCTATATAAGTATATCATTAGCACGAAATGAAGGGAGAGAGGAGGCACAAGAGGCAGATCTGAAGAGAGGAGAAAGGCACTTCCATGGCCACCGTTCGCTTCAGTTTTCTCTGGAGATTTTTGTTGTCCAGTATATTTATGGGTAACTAAATTCTCAAGTAGGGTTAGGGATGAACTTGCACATTAGATGGTATTTCTAATTTATTTTTAATTCATGTATTTGATTTTCAATTGCTAAAATTTTTTTGTTTTATCATTCTTAATTTATCGTTGATGTTTTTTTCTCCGAATAATCATAGAATTTATTCTGTTTATGGATTCAGTCATGTTTTTTATATTGAATGGATTAGTTCTTTGATTATGTTTGGAACAATTATTGATCTATATTGATTTAGTTTTTTGCTGCAATATCGCTCCCTGAATATATTGTTGTCATTGGATTTTATCAATAGGGGTAGTAATTTACGTTTTTTTTTAAAAGTGGTGAATGTTTTTTTCAAAGGGTTACATTTGATTTAAGTCTGGTTTATAAATCTATACCTTCCGATTGGAAATTTTGGGAATTGAGTTCCTAATTGAGTTATCCAATGAATTAAAAATAATTAAAATACCAGATTTGTGCAAGGGATTCCCGACGCTCTACTGTTCGTCAAATTTGAGTACTTTTTCTGTTAATCAGTTTGCTTCACTTTAATTTACATTTAAAATTAATATTTTTTCTCCATTACATATTTAATATTTTTCTTTAGTTTATTTGTTCCTCTTGCTATTCTTTTAATTTGTCTCCATGTGGAATCGACACCCTAAAGCTGTGCTACAACTACCGCGTTATTCTTTGGGCGTAATCAAATTTTGGCATCGTTGCTTTGGAGACGGTAGAAGAATTGTGAGATAGTTTTTCTTTTCAACAGTTTGTAAAGGCGGTAACTTCGTTTCTTCTTTTAGCTTACTGCATCTTTATTTTATTTTCTATTTCTTTTTGTAGTTTTTTTTAGTGTTGCATTTTTCTCTACCCTGCATGCACAGGTATAGAGACACCTTTGGTCGGTTTGCTTGTAGACCTGTGTTAGAGTCAGAGTTTAATTTTTCTGATCATTTGTTTGATAATTCTTCTAATTCTAAGAAAATGAGTGAACACGAAGATCAACCCACTAGGACCCTTCAGGATTACCTCCACCCTGCTCGCATAGCCACACCATCATGCCTCATGTTTCCAGCTAATATTCGCCAATTGGATTTTAAAACAGGGATGATACAGTTACTCCCTACTTTTCATGGCTTGGAAAATGAAAATCCATATATGCACATTAGGGAGTTTGAGGAAGTAGTTGCGACTTTTCATAGTCAAAATGCAATTGATGACATTGTGAGACTTAAGTTCTTTCCTTTCTCTTTGAAGGATAGAGCTAAGAGTTGGCTATACTCATTGAGACCACGATCTATTGAGTCATGGAATGAGATGAATCAGGTCTTCTTTAATAAATACTTTCCCTAACATAAGACCAATGCTTTAAAAAGGCAAATCTCCACCTTTGTACAAAAGGATAGTGAGACTTTGTATCAGTCTTGGGAGAGATTTAAGGAGTTATTGAGTATGTGTCCTCACCATGGGTATGAGAATTGGCGCTTAGTGAGCTATTTTTAGGAGGGACTTACACCTAGAGAGCGTCAATTTGTGGAGATGATGTGTAATGGTGAGTTCTTATAGAAAGATCCTGATGAGGCCATAGAATACCACAATGAACTTGTTGAAAAAGCTCACAGTTGGACTCGACCTAGTACTACTGAGAGCACAAATAGATCACGACCTACAGGAAACCTAAATGGTGGTGGAATTTACCATCTCAGGGAAGAAGATAGCCTAGAGGCTAAGGTTGAGATGCTCACTAGGGAGCTAGAGGTGTTGAAGAATAAAGACTTAAAGCCAACACACCAGGCTAATCATGCAAAGTCTTTTGGACCATGTTTTGTGTGTGGCGGGGTAGATCACCTTGCCCAAGAGTGTTCCACATTTGTTGAGATGAGAGGGATGTATGAGGAACAATGTAATGCCTTAGGTATGTACAAGAAGTCTTTTACACCTTTCTCTGATACCTATAATTCGGGGTGGCGTAATCACCCCAATTTTAGCTGGAAGTCTGAAAACCAGCCGCTTGCACAACCCCCTAAATCATATCCTGCACCATATCATGCACCTTCATCTTCTAGGAGCCCCTTAGAAGATACTTTACATGCTTTTATTGAGGTACAGAGTAAAACTCATCAAAAGTTTGAATCTTTGATTATGCAGGTTGTTGAAGAAAACAAAGAGATAAAGAGTCATATATCCAAGATGATGAGCTCCTTGAGTGTGAATGAGCGAGGTAAGTTTCCTTCTCAAGCTTAATCCGTACCCCATGATCACCACATGGCACAAGAGAATTTGAAGGATGTGAATGCCATTGTGACACGAAGTGGTAAGTCATTAAACATCCCAACAACGAACAAATCAGAGGATGTAGAAGAGGATCAAAGCAATAGTGGTGCCGAGCTACTGAAAGAAGCCGAGGTAATCAAGAGTCCAGTTAAGGTACCATTTCCTCAAGCTTGAAAATCTGGTATGCGAACTTTGGATCCTAGTAATGAAATCTTGGAGAACCTCAGGCAGGTAAAGATTAACCTTCCTCTTTTGCATGTTATTAAACAAGTGCCCACTTATGCAAAAGTTCTTAAAGATTTGTGTACAGTTAAGAGGAAGCACCATGTTAAGAAGACAGCATTTCTGACAGAGCAAGTTAATGCTCTAATTGAACAGCGAATTCCTCCTAAGTACAAGGATCCTGGTTGTCTAACCATTGCATGTAATATTGGAAATCATGAGTTTGGGCAAGCCTTGCTAGATCTAGTAGCTAGTGTTAATTTGATGCCTTATTCCATTTATTTGCAACTTGGTTTAGGTGAAATTAAGCCTACTTTTGTTGTGCTTCAGTTGGCTGATCGTTCAGTTAAGAAACCGAGAGGGATAGTTGAGAATGTTTTGATCCAAATTGACAACTTTTATTATCCTGTTGATTTCTTAATTTTGGACACTCCATCAGTTGTTGAGTCAAACTCTAAGATTCCTCTCATATTAGGTAGACCTTTCCTTGCTATAGCTAATGCACTTATAAATTGCAGGAATGGATTGATAAAGCTATCTTTTGGAAACATGACCATGGAGGTCAACATTTTCCATATTGAGAAACAACCAACAGATGATGAGTGCCACCAAACGTACATGATTGATGCACTCATAGACAAGGGACTTCACATAACTCATAATTTTGATCCCATTGAATATCCCCTTGTGAATTCTGAGTTTGATACTATTAGTGATTCATCTGATGTTATTGATATTTGTGCTGTTTTTGATAAAACTCAAAATTATGGCATACAGGGTTGGCAACAGAAATTTGAGGAGTTGCCTAAGAAATGTGGAAAACAGATTCTTATAAGTATGAAAGCACCAAGAGTTAAATTGAAACCTTTGCCTAAGTCTAAAGCCTATAAGGTTAAAATGAAAATGTTTCATGATAAAAATATTCTTAGGAAGAGGTTTAAACCTAATGACCAAATATACTTCTATGATTTTGAATTTCACAAACACCAAGGAAAACTTTGGTTTAGGTGGACTGATCCCTTTGTAGTGAAGAATGTTTTTGTAAATGGGGCAATAGAAATAGAAGATCCTAAGGATGGTCGGATCTTTAAAGTAAATGGTCAATGCCTTAAAGTGTTAATTGATAGGCAAGTTTTGGAAGTGGAAGACATTCCACTTGTGGATCCAGTCTATCAACCTTGACCAGACCACCCAAGTATGTTTTTCTTTATTTATTTATTTTTTTTGCTTTGTTTTATTTTTGTTTTCTCTTATTTTCTTTCTTTTCCTTTTTGTTTGCTGTTGTTTTCTTTGTTTTTGATTGCAGGATAATTTCATTTCGTCATTTCAGGTTACCATCTTTGGTGCTTCGCGAGCTACCATCGTCACTCATCAGGTGTATTCTACCATTTTCAGTTACTCCCCATTCAATTTTGATTCTTAAACATTGATGATAATGTTTCATTTCAGTTGGAGGGTGGCGGTGCAAATTCAGTATTTTAAATGCTTGTTGGAACTCTGTGGCATGTTTTCATGTGTTAATTTTTTTTTTTTTTAATTTGCATCACATGTGCATCATTTTCACATGTGTACTCATTTTCATTCATAGCTATCTTCGTGAATTCATCAAACCCACCATAATCATTTTTGCTGAAGCATTCACAGAGCTCTTAATGCACTTATCCAAGTTTTATGGTAAGATGGTGGTTTGACACACGTAGCTAAAGAACTCTTTTGCTTAAGTATTCATGTGAGTTTGGAGAGGATTGAGTGCATACAAATGCAGTAAATTGTGATAAGCGTTCATTGATCTGTTGAATTGGGCACTTCTTTTGAGAATATCATTACCTGGTTTGTGGTACGATGGTGGATATACTTGGGATATGATGAAGGTCAACTTAGGATTAGCATTTGATGTGATAACCCATTTTTACGTGTATTTTCACTGAATGAGCTTTTTAATTTAATTAATATATTAGCTCTTTTATTTTAAATTATTGTATTTTGAATTGGTTTTATTTTAACTGATGTGGTGTTTAATTTATTTTAGTCGTTTTATGATTTTTAAAATCGTTTTCGTCGGATCAGTTTTTGGATTCTGGAGTTGAGGATTGGACCTCATTTTCTTTCTCCATCTTTTCTTTTTCCCTTTTTCTTTTTCCCTTTTTCTTTTTTTCTTTTTCCTTTTCTTCTTTTCTTCTTTCTTTCTTTTCTTCTTCTTCTTTTTCCTTCTTCCCCGCGCACACGAGCTCTCTCTCCTTCTCTCCCTTTGCCGACCTGTCCTCAGCCCAGACCCACTGCCACCGGTTGATGTAGCTAACACAGCCCCCACCGATCGACTCCCCTTCAGCTGGTGAACACCCCCACCAAAAACCAGCCCCATCCGAGCTACCGTTAACCCCCTACAGCCCATCTAAGCTGCACGACTTTGAGCCATTTTCGGTGCCGTCGCTCCACCTCCGGCCACCATCTTTTTACCACTTTATCCCCTACCTCTTACAGTCCTAACCCACCCATTTCCGGCCCCGATCTATTGCCGAATCAGCTCCCATGAGCTCAACTCCGATCTGCCCCTTTTTGCACTTCCACCTCCTTTTCCACCACCACTCACGGCCAAAACTCACTTCCATTAGCTTCATAAATATCTATAGGCCATTCCCTATCAATTTCGTGTCTTGGTTTTTCCCCGTTCGAAAGTGGGTAATTTACAACCCATGGCCACAGGGTAAAATACATTGTTATGTTGCTTTTTCTCCACTGTTTGCAACGTCGTGATCCTTCGAAAAATACCTTATAATGATGTAAGTATTTTCCAAACTCTATTTTAGATTTAAATATATTTTTGCTCTTACAATAAATTATTTGAATGGTTGGTTGATTCCGAACTGAGTCCGAGGAGTTCGGGGGTCGGATGGATCGAGGACGAAGTTGCTTGGTTTGTTGTTTTCTGTGATTGGTTGGATGTTTGTATCTTGAGGTGTGCATTGCATGATGCATTCATGTGCATTTTATTTAATTGAGAGAATCTGGCTTTATTTGTGTAAATGGATTTTTGGATGCGTGTGTATTAGGACCCCAAGCCGAGATGGGGTATTATCTCGGTGGAGCTCCTCTGGTCACTCAGGAGCGTAATATACTGAGTGACGTCTCCTGAGTTGTCGTTGGGCGACAAGGGGAGCGGCCGGGATGGTAATGCTCTCGTACCGACTCCGTGGCCCTTCGCTGGCGAGGGCTAGAGGATACTTGGCTACTTACGCGCTGGACATGGGACTGGGCATCGCTCGTTACGAAGTCACACGCACGGTCGTTACTCGTGGTGTGACGATGGGAGCCAGGGTGTGCGGATGACCCCTAGGAGAGGTCATGGTGCATTCAGATTAATTGGTTATTGAATTGAGTTGGATTTGGAACAAATGAGACTTTTGACGTGAGTTGGAAAGTAATACGTTTTTGGGGCCAAATGAGATTTTTGGCGTGCGTGGAAAAATATGGTTTTATGGGTTATGTGCATTGGCATTCTTTCATGCATAGTGTTTGAATTTAATATTTTTTATCTAGTGGCGTTTGGATCTTACTTACCTGTGGCACCATTTTGGTACCGTAGATTTTGATGCAGAGATCGAGGAGAAGGAGGAGGCTGAGCCTGAGGAGGCGACTCCGCCGGAGTATTGATTTGGAGTTTTTGCTTTGTAGTTTGGTTTGAAACAATATTTGTAGCTTGTAATATTTTATTGTGTATGTTTTGAATGGATTTGTATTAAACAAAGAAAAATTCTAGCACTTTCGATAGTCAATTTAACTTAAACCTCTTTTGTCTATTAGCAAATCTCTAATTCATCCAAAAGCCTCTTTCGATAGTCAATTGGAAGTGATTCTAGTTTATCAATTCACACAAGAGTATGCAAATTAAATAATCAAGAACGCAATAAGACCAATGATTTAATTACTACACAGGTTCATACAAGTCTTTCGATCTCTATACTTACCTATGCTGAAATATCCAAGATCTACCCTATGATTCCCTCTTTCGATAGCAAATCACAAGATTAATAATCATCTAATCAATAGCCAGTTAATTAGAAGCATTAAACTCAGAATAAATCAGATAAACAAAGAGAGAATTGCATTAAATTAGCATGGACAAACAAGCATAGTTCGGAAATAGGTTACATCGTTTTCCTAGAATAAAGAAAATTTAGCTCATGCTAGAAATGGAATTCAACATAAACGAATTCACCATAATTGTTCTGAGAAGATGGGAAGAAGAAAATAAACACTGAAAAATCCTCCTTGCAGCCTCAACTCGTCGTCAAAAGCTCAAGGGAACGATTAAACGCTTTTCTCCCGTCCGTGCTCGTGTATGAATCCAACGTACGTGCAATAAATTGGAATTCCGTCTCCAAAACAAATGATTTGAATCCCTCTAGCTATGTTTTTCTCTCCCAAAGAGTGTTCTCCAGTCAAAACTCGCGGCTCTAGAGTGAAAAATGGCTTTTATATGGTCCCATGGCGGAAAACCTAAAATCTGTCAAAATACGATGTTCGCTCGAGCGGGGTGTCGAGCGCGCGTCGAGCGTTCGACTCTGCCTGATTTCGCTCGAGCGTCCTATCGAGCGTTCGACTCTGCCTGATGTCTCTGCTCGAGCGATCTTCGTTTTTCAGCAACCCGCTTGAGCTCCCTGTCGAGCGGCAGTCGAGCGTTTGAATCTGCCTGAATTCGCTCGAGCGGCCAAAAGCCTCCGCTCGAGCGAACTTGTAAAATCTGCAATATGAAATTTTGCAAGTCATCAGTTATTGGATTCCTTAGATTGTTTTGATATGTAAATCTGGAAAGTGTGACTTGATGGCCTTTATGTGTGATTTTCTTTGGTCTCTTTTATTGTTTTGATACGAAAATTGCTAGGGACTAGCAATGAGTAAGTTTGGGGGGTGTGATGAGCGTGCGAAAGTGCACTCTAAATACCCTATTATTGGAATAAAATGCTCAAATGTGAATAGAAATCATTGGAATTAATGTGTATTCTTCAATTGAATTTCTATTTACGTTGGAATACTTCTAAGTAGTTTTTTAATGTCTAATTTCAGAGTTTATAAAAGAGCAAGTCAAGCCCAGTCAAATTCAAAGGAGGACATTCATGGGGTTTGAGAGCAATTTGGAGGAAAAGAAAAAGAAAAAAAATCACAAAATGAAACCACAAGAAGTCCAAGTCCGAAATTCGCTAGAAGACAGTCTGGACATACTTTAGTCTTTTAACTGTATCTTTTCACTCACATATCAGGTGGATACGATTCTTGATGCATTAGAAATCTATCTTAAAGGGCTATAACTTTTGCTCTAATAAGGATTTCCAAATTCGAAATCCTGAAGGGCGTACATGGCTGCCAAGATATATCCTAAAATTTAGGTGATTTTTTTTTATGCGGAAATTAAGAGGACATTAGGGTTTCTTTCCTACCCTATAAAAGCATATCATTAGCACGAAATGGAAGGAGAGAGGACGCATAAGAGGCTGATCTGAAGAGGGGAGAAGATCACTTCCATGACCACCGTTCGCTTTAGTTTTCTCTGGAGATTTTTGTTGTCCAGTATATTTATGGGCAACTAAATTCTCAAGTAGGGTTAAGGATGAACTTGCACATTAGATGGTATTTCTAATTTATTCTTAATTCATGTATTTGATTTTCAATTACTAAAACTCTTTTGTTTTATCATTCTCAATTCATCATTGATGTTTTCTTCTCTGAATAATCATAAAATTTATTCTGTTTATGAATTCAGTCATACTTTTTCTATTGAATGGATTAGTTCTTTGATTATTTATCTATATTGATTTAGTTTTTTGCTGCAATATCGCTCCCTGAGTATATTGGTGTCATTGGATTTTCTCAATAGGGTAGTAATTTATGTATCTTAAAAGTGGTGCATGATTTTTCAAAGGGTTAAATTTGATTTAATTTTCATTTATAAATCTATACCTTCCGATTGGGAATTTCGGGAATTGAGTTATCCAATGAATTAAGAATAATTAAAATACCAGATTTGTGCAAGGGATTCCCGACACTCTGCTGTTCGTCAAATTTGAGTATTCTTTTCATTAATCACTTTACTTCACTTGAATTTACATTTAAAATTAATCTTTGTTCTCCATTACTTATTTAATATTTTTCTTTAGTTTCCTTGTTCCTCTTGCTATTCTTTTAATTTGTCTCCCTGTGGAATCGAAACCCCAAAGCTGTTCTACAACTACCGCATTATTCTTTGGGCGTAATCACACTTCTTGTACTTGAGGAAAACCAAATGTAAGGTTTATGTCGGCATCAAATCCAGGAATGAAACAAAAGACAGGTTTCTTTGTGTAAATTGGTCCAATGCAAGAACTAAACTAGTATGGTCAAGGTGGGGTGTAAACGATGAAATTTTCCTTATAAAAATGGTCTAAAAGGCTTCGGTTAGGGGTTGACTTGTTGTAATGGGCATGAAGGATCGCCTGGGTACCGATTGGCGAAGATTCGAGCATTATCGACATGGAAGGGTGTCATGCCTTAGATAAAGTCTAATCTTCTAATTCAATCTTACAACGTTGGAAAACGACAAGAAAAGTAATATGGTACGAATAAAAAAAAAGGTTACAAAGAAGTAAAAAGGAAATTAAATTCAAAACATTATTGAGAGATGACTAATCATGTGTAAGTCCATTACATCCTTTCATTCAATCTAAAAACTTAATGATGGGGTAGATGGGGAATCTTAGGAGCATTGGACTTTAGGAAAACTAATTGTAAGGTTTATGTTGGCTTCAAATCGAAGAATGAAAAAAAAGATGGGTTTCTTGCTGTAAATTCGTTCAATGCCAGAACCGAACTAGTATGGTTAAGGTGCGGTGTAAACGATGGAATTTTCGGTGAGGAAATGGTGTAAATGGCATGGGCTAGAGGCGTACTTGTCACAATGCACAAGAAGGAGAACTTAGGTCGGATTGGCGATGATTTAAGCATTATTCACATGGCTTTTCTTTTATTGACACGTTTTGGATCCAGCCTAAGCTTCGAATTCAATCTTAGAATGATGAGAAACAACAAAGAAAGTAATAAGGTCCGTATAAAAAAGGTTACAAAGAACTAAACAGGAAATTAAGCCCAAAACATTGTTGAGAGATTACTAATCTTGTGTAAGTCAATTACTTCCCTTAATTCAACCTAAAAGTATAGCCATAGGTAGTAAATCATTTTCTGAAATTCTCAAGATTGGTGGTTTTAATCCAAAACATTGACTCACTCAAAAATGAGTAGCACTAATGCTATCCCAAGTGCAGGAGGATGTCGTGTAATAATTAGGAATAAATTCATAGATCGTCTCCTCAGAGAAAGTTACTTAAAATTAAACTCGTTGAAAAATGTGAAAAACTTCACAAAGAGAAAACAAGAGGATGATATGTGCAATGGATGGAAGAGATTACTAGTCATGGACTAGATTCATGTTTTTAGATTTTGATTGTCGGATTGGAATGTAAAGGTGACTCGGTTTCGAATGTGCTTCCAAGTGTAGAAGTGTCAAGTTGTATCAAGGATAAGTCAAGGATCGTATTCCACAGGGACAATGGGTTATTAAAGCGTATAAGAGATTTGTGAGTAATAAATGAATCGAGTATGAGAGATGAAAATGAAGCTCAAATGCAATGCAAAAAGATAATCAAAATTGAAATTAGAGTTTCTAAAAAAAAACAAATTAACGAACACTTGGGTTGGGTATGAGACTCTCTTTATTTCGGATTCTAGATAATTTTCTCGATTAACAATCCAGTCAAGGCATTGATAAACGGAAGATAAAAATTTATGCTCAAGCTTTGCAATATTTTTTTCTAAGGGATTCTCTACTTTACTAGCCAAATATACATTAACAATCAATCGAGAGAAGCCTTGATAATTTTCAAGTTTTTGTTGTGCCTTACGTCAACAACAAAACAAGAGCAAGAGCCACAATCTATTTTCAATTCAAATCCGACTAGTAATATAGAGTAATCATCATTTATCGACAAAATATTGCACTATACTAGAATCCAAAACAAATCAAGCTTCATTCCACAACCCAAGTTTCAAAAATTAGCTACACATGATAATTCTAACAACAAAGATTAGTCTAAGTAAAGCCATAACACAAACTGAGAAGAAATAAAAATAAATAAATAAAACCACAAGCTCCACGCCGACTCAACTAAGAACTTAGGAAAGAAAACTGGGCAACTAAAAAAATAATAAAACTGAAAATGAGTCCTCTGAAATAACAACTGAAAAACACTACAACGTAAAGCAAAAAAATTGAAACCAGTGCCGCAAGGCCACCGACTCAGAAGAAAAACTAAAACTGCCTTCCGTCCAAATGAAAAAGAAGAGAAAATGAATAAACTTCAGACTACTCTACTCTGCTCTATCTCTAACGAAAAGCAAAGTGTAAAACAAGGCCAAAACCAGCCGGCTATCCCAGGTAAGCTAAGAAAATGACATAAAAAACTACTGCTAAAAACAAACAAAAAAAAAACAGAAATGAAAGAACACCTCCCTCCGTCCAAACGAAGACAACTTTTTAAGACCAGCAAGCCGCCTGCTTCTTAAACGAGATGAAAAAAATAAAATAAAATTCTAGCTACCCTACCCTAGTGCTCGGTCTGGAACCAAACAATTCACATTCCAAAAGCTACTGAAAAACCAAATTGTCTATAACGAAAAAAATAAAGTAAGTAAAGCTGAGAAAAACAAATGATGAAGCTGCCCTCTCTCTTGCAACGTGCTCCTGCTTTCCAACGAAATCCAGCGTGATTGTCTGCTGTGTTTGTTGCTGCATATGTGAGTTGCTGTCACGTTTTCTGCATGTGTGAGTGTGTTGAAACGTGCTACGTCCATTTCTTCTCCTGTTGTAGCCTCCGTTCCTCTACTGCTCAACGTGATATGCATGTGTGAGTTGCTGTGGTCCGAATGAGTGTTCTGTTGTCATGCATGTGTGAACTGGTCTGCTGTATGGTGTCCACTGCATGGTGTCCGAATGGTGCTTGCACTTTTCTGCATGTGTGCATGTGTTGGTCTGCTGCATGGTTGCATGTGTTGGTTTGCTGCATGGTTGCATGTGTTGGTCTGCATGTTTGCATTTTCTGCATGTGTGCATATGATCCGAATGTTTTGCTGTCTGCTGTAACGTGCTGCCCGAGTGATCTGCATGTGTTGGCTTGTTGCATGTTTGCTTACTGATGTGTACATGTGTGCATGCATGTGTGAGTGCTGTCCGAAGGGTCTTCTTTCTTTTGCTGTAGTAGCTGCTGCACATGTGATTTTTCTGCAAGTGCTATGTTTGTATGAGTGCTGTCCGCTGCATGTTTGCATGTGCTGGTTTGTTGCATGTTTGCATTTTCTGCATGTGTTTTGTTTGTATGAGTGCTGTCTGCTGCATGTCTGCATGTGCTGGTTTGTTGCATGTATGCATTTTCTGCATGTGTGCTGTGTGGGTCCACTGCATGTCTGCATGTGCTGGTTTGTTGCATATTTGCATTTTCTGCATGTGTTTTGTTTGTATGAGTGCTGTCCGCTGCATGTCTGCATGTGCTGGTTTGTTTGAGTGCTGTCCGAATGATGCTCTGCTGCTTTTAGCATGTGTGAGTTTCCAGCGTGTGTGTGTCTTTGCTGCATGAAGATCCCATCATCCCGTAGCAAAAATCCGAATTTGCCCTTTTCTTCCATGCGTGACTGCTCCTTTCGGCCTTTGTTTGTAACTTGTCAAGAATGCACCTTTTATGATAATATTTCCCTATACTCAACAGGGTGTCAGCAACTCATATATGTTTTTTTTTCTAAAAAGAATTGCCCTGCAGCGTATAAACATGATATGAGAAGCGTAAAATTGAAATATTTATTTTGACATGAAACAATTGAATTATAACTCTTTTTAAGCACAAAAAATATTAGAATTTATCAATTGACTCAAGTATCATAATCTACTACATAATTAAGTACTTAAATCATTTTTGGTTAAACAATTTATTCACTTAAGTAGCTTAATCATGCAGTTTTAGCACTTCATCAAAAGGACTAATAGATTAAACTCAGAAATTAATAAAACTAAATTAAGAATTAAACTAAATTAGAAAGTAATTGACAAAACATGCACTGAAAATTGAAAATGCCTAAAACCAAGATTCTAGAATTTGTCTCTGTATTTAAATCACAAATTCTCAAAATAACACATAACAATTGTAATCACTATTAAATGAAAGCTTAAAGAAACAATAAAAATAAATAACATGAAATAAGTAAACAACAAATAAATTACCCAACTAAAACAAAAACAAAAGCTTTCTCCTTCACTTTCTAAAAATATAATTCAAACCAACTAAGTCTCCTCTAAAAAAAAATAAATATAAACCGACTCACTTCACTTTACGAATGAGAAGCTCAATTCCCTCTACTCCCATGTATCATGTTTCAGAAAAATAAAAAACAAAAGCTCTCAACCAAACCCTTCTTGCAATAAATTAAACTAGTATACTTAATGAAAACTTCTAAAACAATTCTTTTGTTGCATGAAACCAACTAGAACACTTAATTAAAACTTCTAAAACAATTCTTTGGTTGCATGAAACCAAACTAACACACTTGCAAGAATTTAAGGTATTACACTTAATGAAATAAAATTCTAGAACAATTTTTAATACACTTAATAAAAACTCTACAACAACAAAGCATTGCAACAAAAAAAACTGCCGTACATGAGTAGTATTTCAGCCTTCTCTTCCCCCTAATCATGCACCGATTTATTCTTCACTCAATTCCAGCACAACATACTTTAATTCCAGCACATCATGCACTCACCGATTGCACATGTTTCTTCATTCTTTTCTCATTGCCATAGACATTGACCAAGCTTGCATGTGTCTTTCTTTTCATGCTTTCCATTTTCCTTTTTCGGTGGTGTTAATTGTTGACTACATCACATGCAGCTCTCTATCTTCCTTCATTTCGGCTACCTCTTCCTTTTTCCACACATGTTTCTTCATTCTTTATACATGTCAAGCCTCAATGAATTTCCACCGATTTCTCTCATCTTATTCAATCGGTTTCTCAATTCAAACCAAGCACCTTTTACTTTTATTTTTATTTTTCTCTTCCAGCCCCACATGTCTTCATGTTTCACTAGCTATCTCTTACATTCACACCTCCAGAAAATTCAAACCAACTTCAGCATTGGCAACCAACCGATACCTCTCCTTGAGGTAAGTGGACTAGAGTTTTGTGGAGGAACTTTGTTGGCCGGCAAGTGGGGCTTGGGTTTAATGATGTGTAGGTGAGTGGAGGTAAGCTAAAAGGGACCATGTGAGTGATGGGTAGGTGCCGAATTGTTAAAGAAAAAGGCAAGATGAGTAGGGCTGGTTCTTGGTGAGAGGTTGTCGAGTGGATGGGAATAAAGAAATGGAAAAGCTTGCTTTTTGGCCTTTTGGAAAAACAATTGTGTAATAGTGTTATATTTCCCAAAATTAGGGGTGGAAAGCTTACTTTTTTTGGCCTTTTGGAAAAGCAATTTTTCTAGGCATCCTTTTGAGGTGGCAGTTTAGGGTCATCCTAGGTTGATGGGCAATGGGCTGGATGGTTAGGATTTATGGATGAAGGGATCCTTTGGTGAGATGGTAGCTAGCCGAAATCACTAAGGGCAAATTAGCTAATGAAAAGGCAAATTGACCACTTTTTAGGTGGTGGCTATGTTTGAGGGAAATGAGGTATGGGTTTAAATGAACATGATGTGAGGTGATTGGTGTGGCCGTGTATGAAGTTAGATGGAGTTGGGAGTGTGAATGGAAGAGGTGGTGGGGAAAGGGATCACTTCTCATTAATGATTATCATGCACATCACAATTGACTTTCCTCCCCACACCAAATGGCTTAGTGCGTGCCTTTCCTCTTGAAAATGCAATTCTATTGTCCAAAAGAATTAATACAATGGGTCCATATGTTTCCCACCATTTCATCTTTTGTCAATAGAAAATACCAATGTCCCCACATGTTGCTTAGTCTTGAAGTGAATGTGCTTTCCTCCCCACGTATTGCTAATCTTGAAGTGAAACTTTGAGAGGTGGTGGATGATTGATGAGAGTGACTTGAGTTGAGTTGGTGGGATGAAGTGCATACGGAACTCTTCAATCTAGAGGTGGTCAACAATTCAATATATCTTTCCATGCCATGTGTATAGGACCTACAAGCCAAAATTCATTGTTTTGAGTCATGCATGCGTTAATGACTTCCAACCTATTCAAAAAGTTTAACATATGGATCACACACAAAATTTATCTCATACCAAGCTTTCTAAATAAAATATGCATATGAATAAACATTATCTAATTAAATCTCAAGTTATAAAATTAAGCATAAACTCATGCTATTAATTAATTTAAATCACAACTTGTATTTATTCTTATTAACCATTTTTCCATTTAAAACCAATAATAATGTCATGATCAATTTAAAATACATTGGTTTTAAATAGCTAAAATATGCAATATCTCAGCTCAATCAAACATACACCTTAAAAGCTTGTAAAATCTAAAGCCCCAATTACCACCAAATTACTCATCCGAATCATGAAATCTAAAACTCGAAATTTAACTATTTCCCCCCAAAGCTTGTCGAACCTAACACCTTAATTACCCTAAACTTATTTTCCTAAAATCTATAAGGCCCCAAACTTTAAAACTTTGCTAAAACTTCATAAAATCTATCCTTGAAATTTGTTGAACTTACAACCTACTACGTTATAGACCATTTCATAAACTCCACAGAACCAAAGAACTCAATTAATCTACTTCCCTAAAAGATCACCCAGATCATGCCATGACTCGAGCATTCTGAGTCTCCATAACCTTGCCTCCAACGGTACTAGGAGTCACTGCGTACATTCAAGCCCAAGCTAATTGCCTCTGATTAGTTCTACCATTGCGACGAGCTCCACGACTTTCTTGAACTCAACTAGGGCACTCATGAGCAAGATGCCCCGTCTGACCACATTCAAAACATTGGTAACTACCCAGAAGACACTCACCTCCGTGAGCTCTATTATATCTTCCACAAACTGGCACTCCTCCTCCCATACGCATTCCCGAGGCTGCTAGTGGTCGAGTCCCAGTCTGCTGAACAAATTTCTGAGGTGAACCCAAACTACTTCCTTTACCAGTAAAACTCCGCCTCTTTTGTCCTGGAGGGGAGCCCATACTCAGATTATTCTCTCGCTCTACAAGAGTGGCCAAGTCCACTAAATCCTGAAAAATGGAAATCTGGTGGCAGACCACCATTCGGGGTAGACCGTCCTGAAAATGCTAGGCTTGCATTTCCTCTGTTCCACGGTCATACTCCCTTGGACCAAGCTTGAGAACTCTCTTGCTTTTTGCTGCCTCAAGGAAGCGGGAAAGAACCGATCGTTAAACTCTTTCTTAAAGCGTTGCCAGGTCACAGCGGCTAAAGATCCCAATTCTGATTCCAACATTACTCTCTTTGTATCCCACCACTCAAAAGTGGTGCCTTGCAACAGATAGTTGGCATAGAGTACTTATTGCGCCTTAGTGCAACCACATACCTCAAAAGTTCTTTCTAAGTCTCTGACCTACTTCCCAGCCCGAAGTGGATCCTCTTCTCTCGTGAAGGGTGGAGTTCTATGCACTAGAAAGAGCTCATAGGTGCATCCAGCTTGCACCATGCCACTAGGCCCTCCTGGGTGTAGCCAAGGACCTCCTTGTTGTGGCCAAGGACCTCCTTGTTGTGGCCAAAGCCCTCCTTGTTGCGGCCAAGCCCCTTCTTGTTGTGACCAAGGTCCTCCTTGTTGGGGCCTAAAATTCTGTTGCATGAACTCAGTCATCTGCCTTATCGCTTGGGCTATAGCATCATCGCTCGGCGTATCGTCCCGAGGCTCTTGAGTAGACTTTCTTGGCCTCACCATCTTCCTGCCACAACACAACCTTTGATCCCCTTTAAGAAAAACAAATAATACCAACAATATAAAACCAAAGACCAAAACGAAACCACATAACAAGAAACAAAAAGGAACCAGCATGCAATAACATAACTAAATAAATAAACACAAGCAAACAAGCTCAAATAAATTGAAAACACTAAAACAAATCAAATAGCAACGTTACTTAAAATAAATTTTAAATCACAACTTTAAAAAACATTTTGGTACTACCTACGCGACATGTGGTTTTACCCAGAGCCAAACCGCTCTGATACCACCTGTGACGCCCCAAATCCCCACGTACGGACAAGGGAAATCGAGACGTCCGGATGGTGACAACACGGGTCACCACCCTATCGCCAAGTGCTAAGTGTGTGTATAAGCAACAAATGTGCACGAAGAAACACGCAGCAGATAGCAAAGTCATAAACTAAGTACCAGAATTTTTATTGTTTAATACAAAGCCGTTCAAAACATACATAATAAAATATTACGAGATACAAATATTGTTTCAAACCAAACTACAAGGCGTAACTTCCAAATCAAAACTCCGGCAGAGCCGCATCCTCAGGCTCAGCCTCCTCCTACTCGAACTCTGCACCAAAATCTACGGTACCAAAAATGGTACTGCAGGTAAGTAAAGATCTAAACACCACAAGATAAAAAGAAATTGAAACTCAAACAATATGCATGAAAGAATTGACTCACTCAAAAATGAGTAGCACTAATGCTATCCCAAGTACAGGAGGATGTCGTGTAATAATTAGGAATAAATTCCTAGATCGTCTCCTCAGGGAAAGTTGCTTAAAATTAAACTCGTTGAAAAAATGTGAAAAACTTCACAAAGAGAAAATAAAATGATGGTATGTGCAATGGATGGAAAAAGGTACTAGTCATGGACTAGATTCATGTCTTTTGATTTTGATTGTCGGATTGAAATGTAAAGGACTAATAAATTAAACTCAAAAATTAATAAAACTAAATTAAGAATTAAACTAAATTAGAAAGTAATTGACAAAACATGAACTGAAAATTGAAAATGCCCAAAACCAAGATTCTAGAATTCATCTTTGTAATTAAATCACAAATTCTCAAAATAACACATAACAATTGTAATCACTATTAAATGAAAACTTAAGGATGTGCGAAAAATAAATAACACAAAATAAGTAAATAGAAAATAAATTACCCTAACTTCTAAGCTAAACAAATCTCAAAAGTATTCCATAAATTTTAAACTGAAGTTAAATAAAATAGAGAACGAAAAGTCTAAACGAAAACTTCCTTTCACTATTCAATTGAAATTCAAAACAACAAGGAAACAACTTCTCACATATGACTCTTGAAAATTAATCTCTAAACCTTTAATAAAAACTTTAGAACAATTCCTCTACTCCCCATGTATGATGTTTCAGAAAAATCAAAAATAAACACAAAAGCTTAAAACCAAACCTTTCTTGCAATAAATTAAGGTAACACAATTAATGAGAACTTCTAAAACAATTCTTTTTGAAACAAACTAGCACACTTGATTAAAATTAAGGTATTACACTTAATGAAATAAAATTCTAGAACAAATCTTAATACACTAAAAAAAATGCTAAAACAACAAAGCTTTGAAGCTAAAAGGAGAAACAAAATTTCGAAAACAATAAGGAGCTAATTCTTTCAAGTACATAGCAGAAAATTGTGTGTATTGAGTTGTGTTTTTCTAAGTTTTTAGTTGTGGCTTGTAAGCTTCGGACTGCACCCATTTTATAGTCGAACATCTTGGCTAGTTGCATCTCCATTCAATTGGTTTCACACTTCAATCTTGCATTCACACCTTAATTCAGCCACCTTTTGCATTCACACCTTAATTGGTTTCACACTTCAATCTTGCATTCAATCTTTAATTGCCGTGTCTTGCATTCCTCCTCTCTCATTTTATTCAATTGGTTTCTTAATTCAAACCAAACAACCAAGTCGAACACGGTTTCTTCATGCCTAACTTCATGCCTAACTTATTGAAAATTCATTCAATTTGTTTTTGTTTAAATTCTGCCGTCCAGCCACTCTCCCCTTTCTCTCTTATTTACGTACACTAATCCAAGCCGACCTCAACTCCTCTCTATCCAGCACACAATTCTCTCTAAGCACGCACCCACCGACTTTTCACATCATAAGCAGCCGACTCTCCTTAATACTTTTCACAAATCAACAACCTCAGCCGACTACTTCCCTCCAAAACAAATCCCAACCAATTAAATTTCTCCAGCACTTTCTTTCACTCACCCTCTCTATGGTTCTCAGCACAAAACTCCAGCACGTCTCTTTCTATTTATCAACTCACCTTCCCTCTCTTACGTAATCTGCCCCTCAACCCCTACCCCGATTGCTCCCCACCTCTTGTTTTATTTACGTCCAGCAATATACATATATATAGCTGCTTCTAGTCGGTCCTCCTCACCATAATTCATTCACACGTCTCTCTCTATTTTATTCACTGACTCCCTCTCTTTACTTTCCAGCAACTCTCCTATTAGACTTCTCACTCAAACCTCACTCAAGTCAAACACGGCAGTGCATTTCTTCCTTCATTTCGGTGGACAGCAGTTGGTGGACAGCAGCAACCTTTGTCTTCCAATCCATCACATGTTCCTCACCTTAATTTAGATTTATTTGGTTGGACGTGGCCATCCTTTCAAAATCCATGCATACTCCCGCATCATAACATCTTCTCACACTCTTGATACAAGGATGTTTGGGTGGTAGATAGGGGCTGCTTCCAAAGAGAGAATTTGTTCTATATTTTCACAACCAATTATGAGTAACTTTTGGAGTTGAACCAAACTACTTGCTATGGGCACTGAAGATACATGCTTTAAACTCCTGCATGCAAATAATATGCAATATTAATTTGATGCTTTTAATCAATTAAAATCACAACTTTGATTTATCCTTATTAACTATTTTTCTATTTAAAACCAATAATAATGTCATGATGAATTTAAAATACATTGGTTTTAAATAGCTAAAATGTGCAATATTTTAGCTCAATCAAGAATGCAAATGCACATATCCCATAAAATCACCTTTTTTCCACGCACGCCAAAATCCCATTTTGGCCCAAAACATCCTTTAAACATAACCTCGCCATTATCCCCGATAATGGCTCAAAAACCAGACCGTCAGAGCACTGTAGGTGGGAATCACAGGCGGGACTCTACCACCATCCCTGCTCACCATCGTCCTTACGCGTGCACTGTAGGCGGGAATCACAGGCGGGATTCTACCACCATCCTTGCTTACCACCATCCCTACACGTGCCTCTGACCTGAACCAGTCAGTCCAATCGTTCACATATACCATAAATCATTTCTCGCTTACAAGCCCAGTTTCCATTTTACAAACACATGTTCATGCATGCAACTACACGAAAACCCAGTTTTCCCTTTTTAAACATGAACATGCGTGCACTATACAATGCAAACATCAAGGCACAAATATCTCAAACAAATATCAATATCAACCAAACAACTCCATCCTCAATCCATCCGACCCCCGAACTCCTCGGACTTAGTCTGGAATCAACCAACCAATCCAATAATTTATTGTAAGAGAAAAATATATTTAAATCTAAAAGTAGAGTTTGGAAAATACTTACAGCGCTATAAGGTATTTTTTGAAAGCTCGCGGCATTGCAAACAGCGGAGAAAAAACAACGTAACAATGTATTTTACACTGTGGCCGTGGGTAATAAATTACCCACTTTCGAACGGAGACAAACCAAGACACGAAATTGATAGGGAATGGCCTTGAGATGTTTATGAAGCTAAAGGAAGTGAGTTTTGGCCATGGGTGGCGGTGGAAGAGCTTAAAGGGGCTAAACAGAGTTGAGCTCGTGGGAGCTGCTCCGGCAACAGATCGGGGCCAGAATTGGGTGGGTTAGGACGGCAAGAGGTAGGGAAAGAAGCTGTGAAGAGGTGGTGGCTGGAGGTGGAGCGACGGCGCACCAGCCCCATCCTAGCCATCGTTAACCCTATACGCCTCATCTAAGCCGCACGATTAGATGAAGCTGTGAAGAGGTGGTGGCTGGAGGTGGTGCGTTGGCCAGAGGGGAACGGAAGGGCAGGGGTACTGTCGACCACGGTGGCTGGACGACAGTGGGTCAGGGCTGGTCAACGGATGGCGACGGGGAGAGGGAAGAGAAGCAGCGCACGGGAGGGGAGAGGAAAGAAGAAGAAAAGAAAAAGAAAGAAAGAAAAAGAAAGAAATAGGAAAAAGGGAAAGAAAAAGAAAAGAAAAAAGAAAAAAAGGGAAAAAGAAAAGAGAGAGAAAGAAAATGAGGTCCAATCCTCACTTTCGGAAACCAAAAACTGACCCGCCGAAAATGATTTTAAAACCATAAAATGACTAAAATAAATTAAACACCACATCAAACAAAATAAAAACAAATTAAAATACAATAATTTAAAATAAAAGAACTAATATACTAATTAAATTAAAAACACTCCTTCAGTGAAAATACACGTAAAAACAGCTCATCACAGATCCAGTTTTCATCCACGTGATATGCTACGAAAGACACGACTTGGGCTTATTGTTATTGAAGGCCTTGGACTTATTTATTTCAATAAAAGAGCTTATTTTATTAGTTTAAAATAAGTGGGGTTGAGGATGTCAGACCACACATATATGTCTTATTTCTACTGAATTAGAGCTTTTGGGAAGGCCTTGTATTTTGGCCAAGGGCATATTTGGAAAGTTATTATTTAAAGTGAACTAGGGTTTTAGAAGTACTGTAGTCGGGCCCTGTTCTTGCTACAGTACCCGCGGCTTACTTAGGGTTTTGGGAATTGTTATTTAAACCACTTGTAGCCTCATTTGAGAAGTAAGACAATTGATGAATTTTCATTGTGACTTGAGTTTACTCCTCTTGTTCTTAATTGAACTCTTGAACTTATCAAAGGTAAATCACAACTTTTGTGGCGTTCCTCCTTGTAATTTGGGTTCTTGAGACGGGATTTCAACGGGTCTGGATTTTGATATAATTTAGGTTCTTGAAACGAGATCTCAACGGGTCTAAATTCTCCATCCATAGACTTGAGTTTGGCATTCTTGGGTTTGTTTTCCAATATTGTTGTTGGGTCTCAAAATGAGTCGATTGTGGTTCACATCATTTGGTATTCAGAGCTAGGTTTCCATTCAGGTCTAATTCTATCTTTTGTTTATTGCATCTTTAATTCTAGAGCTTCATTGTTCTAGGGTTCCAAAAAAAAAAGTGCAGAAATTCATTTTTCCTAGGGCTGCGAAAATTTGCACCATTTAGCGTTGAAATTTCTTGGGTTTCATTGATTCCCTTATATTTCCTTGTCAATTTATATGTGTTTGAATTCAATTGTTTGATTATCACAATTGACTATTTCTGTTCGTGGTTGAATTGTTGAGAAAAGGAAAAAAAATGGAAAAGAAAAGAAAAGAAAAGAAAAGAAAGGAAAAAATAATTTGAAAAAAATGGAAAAAAATTCGAAAAAAAAAAAGAAGAGAAAGAAAAGGATTTTGGGTATAGGTTGTTTGAAATACTTTGCCATATGAAATTAAGTGACTTGGCATTGATTGAGCGTTATCTTTAAAGGGCCTGAATACATTTTTTCTAGTTGGTGTCTTGTTTTGTAATTACTTTTTCCCTCGTATAATTTCTTTGATTCTCGTGTCATTGTTGTTCCTTCCGTGTTTCTCTTGTTCTTGTTTCTTGGATCTAATTGGTAGTTGGGATTAAACAAGGTTGCTTTGTCTTGATTGAGTTCAATTAGTTCTGAAAGAACTTGAGTGGGAAAACTCTTGAGGTAAAAGGCAAGAGAGTGTGAGATCATTATCAGAAAAAAGCTAATTTAGAGTGAAACACGTGTGGAGTGCCATTATTTGAGTTTAAACACGTAAGGGAGAGCGTGTGAGGTCTTTTCCCACTAGCATTCTTTTTGTGCAGCACATACAATGTCTCATTAAAGTGACTCATAACCAAAGGGGATGTCAAATAATTCATTTGTGTTGCAAGTCATGCAACAACAATTTAAGCGGTTAAATTTGAAGTTGGGGGAAGTGAGGGATAAGATGGATCAACAAGATGCATTGATTAGAACTCTACAAAATGGGGGAGATAGGAGGAGATGTAAGCCTAGTATTGAACATGAGTATAAGAATGAGGAATATGGTGGGTCTCTTATTGTCAGGCGTGCTGTCAATACACATAGTAAGATGGATGATACAGAGAAGCAGAGAGAGAAGAACATTTTTCATACTAGATGCCACATCAACAACAAGGTATGTAGTATGATTATTGATGGGGGGAGTTGTAGTAACGTGGCTCGCACTACTTTAGTTCAAAAATTGAATTTACCTACCTTGAAACACTCTAGACCATACAAGTTGCAGTGGTTGAATGATTGTGGGGAGGTTAGGGTAAATAAGCAATTGTTAGTTTTTTTTTCAATTGGGAGGTATAAGGATGAGGTACTTTGAGATGTAGTACCAATGCATGCTGGCCATATTTTGTTGGGGAGGCCGTGGCAGTGTGATAGGAGAGTGATCTGTCATATAAGATTCAATCATTATCGACATGAAAGGGTGTCATGTCTTAGATAAAGCCTAATCTTCTAATTCAATCTTACAACGTTGGAAAACGAGAAGAAAAGTAATATGATCCGAATGAAAAAAATGGTTACGAAGAAGTAAAAAGGAAATTAAACTCAAAATTGTTGAGAGATAACTAATCATGTGTAAGTCGATTACACCCTTTCATTCAAGCTAAAAGCTTAACGATGGGGTAGACGGGGAATCTTAGGGGCATGTGGCACTTCTTGGACTTGAGGAAACTAATTGTAAGGTTTATTTTAACTTCAAACCGAAGAATGAAACAAAAGATGGGTTTCTTATTGTAAATTCGTCCAATGCCAGAACAGAACTAGTATGGTTAAGGTGCGGCACAAATGATGGAATTTCCGGTGAGGAAATGGCATAAATGGCATGGGCTAGAAGCGTACTTGTTGCAATACACAAGAAGGAGAACTTAGGTCGGATTGGTGGTGATTTTAGCATTATTCACATGGGTTTTCTTTTATGGACACGTTTTGGATTCAGCCTAAGCTTCTAATTCAATCTTAGAATGATGAGAAACAACAAAGAAAGTAATAAGGTATGTATAAAAAAGGTTACAAAGAACTAAACAGGAAATTAAACTCAAAATATTGTTGAGAGATTACTAATCTTGTGTAAGTCAATTGCTTCCCTTAATTCAACCTAAAAGCATAACCATAGGTAAATGGGGAACATTAGGGGCATGTGGCACTTCTTGGACTTGAGGAAAACCAAATGTAAGGTTTATGTGGGCATCAAATCGAGGAATGAAAGAAAAGACAGGTTTCTTTGTGTAAATTGGTCCAATGCGAGAAATAAACTAGTATGGTCAAGGTCGGGTGTAAACGATAAAATTTTCCTTGTGAAAATGGTCTAAAAGGCTTTGGCTAGGGGCCGACTTGTTGCAATGGGAATAAAGGATCGCCTTGGTGCCGAATGGCGAAGATTCTAGCATTATCAACATGGAAGGGTGTCATGTTTTATGTAAAGCCTAATCTTCAAATTCAATCTTACAACGTTGGAAAAAGACAAGAATAGTAATATGGTCTGAGTAAAAAAAAAGGTTACGAAGAAGTAAAAAGGAAATTAAACTCAAAATATTGTTGAGAGATCACTAATCATGTGTAAGTCGATTACATCCTTTCATTCAAGCTAAAAGCTTAACGATGGGGTAGATGGGGAATCTTAGGGGCATTGGACTTGACGGAAACTAATTGTAAAGTTTATGTTGGTTTCAAACCGAAGATTGAAACAAAAGATGGGTTTCTTATTGTAAATTCGTCTAGTGCCAGAACAGAACTAGTATGGTTAGGGTGCGGTGTAAACGATGAAATTTCCGGTGAGGAAATGGTGTAAGTGGCATGGGCTAGAGGCATACTTGTCGCAATGCACAAGAAGGAGAACTTAGGTCGGATTGGCGGTGATTTCAGCGTTATTCACATGGCTTTTCTTTTATTGACACATTTTGGATCCAGCCTAGGCTTGTAATTGAATCTTAGAATGATGAGAAACAACAAAGAATGTAATAAGGTCCGTATAAAAAAGGTTACAAAGAACTAAAAAGAAAATTAAGCCCAAAACATTGTTGAGAGATTACTAATCTTGTGTAAGTCAATTACTTCCCTTAATTCAACTAAAAAGCATAACCATGGGTAGATGGGGCACCTCAGGGGCGTGTGGCACTTCTTGGACTTGAGGAAAAGCAAATGTAAGGTTTATCTAGGCATCAAATCGGGGAATGAAACAAAAGACGGGTTTCTTTGTGTAAATTGGTCCAATGCAAGAACTACATTAGTATGGTCAAGGTGGGGTGTAAACGATGAAATTTTCCTTGGGAAAAATGGTCTAAAAGGCTTTGGCTAGGGGCCGACTTGTTGCAATGGGCATCAAGGATCGCCTGGGTGCCGATTGGTGAAGATTCAAGCATTATCAACATGGAAGGGTGTCATGTCTTAGATAAAGCCTAATCTTCTAATTCAATCTTACAACGTTGGAAAACGACAAGAAAAGTAATATGGTCTGAGTAAAAAAAAAGGTTACGAAGAAGTAAAAAGGAAATTAAACTCAAAATATTGTTGAGAGATCACTAATCATGTGTAAGTCGATTACATCCTTTCATTCAAGCTAAAAGCTTAACGATGGGGTAGATGTGGAATCTTAGGGGCATTGGACTTGACGGAAACTAATTGTAAAGTTTATGTTGGTTTCAAACCGAAGATTGAAACAAAAGATGGGTTTCTTATTGTAAATTCGTCTAGTGCCAGAACAGAACTAGTATGGTTAGGGTGCGGTGTAAACGATGAAATTTCCGGTGAGGAAATGGTGTAAGTGGCATGGGCTAGAGGCATACTTGTCGCAATGCACATGAAGGAGTACTTAGGTCGGATTGGCGGTGATTTCAGCATTATTCACATTGCTTTTCTTTTATTGACACATTTTGGTTCCAGCCTAAGCTTCTAATTGAATCTTAGAATGATGAGAAACAACAAAGAATGTAATAAGGTCCGTATAAAAAAGGTTACAAAGAACTAAAAAAGAAATTAAGCCCAAAACATTGTTGAGAGATTACTAATCTTGTGTAAGTCAATTACTTCCCTTAATTCAACCTAAAAGCATAACCATAGGTAAGTGGGGAACGTTAGGGGCATGTGGCACTTCTTGGACTTGAGGAAAAGCAAATGTAAGGTTTATGTGGGCATCAAATCGAGGAATGAAACAAAAGACGGGTTTCTTTGTGTAAATTGGTCGAATGCAAGAAATAAACTAGTATGGTCAATGTGGGGTGTAAACGATGAAATTTCCCTTGTGAAAATGGTCTAAAAGGCTTCGGGTAGGGGCCGACTTGTTGCAATGGGTACCAAGGATCGCCTTGGTGCCGTGTGACACCCCCAAATTGCCACGCACGGGCACGGGGAAATCGAGACATCCGGATGATGACAATACGGGTCACCACCCTAACGACGAGTGCTAAGTGTGTGTATAAGCAACAAATGTGCATGAAGTAACATAATTTTCATTATTTAATACAAAGATGTTCAAAATATACATAATAAAATATTACAAACTATAAATATAATTTCAAAGCTAAATACAAAGCATAAACTCCAACTCAAAATTCCGGCGGAATTGCATCCTCGGGCTTAACCTCCTCCTCTTCCTCGAACTTTGCACCAAAATCTACGGAACCAAAAATGGTTCCGCTGGTAAGTAAAATCCAAACACGACTAGATAAAAACATATAAAACTCAAGCAATATGCCTGAAAGAAAAGCCAATGCACATGTCCCGTAAAACCATATTTTTCCACGCACGCCAAAAACCCATTTGGCCCAAAAACATTACCATTAAAACCATTCATTGCCATTATCCCAGATAATGGCCCAAAACAGAAACCACCATTTTTCCAGAAAATGGATCACATGGCCTCAAAACCAAACCTCGCCATTTTTCCAGAAAATGGCTCGTAACCAAACCCATAAAACCGATCCAATTATGCATGCACCATGATCTCCCCTAGGGATCATCTGCACACTCTGGCTCTGTGCCACACCGCAGGTAATGTCTACGCGTGTGACACCTAAACGAGTGATGCCCAGTACTTGCGCCCAACGTGTCCCTGGCCAGGCGCTAGTCGCCACTCTACGAACCACGGAGTCGACATGACAGCGTTATCGTATCGTGCAATCCGGTCGTTGCCCTGCGACAACACAGGGGATGTCACTCAGTATTATCCACTTCCGAGTGACCAGAGGAGCTCCACCGAGATAATGCTCCATCCCGGCTTGGGGTCGTGATACACGCGCACCCGAAAATCCATTTACGCCAACAAAATATGATTTTTCTCAATTAAAATAAAATGCACGTGCATGCACCATGTAAATGCAACCATAAGGCAAAAACCAACCAACCAATCACAAATCAACAAATAAGCAACTCCGCCCTCAATCCATCCGACCCCCGAACTCCTCGGACTCGTCCGAAATCAACCAACCAACAACAAATATTTATTGTAAGAGCAAAATATATTTAAATCTAAAAGTAGAGTTTGAAAGCTCGCGGCGTTGCAAACGGCGGAGGAAAAGCAACGTAACAGTGTAATTTACATTGTTGCCGTGGGTAATATATTACCCTCTTTCGAACGGGGTCAAACCAAGACACGAAATTGATAGGGAATGGTCTTGAGATGTTTATGAAGCTAAAGGAAGTGAGTTTTGGCGGTGGGTGGCGGTGGAAATGGTGGTGGAAGGCCAAAAATGGGTCGAACGGAGATGAACTCGTGGGAGCTGCTCCAACAATGGATCAGGGCTGAATTGGGTGGGTTAGGTCGGTAATGGGTAGAGGAAGAAGCTGTGAAGAGGTGGTGGCCGGAGGTGGAACGCCGGTGCCGGAAAAGCTAAAAAACCGTGTGGATTGGAGGAGCTCGTTGCGGCTAACGGTGGCTCGGATGAACTTGGTGGGGATGTTCACCGGTGGGAGGGGAAGAAAAATGGGTGGGTGGTGTCAGCCACGTCGCCGGCGAGCGGTGGTTCTGGGCTGAGAAAGCAACAGGTGACAGAGAGAGAAAAGAGAGCTGGTACCGTGACTCTAATGATGGAACTGAACCAGTATGGTGGAGGTGGTGAGCAAACGATAACATTTCCCATGAGGAAATGGTGTAAATGGCATGGGCTAGAGGCGTACTTGTCGCAATGCACAAGAAAGAGAACTTAGGTCGGATTGGCGGTGATTTCAGCATTATTCACATGGCTTTTCTTTTATTGACAGGTTTTGGATCCAGCCTAAGCTTCTAATTCAGTCTTAGAATGATGAGAAACAACAAAGAAAGTAATAAGGTCCGAATAAAAAAGGTTACAAACAGCTAAAAAGAAAATTAAGCCGAAAACATTGTTGAGAGATTACTCATCTTGTGTAAGTCAATTACTTCCCTTAATTCAACGTTAAAGCATAACCACGGGTGGATGGGGAACGTTAGGGGCGTGTGGCACTTCTTCGACTTGAGGGAAACCAAAGACTGGTTTCTTTGTGTAAATTGGTCCACTGCAAGAACTAAACTTGTATGGTAAAGGTTGGGTGTAAACGATGAAATTTTCCTTGTGAAATTGGTCGAAAAGGCTTCGGCTAGGGGCCGACTTGTTGCAATGGGTGTGAAGGATCGCCTTGGTGCCGATTAGCAGTGATTCAAGCATTATCGACATGGAAGTCTGTCATGTCTTAGATAAAGCCTAATCTTCTAATTCAATCTTAGAATGTTGGAAAACGACAAGAAAAGTAATATGATCCGAATGAAAAAAATGGTTACAAAGAACCAAAAAGGAAATTAAACTCAAAACATTGTTGAGAGATGACTAATCTTGTGTAAGTCGATTAAATCCTTTGAATCAAGCTAAAAGCTTAACGATGGGGTAGATGGGGAAGCTTAGGGGCATGTGGCCCTTCTTGAAGTTGAGGAAACTAATTGTAAGGCTTATGTTGGCTTCAAATTGAAGAACGAAACAAAAGATGGGTTTCTTGTTGTAAATTCGTCTAATGCCAGAATTGAACTAGTATGGTTGAGGTGGTATGCAAACGAGGACATTTCCAATGAGGAAATGGTGTAAATGGCATGGGCTAAAGGCGTACTTGTCGCAATGCACCAAAAAGAGAACTTAGGTCGGATTGGCGATGATTTCAGCATTATTCAAATGGCTTTTCTTTTATTGACAGGTTTTGGATCCAGTCTAAGCTTCTAATTCAGACTTAGAATGATAAGAAACAACAAAGAAAGTAATAAGGTCCGAATAAAAAAGGTTACAAACAGCTAAAAAGAAAATTAAGCCGAAAACATTGTTGAGAGATTACTCATCTTGTGTAAATCAATTACTTCCCTTAATTCAACGTTAAAGCATAACCACGGGTAGATGGGGAACATTAGGGGCGTGTGGCACTTCTTCGACTTGAGGGAAACCAAATGTAGGGTTTATGTGGGCTTCGAATCAAGGATTGAAACGAAAGACTGGTTTCTTTGTGTAAATCGGTCCACTGCAAGAACTAAACTTGTATGGTAAAGGTTGAGTGTAAACGATGAAATTTTCCTTGTGAAAATGCTCTAAAAGGCTTCGGCTAGGGGCCGACTTGTCGCAATGGGTATGAAGGATCGCCTAGGTCCCGATTAGCGGTGATTCGAGCATTATGGACGTGGAAATCTGTCATGTCTTAGACAAAGCCTAATCTTCTAATTCAATCTTAGAACGTTGGAAAACGACAAGAAAAGGCATATGATCCGAATGAAAAAAACGGTTACAAGGAACGAAAAAGGAAATTAAACTCAAAATATTGTTAAGCGATGACTAATCTTGTGTAAGTCGATTACATCCTTTGAATCAAGCTAAAAGCTTAACGATGGGGTAGATGGGGAAGCTTAGGGGCATGTGGCACTTCTTGAAGTTGAGGAAACTAATTGTAAGGCTTATGTTGGCTTCAAATTGAAGAACGAAACAAAAGATGGGTTTCTTGTTGTAAATTCGTCTAATGCCGAAACTAAACTAGTATGGTCGAGGTGGTGTGCAAATGATGACATTTCCAATGACAAAATGGTGTAAATGACATGGGCTGGAGGCATACTTGTCGCAATGTACAAGAAAGAGAACTTACGTCGGATTGCCGGGGATTTCAGCATTATTCACATGGCTTTTCTTTTATTGACAGGTTTTGGATCCAGCATAAACTTCTAATTCAGTCTTAGAATGATGAGAAGCAACAATGAAAGTATTAAGGTTCGTATAAAAACGATTACAAAGAACTAAACTTGTATGGTAAAGGTTGAGTGTAAACGATGAAATTTTCCTTGTGAAAATGGTCTAAAAGGCTTAGGTAGGGGCCGACTTGTCGCAACGGGTATGAAGGATCGCCTTGGTGCCGATTTGCGGTAATTCGAGCATTATTGACATGGAAGTCTGTCTTGTCTTATATAAAGCCTAATCTTCTAATTCAATCTTAGAATGTTGGAAAACGACAAGAAAAGCAATATGATCCGAATGAAAACAAGGGTTACAAAGAACCAAAAAGGAAATGAAACTCAAAAGATTGTTGAGAGATGACTAATCTTGTGTAAGTTGATTACATACTTTGAATCAAGCTAAAAGCTTAACGATGGGGTAGATGGGGAAGCTTAGGGGCATGTGGCACTTCTTGAAGTTGAGGAAACTAATTGTAAGGCTTATGTTGGCTTCAAATCGAAGAACGAAACAAAAGATGGGTTTCTTGCTGTAAATTCATCTAATGATGGAACTGAACTAGTATGGTGGAGGTGGTGAGCAAACGATAACATTTCCCATGAGGAAATGGTGTAAATGGCATGGGCTAGAGGCGTACTTGTCGCAATGCACAAGAAAGAGAACTTAGGTCGGATTGGCGGTGATTTCAGCATTATTCACATGGCTTTTCTTTTATTGACAGGTTTTTGATCCAGCCTAAGCTTCTAATTCAGTCTTAGAATGGTGAGAAACAACAAAGAAAGTAATAAGGTCCATATAAAAAGGGTTACAAAGAACTAAAAAGGAAATTAAGCTGAAAACATTGTTGAGAGATTACTAATCTTGGGTAAGTCAATTACTTCCCTTAATTCAACGTTAAAGCATTACCACGGGTAGATGGGGAACGTTAGGGGCGTGTGGCACTTCTTGGACTGGAGGGAAACCAAATGTAGGGTATATGTGGGTTTCAAATCGGGGATTGAAACGAAAGACTGGTTTCTTGTGTAAATTGGTCCACTGCAAGAACTAAACTTGTATGGTAGAGGTTGGGTGTAAAAGATGAAATTTTCCTTGTGCAAATGGTCTAAAAGGCTTCGGCTAGGGACCGACTTGTCGCAACGGGTATGAAGAATCGCCTAGGTGCCAATTGGTGGTGATTCGAGGATTATCGACGTGGAAGTCTGGCATGTCTTAGATAAAGCGTAATCTTCTAATTCAATCTTAGAACATTGGAAAACGACAAGAAAAGCAATATGATCCGAATGAAAACAACGGTTACAAAGAACCAAAATGGAAATTAAACTCAAAACATTGTTAAGAGATGACTAATCTTGTATGAGTCGATTACATCCTTTGAATCAAGCTAAAAGCTTAACGATGGGGTAGATGGGGAAGCTGAGGGGCATGTGGCACTTCTTGAAGTTGAGGAAACTAATTGTAAGGCTTATGTTGGCTTCAAATTGAAGATTAAAACAAAGATGGATTTCTTTTTGTAAATTCGTCTAATGCCAAAACTGAACTAGTATGGTTGAGGTAATTTGCAAAGAATGACATTTCCAATGAGGAAATGGTGTAAATAGCATGGGCTAGAGGCGTACTTGTCGCAATGCACAAGAAAGAGAACTTAGGTCGGATTGGCGGTGATTTCAGCATTATTCAAATGGCTTTTCTTTTATTGACAGGTTTTGGATCCAGCCTAAGCTTCTAATTCAGTCTTAGAATGATGAGAAACGACAAAGAAAGTAGTAAGGTCCGTATAAAAAAGGTTACAAAGAACTAAAAAGGAAATTAAGCTGAAAACATTGTTGAGAGATTTATAATCTTGTATAAGTCAATTACATCCCTTAATTCAACGTTAAAGCATAACCACGGGTAGATGGGGAACGTTAGGGGCGTGTGGCACTTCTTGGACTTGAGGGAAACCAAATGTAGGGTTTATGTGGGCTTCAAATCGAGGATTGAAATGAAAGACTGGTTTCTTTGTGTAAATTGGTCCACTGCGAGAACTAAACTTGTATGGTAAAGGTTGGGTGTAAACGATGAAATTTTCCTTGTGAAAATGGTCTAAAAGCCTTCGGCTAGGGGCCGACTTGTCGCAACGGGTATGAAGAATCACCTAGGTGCCGATTGGCGGTGATTCGAGTATTATGGACATGGAAGTCTGTCTTGTCTTAGATAAAGCCTAATCTTCTAATTCAATCTTAGAATGTTGGAAAACGACAAGAATAGCCATATGATTCGAATGAAAAAAACGGTTACAAAGAACTAAAAAGGAAATATTGTTAAGAGATGACTAATATTGTGTAAGTCGATTACATCCTTTGAATCAAGCTAAAAGCTTAGAGATGGGGTAGATGGGGAAGCTTAGGGGCATGTGGCACTTCTTGAAGTTGAGGAAACTAATTGTAAGGCTTATGTTGGCTTCAAATTGAAGAACGAAACAAAAGATGGGTTTCTGGTTGTAAAGTCGTTTAATGCCGGAACTGAACTAGTATGGTCGAGGTGGTGTGCAAACGATGACATTTCCAATGAGAAAATGGTGTAAATGGCATGGGCTTGAGGCATACTTGTCGCAATGCACAAGAAAGAGAACTTACGTCGGATTGGCGGGGATTTTAGCATTATTCACATGGCTTTTCTTTTATTGATAGGTTTCGGATCCAGCCTAAGCTTCTAATTCAGTCTTAGAATGATAAGAAACAACAAAGAAAGTAATAAGGTCCATATAAAAAAGGTTACAAAGAACTAAAAAGGAAATTATGCCGAAACCATGGTTGAGAGATTACTAATCTTGTGTAAGACAATTACTTCCCTTAATTCAACGTTAAAGCATAACCACGGGTAGATGGGCAACGTTAGGGGAGTGTGGCACTTCTTCGACTTGAGAGAAACCAAATGTAGGGTTTATGTGGGCTTCAAATCGAGGAATGACACGAAAGACTGATTTCTTTGTGGAAATTGGTCCACTACAAGAACTAAACTTGTATGGTAAACGGTGGGTGTAAACAATGAAATTCTCTTTGTGAAAATGGTCTAAAATGCTTGGGTAGGGGCCGACTTGTCGCAACGGGTATGAAGGATCGCCTCGGTGCCAATTTGTGGTGATTCGAGCATTATCGACATGGAAGTCTGTCATGTCTTAGATAAAGCCTAATTGTCTAATTCAATCTTAGAACGTTGGAAAACGACAAGAAAAGCATTATGATCCGAATGAAAGCAAGGGTTACAAAGAACCAAAAAGGAAATTAAACTCAAAACATTGTTGAGAAATGACTAATCTTGTGTAAGTCGATTACATCCTTTGAATCAAGCTAAAAGCTTAACGATGGGGTAGATGGCGAAGCTTAGGGCATGTGGCACTTCTTGAAGTTGAGGAAACTAATTGTAAGGCTTATGTTGGCTTCAAATTGAAGAATGAAACAAGAGATGGGTTTCTTGTTGTAAATTCGTCTAATGACGGAACTGAACTAGTATGTTGGAGGTGGTGTGCAAACGATGACATTTCCCACGAGGACGTGGTGTAAATGGCATGGGCTAGAGGTGTACTTGTCGCAATCCACAAGAAAGAAAACTTAGGTCGGATTGGCGGTGATTTCAGCATTATTCACATGGCTTTTCTTTTATTGATAGGTTTTGGATCCAGCCTAAGCTTCTAATTCATTTTTAGAATGATGAGAATCAACAAAAAAAAAGTAATAAGGTCAGTATAAAAAAGGTTACAAAGAACTAAATACGAAATTAACCCAAAAACATTGTTGAGAGATTACTCATCTTGTGTAAGTCAATTACTTCCCTTAATTCAACGTTAAAGCATAACCACAAGTAGATGGGGAACGTTAGGGGAGTGTGGCACTTCTTGGACTTGAGGGAAACCAAATGTAGGGTTTATGTGGGCTTCAAATCGAGGATTGAAACGAAAGACTGGTTTCTTTGTGTAAATTGGTCCACTGCCAGAACTAAACTTGAATGGTAAAGGTTGGGTATAAACGATGAATTTTTCCTTGTGAAAATGGTCTAAAAGGCTTCGGCTAGGGGCCGACTTCTCGCAACGGGTATGAAGGATCGCCTAGGTGCCGATTGGCGGTGATTCGAGCATTATCGACCTGGAAGTCTGGCATGTCTTAGATAAAGCCTAATCTTCTAAGTCAAACTGAGAACGTTGGAAAATGACAAGAAAAGCAATATGATCCGAATGAAAACAAGGGTTACAAAGAACCAAAAAGGAAATTAAACTCAAAACATTGTTGAGAGATGACTAATCTTGTGTGAGTCGATTACATCCTTTGAATCAAGCTAAAAGCTTAACGATGGGGTAGATGGGGAAGCTGAGGGGCATGTGGCACTTCTTGAAGTTGAGGAAACTAATTGTAAGGCTTATGTTGGCTTCAAATTGAAGAATGACACAAAAGATGGGTTTCTTGTTGTAAATTCATCTAATGGCGGAACTGAACTAGTATGGTTGAGGTGGTTTGCAAAGAATGACATTTCCAATGAGGAAATGGTGTAAATGGCATGGGCTAGAGGCGTACTTGTCGCAATCCACAAGAAAGAGAACTTAGGTCGGATTGGCAGTGACTTCAGCATTATTCATGTGGCTTTTCTTTTATTGACAGGTTTTGGATCCAGCAGAAGCTTCTAATTTAGTCTTAGAATGATGAGAAACAACAAAGAAAGTAATAAGGTCCGTATCAAAAAAGGTTACAAAGATCTAAAACAGAAATTAAGCTGAAAACATTGTTGAGAGATTACTAATCGTGTGTAAGTCAATTAGATCCCTTAATTCAACGTTAAAGCATAACCACGACTAGATGGGGAACGTTAGGGGCGTGTGGCACTTCTTGAACTTGAGGGAAACCAAATGTAGGGTTTATGTGGGCTTCAAATCGAGGAATGAAACGAAAGACTGGTTTCTTTGTGTAAATTGGTCCACTGCAAGAATTAAACTTGTATGGTAAAGGTTGCGTGTAAACGATGAAATTTTTTATGTGAAAATGGTCTAAAAGGGTTCGGCTAGAGGCCGACTTGTCGCAACGGGTATGAACGATCGCCTAGGTGCCGATTGGCGGTGATTCGAGCATTATGGACGTGGAAGTCTGTATTGTCTTAGATAAAGCCTAATCTTCTAATTCAAACTTAGAACGTTGGAAAACGACAAGAGAAGCAATATGATCCGAATGAAAAAAACGGTTACAAAGAACGAAAAAGGAAATTAAACTCAAAATATTCTTAAGAGATGACTAATCTTTGGTAAGTCGATTACATCCTTTGAATCAAGCTAAAAGCTTAACGATGGGGTAGATGGGGAAGCTTAGGGGCATGTGACACTTCTTGAGGTTGAGGAAACTAATTGTAAGGCTTATATTGGCTTCAAATTCAAGAATGAAACAAAAGATGGGTTTCTTGCTGTAAATTCGCCTAATGCTGGAACTGAACTAGTATGGTTGAGGTGGTGTGCAAACGATGACATTTCCATTGAGCAAATGGTGTAAATGGCATGGGCTAGAGGCGTACCTGATGCTATGCAGAAGAAAGAGAATTTAGGTCGGATTGGCGGTGATTTCAGCATTATTCACATGGCTTTGCTTTGGATCCAACCTAACCTTCTAATTCAGTCTTAGAATGATGAGAAACAACAAAGAAAGTAATAAGGTCCATATAAAAAAGGTTACAAACAACTAAAAATGAAATTAAGCCAAAAACATTGTTGAGAGATTACTCATCTTGTGTAAGTCAATTACTTCCCTTAATTCAATGTTAAAGTATAACCACGGGTAGATGAGAAACGTTAGGGGCGTGTGGCACTTCTTGGACTTGAGAGAAACCAAATGTAGGGTTTATGTGGGTGTCAAATCGAGGAATGACATGAAAGACTGGTTTCTTTGTGTAAATTGGTCCACTGCAAGGACTAAACTTGTATGGTAAAGGTTGGGTGTAAACGATGAAATTTTCCTTGTGAAAATGGTCAAAAACGCTTCGGCTAGGGGCCAACTTGTCGCAATGGCGATGAAGGATCCCTAGGTGCCGATTGGCAGTGATTCGAGCATTATGGACATGGAAGTCTGTCATATCTTAGATAAAGCCTAATCTTCTAATTCAATCTTAGAACGTTGCAAAACGATAAGAAAAGCAATATGATCCGAAAGAAAACAGCGGTTACAAAGAACCAAAAAGGAAATTAAACTCAAAACATTGTTAACAGATGACTAATCTTGTGTAAGTTGATTACATCCTTTGAATCAAGCTAAAAGTTTAACGATGGGGTAGATGGGGAAGCTTAGGGGCATGTGGCCCTTCTTGAAGTTGAGGAAACTAATTGTAAGGCTTGTGTTGGCTTCAAATAGAAGAATGAAACAAAAGATGCGTTTCTTGTTGTAGATTCGCCTAATGCAGGAACTGATCTAGTACGGTTGAGGTGGTGCGCAATCGATGACATTTCCAATGAGCAATAGGTGTAAATGGCATGGGCTAGAGGCGTACTTGTCGCAATGCACAAGAAAGAGAACTTAGTTTGGATTGGCGGTGATTTCAGCATTATTCGCATGGCTTTTCTTTTACTGACAGGTTTTGAATCCAGCCTTAGCTTCCAAGTCAGTCTTAGAATGATGAGAAACGACAAAGAAAGTAATAAAGTCCGTATAAAAAAGGTTACAAAGAACTAAAAAGGA
The DNA here is from genome assembly GCF_018687715.1 of Carya illinoinensis. NCBI lineage: Eukaryota > Viridiplantae > Streptophyta > Magnoliopsida > Fagales > Juglandaceae > Carya > Carya illinoinensis. Next base: position 20,725,614 of record NC_056758.1, read on the forward strand.
AATTAAGCCAAAAACATTGTTGAGAGATTACTAACTTTGTGTAAGTCAATTACTTCCCTTAATTCAACGTTAAAGCATAACCACGGGTAGATGGGGAACGTTAGGGGCGTGTGGCACTTCTTGGACTTGAGGGTAACCAAACGTAGGGTTTATTTGGGCTTCAAATAGAGGATTGAAATGAAAGTCCGATTTCTTTGTGTAAATTGGTCCACTGCAAGAACTAAACTTATATGGAAGAGGTTGGGTGTAAAAGATGAAATTTTCCTTGTGCAAATGGTTTAAAAGGCTTCGGCTAGGGGCCGACTTGTCGCAACGGGTATGAACGATCGCCTAGGTGCAGATTGGCGGTGATTCGAGGATTATCGACATGGAAGTCTGGCATGTCTTAGATAAAGCCTAATCTTCTAATTCAATCTTAGAACGTTGGAAAACGACAAGAAAAGCAATATGATCCGAATGAAAACAAGGGTTACAAAGAACCAAAAAGGAAATTAAACTCAAAACATTGTTGAGAGATGACTAATCTTGTATGAGTCGATTACATCCTTTGAATCAAGCAAAAAGCTTAACGATGGGGTAGATGGGGAAGCTGAGGGGCATGTGGCACTTCTTGAAGTTGAGGAAACTAATTGTAAGGCTTATGTAGGCTTCAAATTGAAGAATGACACAAAAGATGGGTTTCTTGTTGTAAATTCGTCTAATGGCGGAACTGAACTAGTATGGTTGAGGTGGTTTGCAAAGAATGACATTTCCAATGAGGAAATGGTGTAAATGGCATGGGCTAGAGGCGTACTTGTCGCAATCCACAAGAAAGAGAACTTAGGTCGGATTGGCAGTGACTTCAGCATTATTCACGTGGCTTTTCTTTTATTGACAGGTTTTGGATCCAGCAGAAGCTTCTAATTTAGTCTTAAAATGATGAGAAACAACAAAGAAAGTAATAAGGTCCGTATCAAAAAAGGTTACAAAGATCTAAAAAGGAAATTAAGCTGAAAACATTGTTGAGAGATTACTAATCGTGTGTAAGTCAATTAGATCCCTTAATTCAACGTTAAAGCATAACCACGACTAGATGGGGAACGTTAGGGGCGTGTGGCACTTCTTGGACTTGAGGGAAACCAAATGTAGGGTTTATGTGGGCTTCAAATCGAGGAATGAAACGAAAGACTGGTTTCTTTGTGTAAATTGGTCCACTGCAAGAATTAAACTTGTATGGTAAAGGTTGCGTGTAAACGATGAAATTTTTTATGTGAAAATGGTCTAAAAGGGTTCGGCTAGAGGCCGACTTGTCGCAACGGGTATGAACGATCGCCTAGGTGCCGATTGGCGGTGATTCGAGCATTATGGACGTGGAAGTCTGTATTGTCTTAGATAAAGCCTAATCCTCTAATTCAATCTTAGAACGTTGGAAAACGACAAGAGAAGCAATATGATCAGAATGAAAAAAACGGTTACAAAGAACGAAAAAGGAAATTAAACTCAAAATATTCTTAAGAGATGACTAATCTTTGGTAAGTCGATTACATCCTTTGAATCAAGCTAAAAGCTTAACGATGGGGTAGATGGGGAAGCTTAGGGGCATGTGGCACTTCTTGAGGTTGAGGAAACTAATTGTAAGGCTTATATTGGCTTCAAATTCAAGAATGAAACAAAAGATGGGTTTCTTGTTGTAAATTCGCCTAATGCTGGAACTGAACTAGTATGGTTGAGGTGGTGTGCAAACGATGACATTTCCAATGAGCAAATGGTGTAAATGGCATGGGCTAGAGGCGTACCTGATGCTATGCACAAGAAAGAGAATTTAGGTCGGATTGGCGGTGATTTCAGCATTATTCACATGGCTTTGCTTTGGATCCAACCTAAGCTTCTAATTCAGTCTTAGAATGATGAGAAACAACAAAGAAAGTAATAAGGTCCATATAAAAAAGGTTACAAACAACTAAAAATGAAATTAAGCCAAAAACATTGTTGAGAGATTACTCATCTTGTGTAAGTCAATTACTTCCCTTAATTCAATGTTAAAACATAACCATGGGTAGATGAGAAACATTAGGGGCGTGTGGCACTTCTTGGACTTGAGAGAAACCAAATGTAGGGTTTATGTGGGTGTCAAATCGAGGAATGACACCAAAGACTGGTTTCTTTGTGTAAATTGGTCCACTGCAAGGACTAAACTTGTATGGTAAAGGTTGGGTGTAAACGATGAAATTTTCCTTGTGAAAATGGTCAAAAACGCTTCGGTTAGGGGCCAACTTGTCGCAACGGCTATGAAGGATCCTTAGGTGTCGATTGGCAGTGATTTGAGCATTATGGACATGGAAGTCTGTCATGTCTTAGATAAAGCCTAATCTTCTAATTCAATCTTAGAACGTTGCAAAACGACAAGAAAAGCAATATGATCCGAAAGAAAACAACGGTTACAAAGAACCAAAAAGGAAATTAAACTCAAAACATTGTTAACAGATGACTAATCTTGTGTAAGTTGATTACATCCTTTGAATCAAGCTAAAAGTTTAACGATGGGGTAGATGGGGAAGCTTAGGGGCATGTGGCCCTTCTTGAAGTTGAGGAAACTAATTGTAAGGCTTGTGTTGGCTTCAAATAGAAGAATGAAACAAAAGATGCGTTTCTTGTTGTAGATTCACCTAATGCAGGAACTGATCTAGTACGGTTGAGGTGGTGTGCAATCGATGACATTTCCAATGAGCAATTGGTGTAAATGGCATGGGCTAGAGGCGTACTTGTCGCAATGCACAAGAAAGAGAACTTAGGTCGGATTGGTAGTGATTTCAGCATTATTCACATGGCTTTTCTTTTATTGACAGGTTTTGGATCCAGTAGAAGCTTCTAATTCAGACTTAGAATGATGAGAAACAACAAAGAAAGTAATAAGATCCGTATAAAAAAGGTTACAAAGAACTTAAAAAGGAAATTAAGCCGAAAACATTGTTGAGAGATTACTAATCTTGTGTAAGTCAATTACTTCCCTTAATTCAACGTTAAACCATAACCACGGGTAGATGGGGAACGTTAGGGGCGTGTGGCACTTCTTGGACTTGAGAGAAACCAAATGTAGGGTTTATGTGGACTTCAAATCGAGGAATGACACGAAAGACTGGTTTCTTTATGTAAATTGCTCCACTGCAAGAACTAAACTTGTATGGTAAAGGTTGGGTGTAAACAATGAAATATTCTTTGTGAAAATGGTCTAAAAGGCTTGGGTAGGGGCCAACTGGTCGAACGGGTATGAAGGATCGCCTAGGTGCCAATTGGCGGTGATTCGAGGATTATCGACATGGAAGTCTGGCATGTCTTAGATAAAGCCTAATCTTCTAATTCAATCTTAGAACGTTGCAAAACGACAAGAAAAGCAATATGATCCGAAAGAAAACAACGGTTACAAAGAACCAAAAAGGAAATTAAACTCAAAACATTGTTAACAGATGACTAATCTTGTGTAAGTTGATTACATCCTTTGAATCAAGCTAAAAGTTTAACGATGGAGTAGATGGGGAAGCTTAGGGGCATGTGGCCCTTCTTGAAGTTGAGGAAACTAATTGTAAGGCTTGTGTTGGCTTCAAATAGAAGAATGAAACAAAAGATGCGTTTCTTGTTGTAGATTCTCCTAATGCAGGAACTGATCTAGTACGGTTGAGGTGGTGTGCAATCGATGACATTTCCAATGAGCAATTGGTGTAAATGGCATGGGCTAGAGGCGTACTTGTCGCAATGCACAAGAAGGAGAACTTAGTTTGGATTGGCGGTGATTTCAGCATTATTCGCATGGCTTTTCTTTTACTGACAGGTTTTGAATCCAGCCTAAGCTTCCAAGTCAGTCTTAGAATGATTAGAAACGACAAAGAAAGTAATAAAGTCCGTATAAAAAAGGTTACAAAGAACTAAAAAGGAAATTAAGCCGAAAACATTGTTGAGAGATTACTAACTTTGTGTAAGTCAATTACTTCCCTTAATTCAACGTTAAAGCATAACCACGGGTAGATGGGGAACGTTAGGGGAGTGTGGCACTTCTTGGACTTGAGGGTAACCAAACGTAGGGTTTATGTGGGCTTCAAATAGAGGATTGAAATGAAAGTCCGATTTCTTTGTGTAAATTGGTCCACTGCAAGAACTAAACTTATATGGAAGAGGTTGGGTGTAAAAGATGAAATTTTCCTTGTGCAAATGGCTTAAAAGGCTTCGGCTAGGGGCCGACTTGTCGCAACAGGTATGAACGATCGCCTAGGTGCAGATTGGCAGTGATTCGAGGATTATCTGCATGGAAGTCTGGCATGTCTTAGATAAAGCCTAATCTTCTAATTCAATCTTAGAACGTTGGAAAACGACAAGAAAAGCAATCTGATCCGAATGAAAAGAACCACAAAGAACCAAAAAGGAAATTAAACTCAAAACATTGTTCAGAGATGACTAATCTTGTGTAAGTCGATTACATCCTTTGAATCAAGCTAAAAGCTTAACGATGGGGAAGCTTAGGGGCATGTGGCACTTCTTGAAGTTATGGAAACTAATTGTAAAGCTTATGTTGGCTTCAAATTGAAGAATGAAACAAGAGATGGGTTTCTTGTTGTAAATTCTTCTAATGCCGGAACTGAACTAGTGTGGTGGAGGTGGTGTGCAAACGATGACATTTCCCAATAGGACATGGTGTAAATGGCATGGGCTAGAGGCATACTTGTCGCAATGCACAAGACAGAGAACTTAGGTCGGATTGGCGGTGATTTCAGCATTATTCACATGGCTTTTCTTTTATTGACAGGTTTTGGATCCAGCAGAAGCTTCTATTTCAGTCTTAGAATGTTGAGAAAGAACAAAGAAAGTAATAAGATCCGTATAAAAGAGGTTACAAAGAGCTTAAAAAGGAAATTAAGCCGAAAACATTGTTGAGAGATTACTAATCTTGGGTAAGTCAATCACTTCCCTTAATTCAACTTTAAACCATAACCACGGGTAGATGGGGAATGTTAGGGGCGTGTGGCACTTCTTAGACTTGAGGGAAACCAAATTTAGGGTTTATGTGGGTTTCAAATCGAGGATTGAAACAAAAGACTGGTTTCTAATTCAATCTTAGAACCTTGGATGTAAACAATGAAATTTTCTTTGTGAAAATGGTCTAAAAAGCTTGGGTAGGGGTCGCCTTGTCGCAACAGATGTGAAGGATCGCCTTGGTGCCGATTTGCGATGATTCAAGCCTTACCGACATGGAAGTCTGTCTTGTCTTAGATAAAGCCTAATCTTCTAATTCAATCTTAGAACGTTGGAAAACGACAAGAAAATCAATATGATCCAAATGAAAGCAAGGGTTACAAAGAACCAAAAAGGAAATAATACTCAAAACAATGTTGAGAGATGACTAATCTTGTGTAAGTCGATTACATCCTTTGAATCAAGCTAAAAGCTTAACGATGGGGTAGATGACGAAGCTTAGGGGCATGTGGCACTTCTTGAAGTTGAGGAAACTAATTGTATGGCTTATGTTGGCTTCAAATTGAAGAACGAAACAAAAGATGGGTTTCTTGTTGTAAATTCGTTTAATTCCAGAACTAAACTAGTATGGTTGAGGTGGTGTGCAAACGATGACATTTCCAACGAGCAAATGGTGTAAATGGCATGGGCTGGAGACGTACTTGTCTAATGCACAAGAAAGAGAACTTACGTCGGATTGGCGGGGATTTCAGTATTATTCACATGGCTTTTCTTTTATTGACAAGTTTTGGATCCAGCCTAAGTTTCTAATTCAGTCTTAGAATGATGAGAAACAACAAAGAAAGTAATAAGGTCCGTATAAAAAAGGTTACAAACAACTGAAAAGGAAATTCAGCCAAAAACATTGTTGAGAGATTTCTCATCTTGTGTAAGTCAATTACTTCCCTTAATTCAACTTTAAAGCATAACCACGGGTAGATGGGGAACATTACGGGCGTGTGGCACTTCTTGGACTTGAGGGAAACCAAATGTAGGGTTTACGTGGGCTTCAAATCGAGGATTGAAATGAAAGACTGGTTTGTTTGTGTAAATTGGTCCACTGCAAGAACTAAACTTGTACGGTAAAGGTTGAGTGTAAACGATGAAATTTTCCTTGTGAAAATGCTCTAATCTTCTAATTCAATCTTAGAACGTTGGAAAACGACAACAAAAGGCATATAATCCGAATGAAAAAAACGGTTACAAAGAACTAAAAAGGAAATTAAACTCAAAATATTGTTAAGAGATGACTAATCTTGTGTAACTCGATTAAATCCTTTAAATCGAGCTAAAAGCTTAACGATGGGGTAGATGGGGAAACTTAGGGGCATGTGGCACTTCTTGAAGTTGAGGAAACTAATTGTAAGGCTTATGTTGGCTTCAAATTGAAGAACGAAACAAAAGATGGGTTTCTTGTTGTAAATTCGTTTAATTCCGAAACTGAACTAGTATGGTCGAGGTGGTGTGCAAACGATGACATTTCCCACGAGCAAATGGTGTAAATGGCATGGGCTGGAAACGTACTTGTCGAATGCACAAGAAAGAGAACTTACGTCGGATTGGTAGGGATTTCAGCATTATTCACATGGCTTTTCTTTTATTGACAGGTTTTGGATCCAACCTAAGTTTCTAATTCAGTCTTAGAATGATGAGAAACAACAAAGAAAGTAATAAGGTCCGTATAAAAAAGGTTACAAACAACTGAAAAGGAAATTAAGCCAAAAACATTGTTGAGAGATTTCTCATCTTGTGTAAGTCAATTACTTCCCTTAATTCAACTTTAAAGCATAACCACGGGTAGATGGGGAACATTACGGGCGTGTGGCACTTCTTGGACTTGAGGGAAACCAAATGCAGGGTTTATGTGGGCTTCAAATCGAGGATTGAAATGAAAGACTGGTTTGTTTGTGTAAATTGGTCCACTGCAAGAACTAAACTTGTATGGTAAAGGTTGGGTGTAAACGTTGAAATTTTCTATGTGAAAATTGTCTAAAAGGCTTCGGCTAGGGGCTGACTTGTCGCAACGGGTATGAAGGATCGCCTAGTCTGTCAGGTCTAAGATAAAGCCTAATCTTCTAATTCAATCTTAGAACGTTGGAAAATGACAACAAAAACCATATGATCCGAATGAAAAAAGCGGTTACAAAGAACGAAAAAGGAAATTATACTAAAAATATTGTTAGGAGATGACAAATCTTGTGTAAGTCGATTACATCCTTTGAATCAAGCTAAAAGCTGAACGATGGGATAGATGGGGAAGCTTAGGGGCATGTGGCAATTCTTGAAGTTGAGGAAACTAATTGTAAGGCTAATGTTGGCTTCAAATTGAAGAACGAAACAAAAGATGGGTTTCTTGTTGTAAATTCGTCTAATGCCGAAACTAAACTAGTATGGTCGAGGTGGTGTGCAAAGGATGACATTTCCAATGAGAAAATGGTGTAAATGGCATGGGCTGGAGGCGTACTTGTCGCAATGCACAAGAAAGAGAACTTAGGTCAGATTGGCAGTGATTTCAGCATTATTCACATGGCTTTTCTTTTATTGACAGGTTTTGGATCCAGCATAACCTTCTAATTCAGTCTTACAACGATGAGAAACAACAATGAAGGTAATAAGGTCCGTATAAAAAAGGTTACAAAGAACTAAAAAGAAAATTAAGTCGAAAGCCTTGTTGAGAGATTACTAATCTTGTGTAAGTCAATTACTTCCCTTAATTCAACGTTAAAGCACAACCACGGGTTGATGGGGAACGTTAGGGGCGTGTGGCACTTCTTGGACTTGAGGGAAACCAAATGTAGGTTTTATGTGGGTTTCAAATCGAGGATTCAAACGAAAGACTGGTTTCTTTGTGTAAATTGGTCCACTGCAAGAACTAAACTTGTATGGTAGAGGTTGGGTGTAAAAACTGAAATTTTCCTTGCGCAAATGGTCTAAAAGGCTTCGGCTAGGGGCCGACTTGTCGCAACGGGTATGAAGGATCGCCTAGGTGCCAATTGGCGGTGATTCGAGGATTATCGACATGGAAGTCTGGCATGTTTTAGATAAAGCCTAATCTTCTAATTCAATCTTAGAACGTTGCAAAACGACAAGAAAAGCAACATGATCCGAATGAAAACAACGGTTACAAAGAACCAAAAAGGAAATTAAACTCAAAACATTGTTAACAGATGACTAATCTTGTGTAAGTCGATTAGATCCTTTGAATCAAGCTAAAAGTTTAACGATGGGGTAGATGGGGAAGCTTAGGGGCATGTGGCAATTCTTGAAGTTGAGGAAACTAATTGTAAGGCTTATGTTGGCTTCAAATTGAAGAAGGACACAAAAGATGGGTTTCTTGTTGTAAATTGTCTAATGCCGGAACTGAACTAGTATGGTTGAGGTGGTTTGCAAACAATGACATTTCCAACGAGGAAATGGTGTAAATGGCATGGGCTAGAGGCGTACTTATCGTAGTCCACAAGAAAGAGAACTTAGGTCGGATTGGCAGTGATTTCAGCATTATTCACGTGGCTTTTCTTTTATTGACAGGTTTTGGATCCAGCAGAAGCTTCTGTTTCAGTCTTTGAATGATGAGAAATAACAAAGAAAGTAATAAGATCCGTATAAAAAAGGTTACAAAGAACATAAAAAGGAAATTAAGCCGAAAACATTGTTGAGAGATTACTAATCTTGGGTAAGTCAATTACTTCCCTTAATTCAACGTTAAACCATAACCACGGGTAGATGGGGAATGTTAGGCTGTGTGGCACTTCTTGGACTTGAGGGAAACCAAATTTAGGGTATATGTGGGTTTCAAATCGAGGATTGAAACGAAAGACTGGTTTCTAATTCAATCTTAGAACCTTGGATGTAAACAATGGAATTTTCTTTGTGAAAATGGTCTAAAAAGCTTGGGTAGGGGTCGCCTTGTCGCAACAGATGTGAAGGATCGCCTTGGTGCCGATTTGCGATGATTCAAGCCTTACCGACATCGAAGTCTGTCATGTCTTAGATAAAGCCTAATCTTCTAATTCAATCTTAGAACGTTGGAAAACGACAAGAAAATCAATATGATCCAAATGAAAGCAAGGGTTACAAAGAACCAAAAAGGAAATAATACTCAAAACAATGTTGAGAGATGACTAATCTTGTGTAAGTCGATTACATCCTTTGAATCAAGCTAAAAGCTTAACGATGGGGTAGATGACGAAGCTTAGGGGCATGTGGCACTTCTTGAAGTTGAGGAAACTAATTGTAAGGCTTATGTTGGCTTCAAATTGAAGAACGAAACAAAAGATGGGTTTCTTGTTGTGAATTCGTTTAATTCCAGAACTAAACTAGTATGGTCGAGGTGGTGTGCAAACGATGACATTTCCAATGAGCAAATGGTGTAAATGGCATGGGCTGGAGACGTACTTGTCTAATGCACAAGAAAGAGAACATACGTCGGATTGGCGGGGATTTCAGTATTATTCACATGGCTTTTCTTTTATTGACAAGTTTTGGATCCAGCCTAAGTTTCTAATTCAGTCTTAGAATGATGAGAAACAACAAAGAAAGTATTAAGGTCCGTATAAAAAAGGTTACAAACAACTGAAAAGGAAATTAAGCCAAAAACATTGTTGAGAGATTTCTCATCTTGTGTAAATCAATTACTTCCCTTAATTCAACTTTAAAGCATAACCACGGGTAGATGGGGAGCATTACGGGCGTGTGGCACTTCTTGGACTTGAGGGAAAACAAATGTAGGGTTTATGTGGGCTTCAAATCGAGGATTGAAATGAAAGACTGGTTTGTTTGTGTAAATTGGTCCACTGCAAGAACTAAACTTGTACGGTAAAGGTTTAGTGTAAACGATGAAATTTTCCTTGTGAAAATGCTCTAATCTTCTAATTCAATCTTAGAACGTTGGAAAACGACAACAAAAGGCTTATAATCCGAATGAAAAAAACGGTTACAAAGAACTAAAAAGGAAATTAAACTCAAAATATTGTTAAGAGATGACTAATCTTGTGTAACTCGATTAAATCCTTTAAATCAAGCTAAAAGCTTAACGATGGGGTAGATGGGGAAGCTTAGGGGCATGTGGCACTTCTTGAAGTTGAGGAAACTAATTGTACGGCTTATGTTGGCTTCAAATTGAAGAATGAAACAAAAGATGGGTTTCTTGCTGTAAATTCGCCTAATGCTGGAACTGAACTAGTATGGTTGAGGTGGTGTGCAAACGATGACATTTCCAATGAGGAAATGGTGTAAATGGCATGGGCTAGAGGCATACTTGTCGCAATGCACAAGAAAGAGAACTTAGGTCGGATTGGCGGTGATTTCAGCATTATTCAAATGGCTTTTCTTTTATTGACAGGTTTTCGATCCAGCATAAACTTCTAATTCAGTATTAGAATGATGAGAAACAACAAAGAAAGTAATAAGGTGCGTATAAAAAAGGCTACAAAGAACTAAAAAGGAAATTAGGCCGAAAGCCTTGTTGAGAGATTACTCATCTTGTGTAAGTCAATTACTTCCCTTAATTCAACGTTAAAGCATGACCACGGGTAGATGGGGAACGTTAGGGGCGTGTGGCACTTCTTGAACTTGAGGGAAACCAAATGTAGGGTTTATGTGGGCTTCAAATCGAGGACTGAAAGGAAAGACTGGTTTCTTTGTGTAAATCCGTCCACTGCAAGAACAAAACTTGTATGGTAAAGGTTGAGTGTAAACGATGAAATTTTCCTTGTGAAAATGCTCTAAAAGGCTTTGGCTAGGGGCCGACTTGTCGCAACGGGTATGAAGGATCGCCTAGGTGCCGATTGGCGATGATTCCAGCATTATGGACATGGAGGTCTGTCATGTCTTGGATAAAGCCTAATCTTCTAATTCAATCTTAGAACGTTGGAAAACGACAAGAAAAGCCATATGATCCGAATGAAAGAAATGGTTACAAAGAACTAGAAAGGAAATTGAACTCAAAATATTGTTAAGAGATGACTAATCTTGTGTAGGTCGATTACATCCTTTGAATCAAGCTAAAAGCTTAACGATGGGGTAGACGGGGAAGCTTAGGGGCATGTGGCACTTCTTGAAGTTGGGGAAACTAATTGTAAGGCTTATGTTGGCTTCAAATTGAAGAACGAAACAAAAGGTGGGTTTCTTGTTGTAAATTCGTCTAATGCCGGAACTAAACTAGTATGGTCGAGGTGGTGTGCAAACGATGACATTTCCAATGAGAAAATGGTGTAAAGAGCATGGGCTGGAGGTGTACTTGTCGCAATGCACAAGAAAGAGAACTTATGATGTGAACCCCAATAGACTTTCTTTGAGACCCAACAACAATACTGGAAAAACAACCCCAAGAAAGCCAAACTCAGGTATATGGATGGAGAATCTAGACCCGATGAGAACTTGTTCAAAGAACCTAGATTATATCAAAATCTAGACCCATTGAAGAACCCGTCTCAAGAACCTAGATTACAAAGGAAGAATACCACAAAAGTTTTGATTTACCCTTGATAAGTTCAGAAGTTCAAGAAGAACAAGAGGAGATAACTCAACTCTCAATGACAATTCCATATATTTTGCCTCTCAAATGAGGTTACAATTAGTTTAAATAGACAATCCCCAAAAACCCTAAGTAAACAATGCGTCGGGTACTGTAGTGTGAACAGTGTCATACGCCGCGCTACAGTAACTTCTGAAACCCTAGTAAGTCATAAAATTATAACTTTCCAAATAAACCCTTGGCCAAAATACAAGGGCTTCCCCAAACCCTAGTTCATTAGAAATAAGACATGTGGGCTGGACATCCCCCCAAGCCCAATTATTCTTGAATAATTCATTTAACTAATAAAATAAGCCCTTTTAATGAAATCAATAAGTCCATGGCGTTCAACAACAATAAGCCCAAGTCGTGTCTTCCATAGCTTGGATCAAGTGGATCAAAACTGGTTCTCCTTCTTTCAAGCCCATCATGAGTGTTGGGCTCTTGCTAGCTTGATTCCAATTGGATTGCAACAATTCTTGTATTGCTCCCTTGATCTTCGTGGCTCTTAATCTTGTAATTGATCCTTAAGACTTGGTCCGCCTTGGGGCCCATCATTCCCCTTCTCTTCAAAAGGATTCGACCTCGAATCTCCGCCTGGATCATACGGAAAAAAAATCAGTAACATTGAAAATAGCAAACACATGATACTTACCTAGAAGATCCACTAGATATGAAGTATCATTAACTTTATCAAGAATTTGGAAATGTCCATGCAAGCTACTTCTGTCATCAACAAGTAAATGCATTAAATCAAAAGAAATAAATGGATTAAAACCATAAATAATTTCAAAAGGACAATATGAAGTATCAGTATGCATGATCCTATTATATGCAAACTCTATAAATGACAAATGATACTCTCACAAACGCTCATGTAACAATTCAATAATTGGAAAATGATACTCCCACAAACGTTCATGTAACAATTCAATAAATGGAAAATGATACTCCCACAAACGTTCATGAAACACATCTAAAGTCTTCCTTACACCAAAATGACCATTCCAATTATATGTGATCTCAATGAATGGCAAATCATACTCCCAAAAGTTTTCATGTAATACACGTAAACTCTTCTTTACACCAAAGTGACCAATCCAACTATATGCAAACTCAATGAATGGGAAACAATACTCCCACCAATATTCATGCAATATGCCTAAAATATTCTTTATACCAAAGTGGCCACTCCAACTATATGCAAACTTAATGAATGACAAGTAGTACTCCCACCAATGGTCATGCAACACGTCTAAAGTCCTCTTTATATCAAAATTTCTCAACAGGCCACATCCATGCACAAGCAACTCACGCATAAGACTAGTGGGCACACAAAGTCTTTTCTCTCTAAACAAGTACCAATCTAGTCTGTATAAATGAGAAAATGATGCTTTCTCACGTACTCCATACACACTAGTCAAGCCATCATCATTAACAAACAAGTTCTTATCATATTGAAATCTCAATAACTTTGCATCCAAAATGAAGACAAGGACATACCTTCTTGATAATGCTTCAAATACAAGATTTCTCTTACCATATGTGTACTGAATTACATGAGGAAAGGTCTCAATGAATTGAACCCACTTGGCATGCATTCTATCCAACTTAACTTGTCCCTTCAAGTGCGTCAAGGACTCATGCTCTTCAAATAAAGGTCGGATAGGGATTGTCACACCCGGCACAAGATCAATGTATTGCTCTATCTCTCTAATAGGTGGCAATCCACTAAACACACCGCTAGGAATCATGACCTCATATCCCCGCAACAAAGAGATAACAACATTAGGCAAAGATTTGTTAAATCCGTTAGTATTAAAATTTGGCTTAGCAAAAAAGCTTACTTCTCTCTTTGTTTTTCTCTCACCTTTTTCACTCTCATCTTTCTTTTCACTCTCTTTTTTTCTTGTGGTTTTAACATCACCCTCATTTCTTTCACTCTCTTTTTCCTTTACACTCTCCTTTCTTTCAATCCCTTTTTCAACATCTTTTTTTGAACTCCCAGCCTCACAATTGTATTTCAACTCATTCTCTCTTTTTCTTGAGGTTTCACTATTTCTTTCTTCCCCAACCTCACTTTTACTCTTTCTTTTTTGATCAACCTCACTTTTCAACTTGAGTTGGTCCTCATGGACCTGTGTTGGAGTTAAAGGAGCAAGTTTGATTGTTTTTCCATCATTTTCAAAACTGTACATGCTCCTAAACCCATCATGGATCACTCTCCTATCACACTGCCACAGCCTCCCCAACAAAATATGGCCAGCATGCATAGGCACTACATCACAAAGCACCTGATCCTTGTACTTCCCAATTGAAAAAGAAACTAGCACTTGCTTATTTACCCTAACCTCCCCACAATCATTCAACCACTGCAACTTGTATGCTCTAGGGTGTTTCAAGGTAGGTAAATTCAATTTCTCAACTAAATTAGTGCTAGCAAAATTAGTTCAACTTCCCCCATCAATAATCATACTACATACCTTGTTGTTGATGTGGCATCTAGTATGAAAAATGTTCTTTCTTTGCTGCTATATCATCCATCTTAAATTCTGTATTGGGAGCACGCCTAACAACAAGAGACTAAGCATACTCTTCATTCTTATCATACCTATTCTCAATACTAGGCTCATGTCTCCTCCTATCTTTTCCACTTTGTAGATTTCTAATCACTGCACCTCGTTGATCTATCATATCCCTTACTTCTCCCAACACCATGTTCAACCGCTCAAATTGTTGTTGCATGGCTTGCAGCACAAATGAATTATTTGACATCCCCTTTCGTTATGAGTCACTTTAATGAGTCATTGTATGTGCTGCACTGATTACGCCCAAAGAATAACGCGGTAGTTGTAGCACAGCTTTGGGGTGTCGATTCCACAGGGAGATAAATTAAAAGAATAGCAAGAGGAACAAAGAAACTAAAGAAAAAAATATTAAATAAGTAATAGAGAACAAAGATTAATTTTAAATGTAAATTCAAGTGAAGCAAAGTGATTAATAGAAAAAGTACTCAAATTTAACAAACAGTATAGCATCAGGAATCCCTTGCACAAATCTGGTATTTTAATTATTCTTAATTCATTGGATAACTCAATTAGGAACTCAATTCCCGCAATTCCCAATCGGAAGGAATAGATTTATAAACCAAACTTAAATCAAATGTAACCCTTTGAAAAAGCATTCACCACTTTTAAAAAACGTGAATTACTACCCCTATTGATAAAATCCAATGACGACAATATACTCAGGAAGCGATATTGCAGCAAAAAACTAAATCAATATAGATAAATAATTGATCCAAACATAATCAAAGAACTAATCCATTCAATAGAAAAGCATGACTGAATCCATAAACACAATAAATTCTATGATTATTCGGAGAAGAAAACATCAACGATGAATTGAGAATGATAAAACAAAAGAGTTTTAGCAATTAAAAATCAAATACATGAATTAAGAATAAATTAGAAATACCATCTAATGTGCAAGTTCATCCCTAACCCTACTTGAGAATTTAGTTACCCATAAATATAATGGACAACAAAAATCTCCAGAGAAAACTGAGGCGAACGGTGGCCATGGAAGTGATTTTTTCCTCTCTTCAGATCTACCTCTTGTGCCTCTTCCACACCCCCATTTCGTGCTAATGATATGCTTATATAGGGTAAGAAAGAAACCCTAATGTCCTCTTGATTTCCGTATAAAAAAATTGCCTAAATTTTAGGACTTATGTTGGCAGCCACGTACAGCCTTCAGGATTTCGAATTTGGAAATCCTTATTAGAGACAAAGTTATAGCCCTTTAAGATAGCTTTCCAATGCATCAAGAATAGTATCAATCCGATATATGAGTAAAAAGATACAGTTAAAAGACTAAAGTATATCTAGACTGTCTCCTAGCGAATTTCGGACTTGGACTTCTTGTGGTTTCATTTTGTGATTTTTTTCTTTTTCTTTTCTTCCAAATTGCTCTCAAACCCCATGAATGTCCTCCTTTGAATTTGGCTGGGCTTGACTTGCTCTTTTATAAACTCTGAAATTAGACATAAAAAAACTGATTAGGAGTATCCCAACGTAAATAGAAATTCAATTTAAGAATACACATTAATTCCTATGATTTCTATTCACATTTTAGTATTTTAGTCCAATAATAGGGTATATAGAGTGCACTTTCGCACACTCATCACACCCTCCAACTTACTCCTTGCTAGTCCCTAGCAATTTTCATGTCAAAACAACGAAAGAGACCAAAGAAAATCACACGTAAAGGCCATCAAGTCACACTTTCCAGATTCACATATCAAAACAATCTAAGGAATCCAATAACCCTTCAAGATCAATCCACCTATAGCAATCCACAGAGTGTGTGTGTGTTCTCCAAGCCATAACCATCGTACCACTAACTTTGACACATGCAACATCAAGAACATCTTAAGCAAAAGGTTCAACTCCATAACTCACGGGTATAATAGTGTTTCATGTAAGGGCTCTCTCTATGGAGTTGAAAATGGGTGTATATACACTCTCATGAAAAATTAGGCAATTATGTACAAGCAACAAGCAAACATTGATCTTATGATAGGAACACTAACAAATGAGACTTCCATCAATCTTTTCAACAACTTATTTAGGATCAGAATGGTCAACACAAAAGGTTGTAATGTGGCTTGGTTTTGGGATTATATGAAAAAAAAGGATGAAAGGGATTCAAAAACTTCCAAGTACATACAAAGGGAATTTTATTAAATATCTCAATAGACCACACTTCTCACTTGATATACTCTCCAACTTTTCAGATCATCAAATAATAATGCTTTTCCTTCTTCTTCCTTTTTTTTTTTCAACAATTTGATGGGCAAACACATGCCACTTTTGTATTCTTTCCATCTATACCAACTTTTTTTTTTTTTTTGTTGGAGCTCACTCAATTGAACACTTTGCAACTTGTACTCTTCTCTTTTTTTCCGTCGTCTTCTTCTTCTCTTTTTTTTTTCAATTGAAAATGATAAAATTAAAGAAAGAAAATACAAATTCCACACCTAGTATACACTTGGAAGTAAAAAGGGTAAGAAAATTTGTGTATAGGTTATACTCTAATGTGGAGAGGCATGGATGATATGGGCATATGAAAAGAAAAAGCTACAAGTGTTTTATTGGCTAAAAGTTGGCTACTAGGGGTCTATGATGGAAAGGATAGCTTGAAAGGCTCAAACGTTAATCCTAAGTTGACCTTCGTCATATCCCAAGTGTATCCACCATTGTACTGCAAACCATGTAATGATATTCTCAAAAGAAGTGCCCAATTCAACAGATCAATGAACGCTTATTACAATTTACTACATTTGTATGCTCTCAATCCTCTCCAAACTCACATGAAAACTTAAGCAAAAGAGTTCTCTAGCTACATGTGTCAAACCACCATCTTACCACAAAACTTGGATAAGTGCATTAAGGATTCTGTGAATGTTTCAACAAAAAATGATCTGGTGGGTTTGGTGAATTCACAAAGATGGCTATGAATGAGAATGAGTACACATGTGAAAATGATGCACGTGTGATGCGAAAAAAAAAAAAAAAATTGACACATGAAAATATGCCACAGAGTTCCAACAAGCATTTTAAAAACTGAATTTGCACCACCACCCCCCAACTTAAATGAAACATTGTCCTCAATGTTTAAGAATCAAAATTGAATGGGGAGTAACTGAAAATGGTAGAATACACCTGATGAGTGATGTGGGTAGCTCCCTAAACACCAAAGATGGTAATCTGAAATGATGAAATGAAACTATCCTCAGTTATGAACTTCCTCTTGTCCTAAGCACTCCAATCCACCGGTATCTCACCTGCAGCCAAATAATTCACAATATGAGCAAACCATGGTAGAGAAGTAATAGATAGTAAATGCTCATCGGGAAAATCATCCCTAATTGGCAAGTGGTCAGAGGTGTCCTCAAATGTGAGCCTCGAGAGATGGTCAGCCACTATGTTCTCCACTCCTTTCTTGTCTTTGATGGTGATGTCAAATTCCTGCAAAAGTAAAATCCATCGTATTAATCATGCCTTAGCATCCTTCTTTGTAAGAAGGTACTTAAGGGCTGCATGATCCGTAAAAATAATAATAGGAGAACCAATCACGTAAGCACGAAACTTATCCAAAGCAAACACTACAGCTAGCAACTCTTTTTCAGTGGTGGAGTAATTCATCTGAGCACTATTTAGAGTTCTACTAGCATAGTAAATGACAAAAGGCTTTCCCTCCCTTCGCTGTCCAAGTACAGCACCTACAGTAAAATCACTTACATCACACATAATCTCAAAAGGTAAAGTCCAATCAGGTGGCTGCATTATGGGTGCTGAGGTAAGCTTGCCAATTAGCATTTTAAAGGCCTCTTGACAATCTTGTGTCCACTCAAATGGGGCATCTTTAGCTAGGAGGTCACATAGTGGTCTAGATATGGTGGAAAAATTCTGTATGAACCTCCTATAAAAGCCCGCATGACCAAGAAAGGATCTCAAGTCCTTTACTGTCCTAGGTGTAGGCAACTTAGAGATTAATTCAATCTTAGATTGATCTACCTCTATCCCCCCAGAAGAAATAATATGCCCTAACACAATACCTGAAGGTATCATAAAGTGGCATTTTTCCCAATTCAAAACCAATTCCTTCTCCTCACAGCGAGTCAACACCCTCTCTAAATTCAATAAGCATGCATCAAAAGTAGATCCAAAAACAGTCAAGTCATCCATAAAAACTTCCATGCAATTTTCAACCATGTCACTAAAAATGCTCATCATGCAACGTTGAAAAGTAGCAGGTGCATTACACAATCCAAATGGCATTCTACGAAAAGCCTAAGTACCGAAAGGACAAGTGAAAGTGGTTTTATCCTGGTCTTCTAATGCAATTTCAATTTGATAATAACCAGAATAACCATCCAAGAAACAATAGAAAGGATGACCAGCCACACGCTCAAGAATTTGATCAATAAAAGGGAGAGGAAAATGGTCTTTCCGGGTGGCAGCATTCAATTTTCTATAATCAATGCACATCCGCCACCCAGTCACAAGTTTTGTAGGGACTAGCTCTCCCAGGTCATTCTTCACCACAGTAACACTTGACTTCTTAGGAACAACCTGTGTAGGACTTACCCATTTACTATCAGCAATAGGATATATGATTCCTGCATCTAATAGTTTCAACACTTCATTTTTCACCACTTCTTTCATAGTAGGATTAAGCCTACGCTGGGGGTCTCTACGAGGGCTAGTTCCTTCCTCCAAATTAATTTTATGAGAACAGACCAGGGGACTAACACCTTTTATATCAGCAATGCTCCAACCTAAGGCTGACTTATGCTCACTTAGGATCCGAATTAATTTCTCACCTTGAGACTCAGACAATTCAGATGAGATAATAACAGGAAAAGTATCACCTGGACCAAGGAAAACATGCTTTAAACCCTTAGGCAGAGGTTTCAGTTCAACTTTGGGTGCTTCCACACTTGAAGGAATTTGCTTTTCCTCTCTCTCAGGCAACTCCTCAAACTTCGGTTGCAAGGCCCGAGTGCCATAATCCTGAGTTCTATCAAAGATAGCACAAATATCAACTACATCAGATGGATTACTGATAGAATCAAACTCAGAATTAACAAGAAAATACTCAAGGGGGTCAAAATCATGAGCTATAGAAACTCCCTTTTCTATGAGTGAGTCAATCATGTATGTCTGGTGGCTCTCGTCATCATCTTCTGGTTGTCTTGCAATATGAAAGATATTTACCTCGAGAGTCATGTTTCCAAAAGAAAGCTTCATGAGCCCATTCCTGCAATTAATAAGAGCATTAGCAGTGGCAAGGAAAGGCCTACCTAAAATCACAGGAATTTTAGAAGTAGTATCAACAACAGAGCTAGTGTCAAGGATTAGGAAATCAACAGAATAATAAAATTTATCAATTTGAATTAGAACATCCTCTACCACACCCCGGGGTACTTTGATTGAACGGCAGCCAATTGTAATACCACAGTGGTTGGTTTGATTTCTCCCAACCCCAACTGCAAATAAATAGAATATGGCATTAGATTCACACTAGCTCCTAGATCTAGCAAGGCTTGCCCAAACTCATGATTCACAATATTACATGCAATGGTTGGATCCTTGTACTTAGGAGGAATTCGCTGCTCAATTAGAGCACTAACTTGCTCTGTCATAAATGCTGTCTTCTTAACATGGTGCTTCCTCTTAACTGTACACAAATCTTTAAGAACTTTTGCATAAGTGGGAACTTGTTTAATAACATGCAAAAGAGGAAGGTTAATCTTTACCTGCCTGAGGTTCTCCAAGATTTCATTACTAGGATCCAAAGTTCGCATACCAGATTTTAAAGCTTGAGGAAATGGTACCTTAACTGGACTCTTGATTACCTCGGCATCCTTGGGGAACTCGGTGCTATCATTGCTTTGTTCCTTTTCAACATCCTCTTGCTTATCAGTTCTTGGGATGTGTAAGGACTTACCACTTCTTGTCATAATGGCATTGACTTCTTTTAAATTTTTTTGTGCCATATGCTGACCTTGGGGTGCGGATTGAGCTTGAGAAGGAAACTTGCCACGCTCATTCACACTCAAGGAGCTCATTATCTTGGATATATGACCCTTTATCTCTTTGTTCTCTTCAACAACCTGCATAATCAAAGATTCAAACTTTTGATTAGTTTTACTCTGTGCCTCAATAAAAGCATGTAAAGTGTCTTCTAAAGGACTCCTAGAAGATGAAGGTGCATGATATGGTGCAGGATATGATCTAGGGGGTTGTGCAGGCGGCTGGTTTTTAGACTTCCAGCTAAAATTGGGGTGATTACGCCACCCCGGATTATAGGTGTCAAAGAAATGTGTAAAAGGCTTCTTGTACATACCTAAGGCATTACATTGTTCCTCATACATTTCTCTCATCTCAGCCAATGTGGGACACTCTTGGGCAAGGTGATCTACCCCACCACACACAAAACATGGTCCAAAAGACTTTGCATGATTAGCCACGTGTGTTGGCTTTAAGTCCTTAGTCTTCAACGCCTCTAACTCTCTAGTGAGCATCTCAACCTTAGCTTTTAGGTTATCTTCTTCCCTGAGATGATAAATTCCACCACCATTTAGGTTTCCTGCAGGTCGTGACCTATTTGTGCTCTCAGTAGCACTAGGTCCAGTCCAAGTGTGAGCTTTTTCAGCAAGCTCATTGAGGTATTCTATGGCCTTATCAGGATCTTTCTATAAGAACTCACCATTACACATCATCTCCACAAATTGACGCTCTCTAGGTGTAAGTCCCTCATAAAAATAGCTCACTAAGCGCCAATTCTCATATCCATGGTGAGGACACATACTCAATAGCTCCTTAAATCTCTCCCAAGACTGATATAAAGTCTCACTATCCTTTTGTACAAAGGTGGAGATTTGCCTTTTTAAAGCATTGGTCTTATGTTGGGGAAAGTATTTATTAAAGAAGACCTGAGTCATCTCATTCCATAACCCAATAGATCGTGGTCTCAATGAGTATAGCCAACTCTTAGCTCTATCTTTCAAAGAGAAAGGAAAGAACTTAAGTCTCACAATGTCATCAGTTGCATTTTGACTATGAAAAGTCGCAACTACTTCCCCAAACTCCCTAATGTGCACATATGGATTTTCATTTTCCAAGCCATGAAAAGTAGGGAGTAACTGTATCATCCCTGTTTTAAAATCCAATTGGCGAATATTAGCTGGAAACATGATGCATGATGGCGTGGCTATGCGTGTAGGGTGGAGGTAATCCTGAAGTGTCCTAGTGGGTTGATCTTCATGTTCACTCATTTTCTCAAAATTAGAAGAATTATCAAACAAATGATCAGAAAAATTAAACTCTGACTCTAACACAGGTCTACAAGCAAACCGACCCAAGGCGTCTCTATACCTGTACATGCAAGGTAGAGAAAAACCTAACACTAAAACAAACTACAAAAAGAAAAAGAAAATAAAAAAAAATGCAGTAAGCTAAAATAGGGAACGAAGTTACCGCCTTTACAAACTGTTGAAAAGAGAAACTATCTCACAATTCTTCTACCGTCTCCCCGGCAACGGCGCCAAAATTTGATTACGCCCAAAGAATAACGCGGTAGTTGTAGCACAACTTTGGGGTGTCGATTCCACAGGGAGACAAATTAAAAGAATAGCAAGAGGAACAAAGAAACTAAAGAAAAAAATATTAAATAAGTAATAGAGAACAAAGATTAATTTTAAATGTAAATTCAAGTGAAGCAAAGTGATTAACAGAAAAAGTATTCAAATTTAACAAACAGTAGAGCGTCGGGAATCCCTTGCACAAATCTGGTATTTTAATTGTTCTTAATTCATTGGATAACTCAATTAGGAACTCAATTCCCGCAATTCCCAATCGGAAGGTATAGATTTATAAACCAGACTTAAATCAAATGTAACCCTTTGAAAAAACATCCACCACCTTTAAAAAACGTGAATTACTACCCCTATTGATAAAATCCAATGACGACAATATACTCAGGAAGCGATATTGTAGCAAAAAACTAAATCAATATAGATAAATAATTGATCCAAACATAATCAAAGAACTAATCCATTCAATAGAAAAAGCATGACTGAATCCATAAACACAATAAATTCTATGATTATTCGGAGAAGAAAACATCAACGATGAATTGAGAATGATAAAACAAAAGAGTTTTAGTAATTGAAAATCAAATACATGAATTAAGAATAAATTAGAAATACCATCTAATGTGCAAGTTCATCCCTAACCCTACTTGAGAATTTAGTTACCCATAAATATAATGGACAATAAAAATCTCCAGAGAAAACTGAGGCGAATGGTGGCCATGGAAGTGATTTTTGCCTCTCTTCATATCTGCCTCTTGTGCCTCTCCCACACCCCCATTTCGTGCTAATGATATGCTTATATAGGGTAAGAAAGAAACCCTAATGTCCTCTTGATTTCCGCATAAAAAAATCGCCTAAATTTTAGGACTTATCTTGGCAGCCACGTACAGCCTTCAGGAGTTCGAATTTGGAAATCCTTATTAGATACAAAGTTATAGCCCTTTAAGATAGCTTTCCAATGCAGCAAGAATCGCATCAATCCGTATATGAGTAAAAAGATACAGTCAAAAGACTAAAGTATGTCCAGACTATCTCCTAGCGAATTTCGGACTTGGACTTCTTGTGGTTTCATTTTGTGATTTTTTTCTTTTTCTTTTCTTCCAAATTGCTCTCAAACCCCATGAATGTCCTCCTTTGAATTTGGCTGGGCTTGACTTGCTCTTTTATAAACTCTGAAATTAGACATAAAAAAACTGCTTAGGAGTATCCCAACAATAGAAATTCAATTTAAGAATACACATTAATTCGTATGATTTCTATTCACATTTTAGTATTTTAGTCCAATAATAGGGTATATAGAGTGCACTTTCGCACACTCATCATGCACAAAAAAGAATGTTAGTGGAAAAAGACCTCACGCTCTCTATCTTACGTGTTTACACTCAAATAATGGCACTCCATTCGTGTTTCACACTTAATTGGCTTTTTTCCGATAATGATCTCACACTCTCTTGCCTTTTACCTCAAGAGTTTTCCCACTCAAGTTCTTTCAGAACTAATTGAACTAAATCAAGACAATACAACCTTGTCTTATTCCAACTAGTAATTAGGTCCAAGAAACAAGAACAAGAGAAAACACTGAAAGAATAAAATGACACAAGACTCAAGGAAATGATACAAGGGAAAGAGTAATCACAAGACAATATACCAACTATAATGATATATGCAGCCCCTTTGAAATAAAATAGAATTTCGGATTTTTTTTTTTCGATTTTTTTTTTTGTTTTGTTTTCTTTTCCTTTCCTTTCTTTTCTTTTCTTTTCCTTTCTTTTCTCACTATTTCAATCAAAAACAGCAATATTCAATTCTAACAATCAAACAACTGAATTCAAACACATAAAAATTGGCAAGGAAATAGAAGAGAATCAATGAAACGACACTCCAAGGAATTGACAAACTTAAAGATGCAAGAAACCCAGAAATTTCCAACCCTACAGATGCTGCAAATTTTGGCAGCCCTCAAACAAGCAATTTAGCCACCCAATGTTGATAAACATGAAACCAAAATGATAGAGTAATCTAGCAGCCCTAGGAAAAACGAATTTCTGCACTTTTTTTTTTTTTGCAACCCTAGAACAATGAAATCCTAGAATTAAAGATGCAATAGATAAAAGATAGAATTACACCTGATTGGAAACCTTGCTCTGATTACCAAATGATGTGAACCCCAATAGACTTACTTTGAGACCCAACAACAATACTGGAAAAACAACCCCAAGAAAGCCAAACTTAGGTATATGGATGGAGAATCTAGACCCAATGAGAACTTGTTCAAAGAACCTAGATTATATCAAAATCTAGACCCATTGAAGAACCCGTCTCAAGAACCTAGATTACAAAGGAAGAACGCCACAAAGGTTTTGATTTACCCTTGATAAGTTCAGAAGTTCAAGAAGAACAAGAGGAGATAACTCAACTCTCAATAACAATTCCATATATTCTGCCTCTCAAATGAGGTTACAATGCGTCGGGTACTATAGCATAAACAGTGTCATACGCCGCGCTACAGTAACTTCTGAAACCCTAGTAAGTCATAAAAACTTTCCAAATAAATCCTTGGCCAAAATACAAGGCCTTCCCCAAACCCTAGTTCATTAGAAATAAGACGTGTGGGCTGGACATCCCCCCAAGCCCAATTATTCTTGAATAATTCATTTGACTAATAAAATAAGCCCTTTTAATGAAATCAATAAGTCCATGGCGTTCAACAACAATAAGCCCAAGTCGTGTCTTCCACAGCTTGGATCAAGTGGATCAAAACTGGTTCTCCTTCTTTCAAGCCCATCATGAGTGTTGGGCTCTTGCTAGCTTGATTCCAATTGGATTGCAACAATTCTTGTATTGCTCCCTTGATCTTCGTGGCTCTTAATCTTGTAATTGATCCTTAAGACTTGGTCCGCCTTGGGGCCCATCATTCTTTTATTGACAGGTTTTGGATCCAGCATAAACTTCTAACTCAGTATTAGAATGATGAGAAACAATAAAGAAAGTAATAAGGTGCGTATAAAAAAGGCTACAAAGAACTAAAAAGGAAATTAGGCCGAAAGCCTTGTTGAGAGATTACTCATTTTGTGTAAGTCAATTGCTTCCCTTAATTCAACGTTAAAGCATAACCATGGGTAGATGGGGAACGTTAGGGGCATGTGGCACTTCTTGAACTTGAGGGAAAACAAATGTAGGGTTTATGTGGGCTTCAAATCGAGGATTGAAACAAAAGACTGGTTTCTTTGTGTAAATCCATCCACTGCAAGAACTAAACTTGTACGGTAAAGGTTGAGTGTAAACGATGAAATTTTCCTTGTGAAAATGCTCTAAAAGGCTTTGGCTAGGGGCCGACTTGTCGCAATGGGTATGAAGGATCGCCTAGGTGCCGATTGGCGGTGATTCGAGCATTATGGACATGGAGGTCTGTCATGTCTTGGATAAACCCTAATCTTCTAATTCAATCTTAGAACATTGGAAAACGACAAGAAAAGCCATATGATCCGAATGAAAAAAACGGTTACAAAGAACTAAAAAGGAAATTGAACTCAAAATATTGTTAAAAGGTGACTAATCTTGTGTAGGTCGATTACATCCTTTGAATCAAGCTAAAAGCTTAACGATGGGGTAGATGGGGAAGCTTAGGGGCATGTGGCACTTCTTGAAGTTGAGGAAACTAATTGCAAGGCTTATGTTGGCTTCAAATTGAAGAACGAAACAAAAGATGGGTTTCTCGTTGTAAATTCGTCTAATGCCGGAACTAAACTAGTATGGTCGAGGTGGTGTGCAAATGATGACATTTCCAATGAGAAAATGGTGTAAATGGCACGGGCTGGAGGCGTACTTGTCGCAATGCGCAAGAAAGAGAACTTAGGTCAGATTGGCGGTGATTTCAGCATTATTGACATGGCTTTTCTTTTATTGACAGGTTTTGGATCCAGCATAAACTTCTAATTCAGTCTTAGAATGATGAGAAACAACAATGAAAGTAATAAGGTCCGTATAAAAAAGGTTACAAAGAACTAAAAAGAAAATTAAGTCGAAAGCCTTGTTGAGAGATTACTAATCTTGTGTAAGTCAATTACTTCCCTTAATTCAACGTTAAAGCACAACCACGGGTTGATGGGGAACGTTAGGGGCGTGTGGCACTTCTTGGACTTGAGGGAAACCAAATGTAGGGTTTATGTGGGTTTCAAATCGAGGATTCAAACGAAAGACTGGTTTCTTTGTGTAAATTGGTCCACTGCAAGAACTAAACTTGTATGGTAGAGGTTGGGTGTAAAAGATGGAATTTTCCTTGTGCAAATGGTTTAAAAGGCTTTCGGCTAGGGGCCGACTTGTCGCAACGGGTATGAAGGATCGCCTAGGTGCCAATTGGCGGTGATTCGAGGATTATCGAGATGGAAGTCTGCCATGTCTTGTGATGAAGCATTAAAATTGCATGATTAAGTTACTTAAGCGAACAAATTGTTTAATAAAAAATGATTTAAGTACTTAATTATGCAATAGATCACATTACTTGAGTCAATTGATAAATTCTAGTATTTTGGTGCTTAAAAAGATTTATAATGCAATTGTTTCACATGAAAATAAATATTTCATTTTTATTCCTCTCATAACAGGGATAGTTTGGGCAATACACAACAAAGATATCATTCAAGTGTGAATGCACACATGCAGCAGACCAAACATTCGGACAACAGAGGAAATGGAGAGGGCAGCCAATCACGCAGGAAGAAATACATGCCGAAAGAGCAGGGGAGAAAGGAGTGCTTAGCTTTACTTTATTTTATTTATTTCGTGCTAGACAGTTTTCGTTTAGAGGGGAGCCTTTTTAACATTTTATTTTTTCGGTTCCACACTTAGACCTAAGGAGTAAGAGGTAGCTTTCTTTTTGGTTTTAGACTCTGAGCGGCAGTTTTTGTTTTCTAGTCATTTTTCTTTTTCGGCTTGGACTTGATAGCTGGAGGTCCAGGGGTTCCGTGAGCTATTGGCTTTGCTTGGCTTTTTCGTTCAGGGGGCTGAGACGCATAACTGAGGTCAGGGGCTGTTTTGGGGATTGGATGGTTTTTCTTTACATCTTGTTTTGCTGCAGAGTAGAAGGGGGGGAAGAGGGGCGGCTGGTTTGGCATGTTCCGAGAATTAATGGAGAAATTCCTTCAATTGATGAAGTAACATCAGATCATCAGAGGTTTCTGGACAGATTGCAGATGTACGACTTTGTAGAGCACTAGGGAGAGCAGCAGACAGATCTGGTCATTTGGTAGCAGGCGGTAGCAGAATCCTTGATTTTTAATTCATTCTTGCTTTTCGTTTAGCTGGGCGCAAGCTGTTTCTTTTCTTCTCCTTTCGTTTAGACCTTGCAGTAGAGTAGCTTGAATTTATTTTCTTTTCTTTCCGAACAGAACAATGGGCAGCTTGTTTATTGTTTTTTTTTCGTTTGTTAGTTTAGAAGCAGGTCGGCTGTAGAGTAGCAAACCTTAGGTCGACAGCCCTCTTCCTTTCTTCTTCATTTATTTTTCTGCTATTTCCTTAGTCTTTTTTTTTTTTTTCATTTCCAGAGCAGAACCGATTCGGCATCTTTTATTTTAGATTTCTCTTGTTCTTATATTTTATCATAACTCAACTTAGATTTATTTTTATTGTTAGAAATATCATGTGTAGCTAATTTTAGAAACTTGGGTTGTGGAATGAGACTTAATTTATTTTAGGTTCTAGTATAGTGCAATATTTTGTCGATAAATGATGATTACTCTATATTACTAGTCGGATTTGAATTGAAAATAGATTGTGGCTCTTGCTCTTGTTTTGTTGTTGACGTAAGGCACAACAAAAGCTTGAAATTATCAAGGCTTCTCTCGATTGTTTGTTAATGTGTATTTGGCTAGTAAAGTAGAGAATCCCTTAGAAAAAAATATTGTAAAAAAAAAAAAAAACTTGAGCACAACTTTTTATCTTCCGTTTATCAATGCCTTGATTGGATTGTTAATAGAGAAAACTATCTAGGATCCGAAATAAAGAGAGTCTCACACCCAACCCAAGTGTTTGTTAATTTGTCTTTTTGATTAGAAACTCAAATTTCAACTTCGATTTTTTTGCATTGCATTTTAATTTTATTTTCATCTCTCATAATCGACACAATTGTTACTCAAAAAAATCTCATATATGCTTTGATAACCCATTGTCCCTGTGGAATACGATCATGGACTTATCCTTGATACAACTTGACACTTCTACACTTGGAAGCACATTCGAAAACAAGTCAAGTTTTTGGCGCCGTTGCCGGGGACAACTGGTGCTTATTAGAGCATTCATCTACTGCTGAGAGGACATTTGTGGAGTTGTGAATCTCTTCACAGCCTGGGTGACATCTAATCCTTTTCCCTTCTCTCTGTTTATTCTTCATAGTCTTTGATTTTCTGCTCCTGTTTGTATGACTGGTTGGACTAGAGACCATACATCTCGACTGTTTAGGACAGAATCATTGACATCTTTTAGCTCTGCATCATTTTCTGTTGAATCATCATCAAACACTGCATAACACCATGGCTGAAAATGAGAATCATGATAGAGAAATGGGGAATCAAAACAGGACACTTAGAGATTATTTGCACCCTGTCAGAACTAGCACACCCTCATGCATAATTCAACCTTTGAATGCAAACAATTTTAATTTCAAACCTGGAATGATTCCATTAATTCTACATTTTCATGGCATGGAATCTGAGAACCCTTATTTGCATATCAAAGAGTTTGAAGAGGTTTGTTCTATATTCATGGACCAGACATGCACTGAGGAGGTCATTAGACTAAAATTGTTTCCATTTTCCTTGAAAGATAAAGCTAAAACATGGTTGAATTCATTAAGACCTAGAACCATAGGCACTTGGCAGGAGATGCAAGCAGGATTTTTGAAAAAATTCTTCCCAATACATAGGACAAATGCTTTGAAAAGACAGATCATGAATTTTTCTCAAAAGGATTCTGAAACTTTTTATCAATGTTGGGAAAGGTTCAAAGATCTATTAGATTCATGCCCACACCATGGTTATGAACATTGGCGTGTGATTAGTTTTTTTTATGAAAGTTTGACACCTAAAATGCGCCAATTTGTACAAACTATGTGTAATGGAGAATTTTTTGACAAAGAGCCCGATGAGGCATTTGAATATTTTGATTATCTTGCTGAAAATGCCCAATCTTGGGACACAACTGATGTGCATGATAGGTCTAGGCAAGTTGAGTCTAGTCATGGGAAATATACTGTAAATGAAGATGATGATTTGCGTGCTAAATTAACCTTGCTGTCTAGAAAAGTGGAAGCCATGGAATTGAAGAAAGTAAATGAAGTGCATGCTGTCCCTAAATTTTCTGAGAAGT
Source organism: Carya illinoinensis (assembly GCF_018687715.1). NCBI lineage: Eukaryota > Viridiplantae > Streptophyta > Magnoliopsida > Fagales > Juglandaceae > Carya > Carya illinoinensis. Next base: position 20,754,635 of record NC_056758.1, read on the forward strand.
GTGGCATATGTGAGGATCATGGGCATTCAACTAATGAATGTCCCCTGATCCCTGCTTTCAAAGAAGTATTGTTGGACCAATCTAGTGCTGTAAACATGATACATAAACCATATTCTGGTACTAACTCTAATTCTTATAATCTAGGATGGAGGAGTCACCCAAATTTCAGTTGGAGGGGTGACCAGCATGTAGCTCCAGCAACCTTGGCTCCGAGGCCCTCTCAACTCACAATTCAAGCACCTCCAATGCAAAAGAAGGGACTTGAAGATACGATTCAGCAGCTGAGTGTGACACTTCAACAGTTCATGCAAGGTCAAGCAACACTCAACAATCATAATTCATTGTCAATTAATGACATGCGGAGTTCCCTCACAAGGTTAACTACATCTTTAAGTACCCAAGAGAAGGGTAAATTTCCTGCACAGTCACAACCAAATCCACAAGGGCAGCCTCATCAAGTGCAAGCAATAAGTGAGGATCCTAACTTAAAGTCGGTCAAAGCGGTGACTACTTTAAGAAGCGGTAAGGTGGTAAACATTCCAGCACATGAGCCATACAATTCTGGTAAGGCTTCTAACCCTTCTAATAAAGATGGAGAGCATGTGTCTGATGAGCATGAGAAAATTCATTGTCCTATACCTGCTCCTTTTCCTCAACGATTAGTTCCGTTGCATAAAGATAAGTATCTTGCTGAAATTCTTGAGGTTTTTAGGCAAGTTAGGATTAACATCCCTTTGTTAGATGCTATTCAGCAAATTCCTGCCTATGCAAAATTTTTAAAGGATCTATGCACTGTGAAAAGAAAATTAAATGTGCATAAGAAAGCTTTCCTTACTGAGCAGGTTAGTGCTATCATTTAGAGTAATACAACACCTAAATACAAGGACCCTGGAGCACCTACAATTGCTTGTGTAATAGGAAATTCAAAAATTGGTCACGCTTTGTTGGATCTTGGTTCAATTGTCAATTTATTGCCTTACACTGTGTATGAACAGCTTGGTTTAGGTGAACTGAAATCCACACCTATCATTCTGCAACTTGCTGATAGATCAATAAAAATACCTAGGGGTATAGTTGAGGATGTTTTGGTTCAAGTTGATAAATTTTACTATCCTGTGGATTTTGTGGTGCTTGATATGAACTTGTCAAATCCATCTACTTTCCAAGCTCCTGTAATTCTTGGTAGACCATTTCTTGCTACATCTAATGCATTAATTAATTGTAGAAGTGGAATTTTGAAATTGAGTTTTGGAAACATGACATTGGAGCTAAATATCGTTAATACTTGCAGGCAACCTCAGGATTTGGAAGAAGTCCAGGAAGTTAATTTGCTGGAAAATATCATTGATGAGGATTTTCACTTGAATCATTCTTCCACTGATTTACAATTGTCATTAGAAAGTATTCTAAGTGATGTGAATATACTTGATGATATTTCTAATATTTCTTTTGCAGGGATTGGTCATGAGGTGCTTTGGCAACCAATGTTTGAAAAGTCGCCACCTTGGGCAGCACCTATAAAACCATCTTTAGATAACAGACACCATTTCATCGGAGCACTCAGGACACTCGAAAATTCAAATCAGAGGTTGAATAATTTTTTTTATGATGACCTTCACTTGTTTAAATATTGCTCTGGCCAAATGTTTCGAAGATGTTTAGCCAACAAACACATCCAAAGTAAGATTTTTGATCCTGGTAAGTTAAGGTTTCGGTGGAGTGGGCCTTATTTGGTTAAAAAAAAAAGTTTTCCCTCATGGTGCTATTGAGGTTGCACCTGAAGAACCTACTTTGCATTTGCTTGATCCTAATTGATGGTTCTTGATCTATCCATTTCTTTTCATTGTTTTCTTTTGTTCTTCAGTTTTTATTTTTATTTTTTTGGTTGCATTCCTTTCAAAGCTATCCAGGTACTTCCTTTTCCTCTTTCCTCCAGTTTTTCTTCAAATTTTCGGTTCTTCTGTTAGTTGTTTTGCCCCTTAACTACTCTCTTTGTGTAAATTCTTTCGTTTCTCTTGCACCATTGAGAACAATGCTACAATCTACTTGGGGGGGTGGAAGAGAATTTAATTTTCTGTTTGCATGCCTTACACTTATGTTGGTCCACTTTGGGGGGAGTGTTAGTAATGAGTTGAAAGCAGATTAAATCTCTCATTCTTGAATTTTACATGCTGGAAAGTGATCCAAAAAAAAAATAATAATAATAAAATAAAATAAAATAAAATCGGATCCGTCCGTGACCTGACAAGTGTAGCTGGAGATTTGAAAAAAATCGCCTGATGTTGTTGACAAACGAGATTGAAGGCTCCGAGTTTCTAAGAAATGTCATTTTCACCGAAAAAAAATCACATTACTCTTTGACTTGGATGATAGCTCGTCTGGTTCTTTATGCTATCTCTATAAAATCAGTCCTGAAGTTCATTCAATCCGCATCAAGTTTTCTTCTCATCTCTATAACTCATCTGCATTCTATCAACATTCTCATTTTAAGCCTTCTATCCCTTTGTCAATGGCTCATTCTTCTAACATTTCTCTAGATCCATCCATGAGGCAGTCTGCATCTCAACCTCCTGTCCTTTCTGCAGCTACCATTAGTGCCATGTTGCAACAAGAGAATAATAGTATGGCTAATAAGTCAGACTCCGATGCTATCTACGACTTGGTGAGTCTTGGGACTCGCTACTCATCCTCTATTGTTACTTTTTCCCAACGGGTACAAGCCAAAAACCATGAGGTTGAAAGGCTTAAAGAACAAATTGTTGTACTCCAACGAATTGTTCAAGAGTCTCACACAAGGGAAGGAATCATTCGGCAGAAGAATAAACAGTTGAAATCTCTATTAGATTCTTCATTCCGCTTGCCAGTTCCCATGGATAGGAATGACATGATATTGTATGAAGAGAATGAGCGTCTCAAACAGGAGGCTAAGAACCTCAAGTTTATGTAAAAAAAAAAAAAAAAAATTCTTTCTTGCTTGTTTTGCATTTTGTTTCTTTTGTTTTGAGTCCACTACTCTGGAGGATCCTGCTTGCTTTTTGCATTTTGCATTTCGTTTGTTTTGTTTTTCTTTCTTTTACTTTTTGTGTTTTTAACGTTGACAGAAATCTACTCCTTGTGTACGCTCGAATATCTCAGGTGAATTTTTCCTCTCTGTTTAATCATTTTCGTCTCAATATATGTTCTACAGTGTTTATCTTGATCCAATTCATGTCTGTATAACATATATCATCAAACATTCAATTGCTGAACATTGAGGACAATGTCACATTTAGTTGGGGGGAGGGTTTTCTATTAAAAATGTGTTAAAAAAAAAAAAAAAAAAGGAAAACGATTTGTTGAGGTCATGGAACATGTGGAATGTAGTGCAAATATGAGTATATGTCAAAAGAGGGACTTATCCATTTTATTTAGTTGTTAAACCAAGGGAAAGATGTTAAAAGTTTTGCTAAAACACACACAACACATACCCGGAAGGCCTAGAAAGACTACATTGAGTCATTGTTGGTTAATTTACACTTCAATTGTTTGAGACTCTAATGAACCATATCCTAATGGCTTAGGAAGAAATTTGAAATGAATTAAATGAGAAAAGGGACAAGCTAGGGATCCAAAAAAATAAAAAAAAATAAAAATAAAAATAAAAAAATAAAAAAAATCCTTTAGGTAGACTAGTGGTAAGGGCTGACTTGTGAAAGTGTGGATAGGCGCACATTCATAGGTCCGATTCCTCCACTAGGAAATCTAAAAACATAAAAAAAAAAAAAAAAAAAAAAAACAAAAATTACGTTTGTGTAGTGGAAAAGGCTGCTTATTACCGGGGTTATTACAAAAAAAAAAAAAAGTAGGCGCCTTTCAAAGTGTAATAGCATGAAAGCCGCCACTACAATGGTTTTGAATTAGAGTAAGACCATGTGGTTTTCTCAGATTGGTTGTTGTGATTGAAACTGTTAATGTCTCTTGGTAGTCAATCTTGGAATTCTAACCCCATTTCCATGCACTTGAAAGAAAGCAAGCTTTGTTACATGTAATTCTCTTGGTTGATTAACTAAATTGTGTATAAATCTCTCAGTTGATACAAAATTCAGTTTAATCTATCTCCAGTGTTCTTAAACTCAACAAATCTATTACATACCATGTGATTCTTGGATTTTCTGAAATTGTAGTTGGTAACTGTAACGCCCGTCCTTGTGGTGAGTCCTTTTTCATATCGATTTTGATAAAAACCGACGGGAATTACGATTCCTTTTCAATTCTCTTTTCCGTACGTACCAGGATACAAAAGACTTCATGTTATAAATAAAATCTCAATAAAATCTCATTTTTTTCTTGATTAAAACTTTCAGCGGAAAACATTACGTTATAAAATTAAAGCTTTTAATGTGAAACATCTTGCCTAGGCCTTCGTGCTCTTCCCCTGGGGCTGTGCCTGTTCTGACCTGTCAAGCTCATCTTATACCTGGGAGGACACACATAAAAACTAAAATGAGTCGATGACTCGTAAGCATTACTTCATACAGTCAAAATATAATAACATAGTTTTTCAATCATGCAGTTATCATTCCATACATACATATCTTACGTAACATGCATACGTCTTTCTTTTCGTTTGAAAACGTTTCGAGATGGGGTTTTTATTTAAAACATGATTTCTTCTTTAAAACAGATCCCCACGCATCGCTGCCTTCGTTACTTAAAGAATCTTTTCATGCATTTATATTTCTACGTACATTCATGCATTCGGTCCATTCATTCATACATACATACATGCATCCATTCTTAACATGCATTCGTTCATTCTTATCGCTTTCATGTGGCCGTTGCACACTGTTACGCCCCGTGCGCTGGGGTTAGCGGTCTTTTGGACCTGATTCCGTCCGTGGCCGCGGGTTGGGAATCCATTCAGTCAGGGTGCAGCACTGGGTGCACTACCAGTACTACTTACCCGGCATTGCAATCTGCCCATTTCTTTGATATCATTTCCAGTCCAGTCCATGTGGCCATTACGTATTTTCATACATCATACATTCAATCTGTTCATTTCTTTACAGTCCTTTCCTTTTCATTCGTATCGTTTGAAGCATAATTTTCTTTATTTTTTTCATAAAAGTTGCTTTAAGAGAAGTTTCTTTAAGAGGAAACTGATTTTCTTTCTTTTCCATTAAAGTTGTTTTAAAAAAAGAGTTATTTTATTTTAGAAAAGATAGTTTTCTCTGTTTATCAAACCTTACAGTCCTTAACAGTTCTAACGTCTTTTAAAACTTCATTTCGTTTCCTTTCATAAATATACATACAATACGTACTACTTATAGCATCCATTCACATGCATACACGTACATAATTTGGGTGCATAAAAAGGGGCTGCCAAGGAAGGCCGCTACGTACTTATACTTGAAAACTTACATTTTATTTTCCTTTTTACAGAAAAGCTTTCGTCTTATTCTTCATTTTTATAGAGAAAACTCTATAAGGGTATGAACGTAACACTTACCTGGACTTCATGCCATACTCAATTCATGCAGTCCATTCATGTGCGTGTCAGATGGCAACCTACATGCATACACATAACTTTATGTCATCATCTATCTAATGCATAAGTAACTATTCTAGAAAATAGAACTATGCTTTGCTTGAAACACTCTATATCCATCCCTGGGCTCTTACGTATTATTTACTATATTAAAACCTTTGAGGTCTTATTCCTTAAAGTGAACCTCTGTGATTCACCTTAGGTTAAGACACTAAGATCTCTGTCTCGTTCTTCTATTTACACAATCCAACGCATGATTCTGACATACAGAGCCATGCGTCCCAACCTTAAACTATATACTCTTCACTACTATCACGTATCCTAGCCCACGCTACATCCTTATTTCCATCCATTCAGGCTACATGAAGTCAGCCAATTCTCTGGCTAAAATACCATGTAACCATGATCAGGACAGATTACTCATTACATATGATAAATCTGTCTGATACACTTGTCTTGCCAGAGACACATGTATCTCATCCCCTTTTATCACCTAAGAGCAACTTATAATTCCAATAAACGCCTGCTTGTATAAACAAGCTCCAAACTCCAATACCAACTTGTTAAAACCCGGTCGATAGGACTTTTCCTACTTCCCGGCCCTTTATAAGTTCATCCCAACACTTAATGGGAGAGGATTGCATCCATAAATGCACCTCTGTCACATCACGTAATTCGAGATAAATCCCGAGTCACATCACGATACCCATCATGCTTCCGCTGCACGCTCTGATACTTCTCCATCACTTCCTTATACTCTTAGTCACAAGTCAGTCTCAAGGCAATACCCGTTACCTTGGACTACAGGACACATCACTACTGCTTCGGGACACTGTTACACAGTTCCCGCCACTTGACAAGAGGACTGCATCCACAAATGTGCCTCTGTCACATTATGCAACTCAAAACAAAATCTTGAGTTACACTACGGGGCCCATTGTGCTTCTGTTGCACTCTCTGATACCTTTTCACCACTTCCATATACCTTTAGCCATAGTCAACCACAAGGCAATATCCATGACTTTGGACTACAGCCACATCACCATTGTTTCGGGACACTGTTACACAGTTCCCGACACTAGACAAGAGGACTGCATCCACAAATGTGCCTCTGTCACATTATGCAGCTCAAAACAAAATCTTGAGTTACACTACGGGGCCCATTGTGCTTCTGTTGCACTCTCTGATACCTTTTCACCACTTCCATATACCTTTAGCCATAGTCAACCACAAGGCAATATCCATGACTTTGGACTACAGCCACATCACCATTGTTTCGGGACACTGTTACACAGTTCCCGACACTAGACCGTACACTCCACACTTCTCTGCTACGTCATCCAACCCTTCGTGACACACCATCCAGTGTATCACGACCTCGTATAGAGTACACTCACGTAAACTCTCTTCCATCCACACTATGACAACATCACTACGATACACGCCTCACGGTGCATCGCTACGCGACACGGAGTACGCTCCACGCGTACTCCTTTTGTTACAACACTCATCATCGCAATGCACATCACACGGTGCATTGCCATACAACACGGAGTACACTCCACGTGCACTCCCTTTCTTCTACGCCACACATCACTACAGCACACGTCACACGACGCGTCGCTGCATTACACAGAGTACGCTTCACGCGTACTCTCTTCACACTACACGCCGTATCACATCTGTGGCATCCATCTCACGCCCATACTTCACAACATAGTCCACAATGCTACACAATCAAGCCCAACACTTCACAACTACACTTCGCTTCACAATTACGCAGCGAACTCCACAATTACTAATTACGCAGTCTAAAATCTAACCAATCAACTACTTTAAACATAAATAACTAGAGATAGAAGGTTATACCATCGACGGGCTAACCTGTGCGTCGCTCGCTGCGCGTCACGATTAAGCATCGGAGGAGCGTACGTGGCGGTAACACCGCGTACGGTGGCTGTCCACCACATAAAGTGGTAGTTTGAGTTTGGGAAAAGCTAGGCGTGGCCTTGGAAGGCTCATGGTGGCCTCGTGGTGGTCGAAGGTGGCGGAGCACGGCGGCATCATGCAGTGAGCAGTAAATCCGAATGGTGGGTGTTTGCTTGAGGTGGTGGAAGACCATAGAACTTCATGGCAAGCTAGGGACAGGTAGAGGAACATGTGGTGGAGCTGTGGTGGCGAGGTGGTGGCCATACGGTGGCTCACGGCGGCGGATCGGCCGTTTGAAGCCATTTTCGGCCTTGGAGAGTGAGGGAGACTGAGAGCTACACATAGCTCCGTTGGCCATGAAATTTCTTGGGGAAGTTCGTGGTGATGAGAGGAACAAAGTGGTGGTGGTGAAACACCATGGGTGGCCGTGTACGGTGGTGCACGGCGGTGCAACCGAACGTGTGTGTGTGAAGACCCATCGGAGAAAGAGTGAGAGTTAGGGGAAAAGAAAGACATGGGGAGGAAGCTCTTGACATGGTGGTTCCATTGGTGGTGCTTGGTGGCCGTTTCAACCGTGTATGGTGGTCCAAAGAGGTGAAAAAAGGTTGAAGACCCATTTCTTTCAAGGGAGATAGAGAGAGACTCGGTGGCCAGTTTAACTCACCACCGGTGAGGTTGTGGTCGCCGGTGATGGAGGGTCATGCCGGTGTGGGAGGTGGGGCACGGTGGCCGGAGGTGGCGCCGGCTGGAGCTTCAACCGAACGGACATGGAGGTCCATGCACAGTGAAGAGCACGGCTGGACGTGCACGAGGGAGAGAGAAAAGAGAGAAAGAAAAAAAAGAAAAAGAGAAAAAGACTGAAGGGAAAGGGTAGGGGTCTGGGTATTTATCTTCAATCCTACGCTACGAGATCCTCAAAATGATCTAACGATGAATTAAAACACTGATTTGAAAACGCGTAAGTATTTTATTTTAAATAAAACACTTTAATAAAACACTAAGAGAAATTAAGATAGAATGTTATTTTATAAACTAAGGTTTATAAAATAATATTTTCTTCATCATTATATAAAATGATAAAGTATCATTAATTAATCAAAGTGCATAAAACACTTAAACAAAACACTGAGAGGAATTAAGATAGAATATTATTTTATAAACTAAAGTTTATAAAATAATATTTCTTCATCATTATCTAAAATGATAAAGTATCATTAATTAATCAAAGTGCATAAAACACTTAAACAAAACACTGAGAGGAATTAAGATAGAATATTATTTTATAAATTAAAGTTTATAAAATAATATTACTTCATCATTATCTAAATGATAAAGTATCATTAATCACTCAAAGAGGATAAAACCATTTAATTTAAATAAGAATTTTCAACGTAAAGTTAAATCTCTTAATATTTTAAAACAACTAAAATATCTAATATAAGATATTATCCACAATTATAATATTTTCAGAGCTCATTAAAATATTATAATTGTGCTACATTAAAACAAGCTTATCTAATAATACTGAAAATATCTTCTATAGATATTTTCTGAAAATATCTTCTATAGATATTTTCTATAGATATCTTCTATAGATATTTTCTATAGATATTTTCATAATATTAAAATATCCATAAACTTTAAAATATCTTTCTTACTTTGAAATTCGCATAATAACTTTCAGAACACGCCATCGAGATACAATACGTAGGATAAGATTCAACATGTAGATCGAGGCTAGTCAGATAGACTGACTCTCGACACGTAGAGCAAGGCTCAGCACATACACCGAAGTTTGACACGTGGATCAAGGCTCGTAAAGAAGAAGAAAGAAGGAGCGGATATTACAGTAACCTCACATTTGCATGAATTCATTCGCTTTATTAGCTAGAGTCAAGCAAAAAGCTAGTTGGGGGGTGTGATGAAGCGTTAAAATTGCATGATTAAGTTACTTAAGTGAACAAATTGTTTAATAAAAAAGGATTTAAGTACTTAATTATGCAATAGATCACATTACTTGAGTCAATTGATAAATTCTAGTATTTTGGTGCTTAAAAAGATTTATAATGCAATTGTTTCACATGAAAATAAATATTTCATTTTTATTCCTCTCATAACAGGGATAGTTTGGGCAATACACAGCAAAGATATCATTCAAGTGTGAATGCACACATGCAGCAGACCAAACATTCGGACAGCAGAGGAAATGGAGAGGGCAGCCAATCACGCAGGAAGAAATTCATGTCGAAAGAGCAGGGGAGAAAGGAGTGCTTAGCTTTACTTTATTTTATTTATTTTGTGCCAGACAGTTTCCGTTTAGAGGGGAGCCTTTTTAACATTTTATTTTTTCGGTTCCACACTTAGACCTAAGGAGTAAGAGGTAGCTTTCCTTTTGGTTTTAGACTCTGAGGCGGCAGTTTTTGTTTTTTAGTCATTTTTCTTTTTCGGCTTGGACTTGATAGCTGGAGGTCCAGGGGTTCCGTGAGCTATTGGCTTTGCTTGGCTTTTTCGTTCAGGGGGCTGAGACGCATAACTGAGGTCAGGGGCTGTTTTGGGGATTGGATGGTTTTTCTTTACATCTTGTTTTCCTGCAGAGTAGAAGGGGGGGAAGAGGGGCGGCTGGTTTGGCATGTTCCGAGAATTAATGGAGAAATTCCTTTAATTGATGAAGTAACATCAGATCATCAGAGGTTTCTAGACAGATTGCAGATGTACACTGCAAGAACAAAACTTGTATGGTTAAGGTTGAGTGTAAACGATGAAATTTTCCTTGTGAAAATGCTCTAAAAGGCTACGGCTAGGGGCCGACTTGTCGCAACGGGTATGAAGGATCGCCTAGGTGCCGATTGGCGGTGATTCCAGCTTTATGGACATGGAGGTCTGTCATGTCTGGGATAAAGCCTAATCTTCTAATTCAATCTTAGAACGTTGGAAAACAACAAGAAAAGCCACATGATCCGAATGAAAAGAAAGGTTAAAAAGAACTAAAAAGGAAATTAAACTCAAAATATTGTTAAGAGATGACTAATCTTGTGTAAGTCGATTACATCCATTGAATCAAGCTAAAAGCTTAACGATGGGGTAGATGGGGAAGCTTAGGGGCATGTGGCACTTCTTGAAGTTGGGGAAACTAATTGTAAGGCTTATGTTGGCTTCAAATTGAAGAACGAAACAAAAGATGGGTTTCTTGTTGTAAATTCGTCTAATGCCAGAACTAAACTAGTATGGTCGAGGTGGTGTGCAAACGATGACATTTCCAATGAGAAAATGGTGTAAAGGGCATGGGCTGGAGGCGTACTTGTCGTAATGCACAAGAAAGAGAACTTAGGTCAGATTGGCGGTGATTTCAGCATTATTCACATGGCTTTTCTTTTATTGACAGGTTTTGGATCCAGCATAAACTTCTAATTCAGTCTTAGAATGATGAGAAACAACAATGAAAGTAATAAGGTCCGTATAAAAAAGGTTACAAAAAACTGAAAAGAAAATTAAGTCTAAAGCCTTGTTGAGAGATTACTAATCTTGTGTAAGTCAATTACTTCCCTTAATTCAACGTTAAAGCACAAGCACGGGTTGATGGGGAACGTTAGGGGCGTGTGGCACTTCTTGGACTTGAGGGAAACCAAATGTAGGGTTTATGTGGGTTTCAAATCGAGGATTCAAACGAAAGACTGGTTTCTTTGTGTAAATTGGTCCACTGCAAGAACTAAACTTGTATGGTAGAGGTTGGGTGTAAAAGATGGAATTTCCTTGTGCAAATGGTCTAAAAGGGTTCGGCTAGGGGCCGACTTGTCGCAACGGGTATGAAGGATCGCCTAGGTGCCAATTGGCGGTGATTCAAGGATTATCGAGATGGAAGTCTGTCATGTCTTGGATAAAGCCTAATCTTCTAATTCAATCTTAGAACGTTGGAAAACGACAAGAAAAGGCATATAATCTTAATGAAAAAAGCGGTTACAAAGAACTAAAAAGGAAATTAAACTCAAAATATTGTTAAGAGATGACTAATCTTGTGTAACTCGATAAAATCCTTTAAATCAAGCTAAAAGCTTAACGATAGGGTAGATGGGGAAGCTTAGGGGCATGTGGCACTTCTTGAAGTTGAGGAAACTAATTGTAAGGCTTATGTTGGCTTCAAATTGAAGAATGAAACAAAAGATGGGTTTCTTGTTGTAAATTCGCCTAATGCTGGAACTAAACTAGTATGGTTGACGTGGTGTGCACAGGATCACATTTCCAATGAGGAAATGGAGTAAATGGCATGGGCTAGAGGCGTACTTGTCGCAGTGCACAAGAAAGAGAACTTAGGTCAGATTGGCTGTGATTTCAGCATTATTCAAATGGCTTCTCTTTTATTGACAGGTTTTGGATCCAGCCTAAGCTTCTAATTCAGTATTCAAATGATGAGAAACAACAAACAAAGTAATAAGTTGCGTATAAAAAAGGCTACAAAGAACTAAAAAGGAAATTAGGCCGAAAACATTGTTGAGTGATTACTCATCTTGTGTAAGTCAATTACTTCCCTTAATTCAACGTTAAAGCATAACCGCGGGTAGATGGGGAACGTTAGGGGCGTGTGGCACTTCTTGAACTTGGGGGAAACCAAATGTAGGGTTTATGTGGGCTTCAAATCGAGGATTGAAACGAAAGACTAGTTTCTTTGTGTAAATCCGTCCACTGCAAGAACAAAACTTGTATGGTTAAGGTTGAGTGTAAACGATGAAATTTTCCTTGTGAAAATGCCCTAAAAGGCTTCGGCTAAGGGCCGACTTGTCGCAACGGGTATGAAGGATTGCCTAGGTGCCGATTGGCGGTGATTCAAGCATTATGGACATGGAGGTCTGTCATGTCTTGGATAAAGCCTAATCTTCTAATTCAATCTTAGAACGTTGGAAAACGACAAGAAAAGCCATATGATCTGAATGAAAAAAACTGTTACAAAGAACTAAAAAGTAAATTAAACTCAAAATATTGTTAAGAAATGACTAATCCTGTGTAAGTCGATTACATCCTTTGAATCAAGCTAAAGGCTTAATGATGGGGTAGATGGGGAAGCTTAGGGGCATGTGGCACTTCTTGAAGTTGGGGAAACTAATTGTAAGGCTTATGTTGGCTTCAAATTAAAGAACGAAACAAAAGATGGGTTTCTTGTTGTAAATTCGTCTAATGCCGGAACTAAACTAGTATGGTTGAGGTGGTGTGCAAACGATGACATTTCCAATGAGAAAACGGTGTAAAGGGCATGGGCTGGAGGTATACTTGTCGCAATGCACAAGAAAGAGAACTTAGGTCAGATTGGCGGTGATTTCAGCATTATTCACATGGCTTTTCTTTTATTGACAGGTTTTGGATCCAGCATAAACTTCTAATTCAGTCTTAGAATGATGAGAAACAACAATGAAAGTAATAAGGTCCGTATAAAAAAGGTTACAAAGAACTAAAAAGAAAATTAAGTCGAAAGCCTTGTTGAGAGATTACTAATTTTGTGTAAGTCAATTACTTCCCTTAATTCAACGTTAAAGCACAACCACGGGTTGATGGGGAGCGTTAGGGGCGTGTGGCACTTCTTGGACTTGAGGGAAACCAAATGTAGGGTTTGTGTGGGTTTCAAATCGAGGATTCAAATGAAAGAATGGTTTCTTTGTGTAAATTTGTCCACTGCAAGAACTAAGCTTCTATGGTAGAGGTTGGGTGTAAAAGATGGAATTTCCTTGTGCAAATGGTCTAAAAGGCTTTGGCTAGGGGCCTACTTGTCGCAACGGTTATGAAGGATCGCCTAGGTGCCAATTGGTGGTGATTCGAGGATTATCGAGATGGAAGTCTGTCATGTCTTGGATAAAGCCTAATCTTCTAATTCAATCTTCGAACATTGGAAAATGACAAGAAAAGGCATATAATCCGAATGAAAAAAACGGGTACAAAGAACTAAAAAGGAAATTAAACTCAAAATATTGTTAAGAGATGACTAATCTTGTGTAACTCGATAAAATCCTTTAAATCAAGCTAAAAGCTTAACGATCGGGTAGATGGGAAAGCTTAGGGGCATGTGGCACTTCATGAAGTTGAGCAAACTAATTGTAAGGCTTATGTTGGCTTCAAATTGAAGAATGAAACAAATGATGGGTTTCTTCTTATAAATTCATCTAATGCCGGAACTAAACTAGTATGGTTGAGGTGGTGGGCAAATGATGACATTTCCAATGAGGAAATGGAGTAAATGGCATGGGCTAGAGGCGTACTTGTCGCAATGCACAAGAAAGAGAACTTAGGTCGGATTGGCGGTGATTTCAGCATTATTCAAATGGCTTTTCTTTTATTGACAAGTTTTCGATCCAGCATCAGCTTCTAATTCAGTATTCGAATGATGAGAAACAACAAACAAAGTAATAAGGTGCATATAAAAAAGGCTACAAAGAACTAAAAAGGAAATTAGGCCGAAAACATTGTTGAGAGATTACTCATCTTGAGTAAGTCAATTACTTCCCTTAATTCAACGTTAAAGCATAACCACGGGTAGATGGGGAACGTTAGGGCCGTGTGGCACTTCTTGAAATTGAGGGAAACCAAATGTAGGGTTTATGTGGGCATCAAATCGAGGATTGAAACGAAAGACTGGTTTCTTTGTGTAAATTGGTCCACTGCAAGGTCTAAACTTGTATGGTAAAGGTTGGGTGTAAATGATAATTTTCCTTGTGAAAATGGTCTAAAAGGCTTTGGCTAGGGGCCGACTTGTCGCAACGGGTATGAAGGATCGCCTAGGTGCCGATTGGCGGTGATTCGAGCATTATCGGCATGGAAGTCTGTCATGTCTTAGATAAAACCTAATCTTCTAATTCAATCTTAGAACGTTGGAAAACGACAAGAAAAGCCAGATGATCCGAATGAAAAAAACGGTTACAAAGAACTAAAAAGGAAATTAAACTCAAAATATTGTTAAGGGATGACTAATCTTGTGTAAGTCGATTACATCCTTTGAATCAAGCTAAAAGCTTAACGATGGGGTAGATGGGGAAGCTTAGGGGCATGTGCCATTTCTTGAAGTTGAGGAAACTAATTGTAAGGCTTATGTTGGCTTCAAATTGAAGAAAGAAAGAAAAGATGGGTTTCTTGCTGTAAATTCGCCTAATGCTGGAACTGAACTAGTATGGTTGGGGTGGTGTGTAAACGATGACATTTCCAATGAGGAAATGGAGTAAATGGCATGGGCTAGAGGCATACTTGTCGCAATGCACAAGAAAGAGAACTTAGGTCGGATTGGCGGTGATTTCAGCATTATTCACATGGCCTTTCTTTTATTGACAGGTTTTGGATCCAGCCTAAACTTCTAATTCAGTATTCGAATGATGAGAAACAATAAAGAAAGTAATAAGATGCGTATAAAAAAGGCTACAAAGAACTAAAAAGGAAATTAGGCCGAAAACATTGTTGTGAGATTACTCATCTTGTGTAAGTCAATTACTTCCCATAATTCAACGTTAAAGCATAAGCACGGGTAGATGGGGAACGTTAGGGGCGTGTGGCACTTCTTGAAATTGAGGGAAGCCAAATGTAGGGTTTATGTGGGCTTCAAATCGAGGATTGAAACGAAAGACTGGTTTCTCTATGTAAATTGGTCCACTGCAAGGACTAAACTTGTATGATAAAGTTTGGCTGTAAACGATAATTTTCCTTGTGAAAATGGTGTAAAGGCTTTGGCTAGGGGCCGACTTGTCGCAACGGGTATGAAGGATCGCCTAGGTGCCGATTGGCGGTAATTCGAGCATTATCGGCATGGAAGTCTGTCAAGTCTTAGATAAAGCCTAATCTTCTAATTCAATCTTAGAACGTTGGAAAACGACAAGAAAAGCCATTTGATCCGAATGAAAAAAACGGTTACAAAGAACTAAAAAGGAAATTAAACTCAAAATATCTTTAGGAGATGACTAATCTTGGGTAAGTCGATTACATCCTTTCAATCAAGCTAAAAGCTTAACGATGGGGTAGATGGGGGAAGCGTAGGGGCATGTGGCACTTCTTGAAGTTGAGGAAACTAATTGTAAGGCTTATGTTGGCTTCAAATTGAAGAACGAAACAAAACATGGGTTTCTTGTTGTAAATTCGTCTAATGCCGGAACTAAACTAGTATGGTCGAGGTGGTGTGCAAACGATGACATTTCCAATGAGAAAATGGTGTAAATGGCTTGGGCTGGAGGCGTACTTGTTGCAATGCACAAGAAATAGAACTTAGGTCGGATTGGCGATGATTTCAGCATTATTCACTTGGCTTTTCTTTTATTGACAGGTTTTGGATCCAGCATAAACTTCTAATTCAGTCTTAGAATGATGAGAAACAACAATGAAAGTAAGAAGGTCCGTATAAAAAAGGTTACAAAGAACTAAAAGAAAATTAAGTCGAAAGCCTTGTTGAGAGATTACTAATCTTGTGTAAGTAATTTACTTCCCTTAATTCAACGTTAAAGCACAACCACGGGTTGATGGGGAACGTTAGGAGCATGTGGCACTTCTTGGACTTGAGGGAAACCAAATGTAGGGTTTATATGGGTTTCAAATCGAGGATTCAAATGAAAGACTGGTTTCTTTGTGTAAATTGGTCCACTATAAGAACTAAACTTGTATGGTAGAGGTTGGGTGTAAAAGATGGAATTTTCCTTGTGCAAATGGTCTAAAAGGCTTCGGCTAGGGGCCGACTTGTCGCAACGGGTATGAAGGATCGCCTAGGTAACAATTGGCGGTGATTCGAGGATTATCGAGATGGAAGTCTGTCATGTCTTGGATAAAGCCTAATCTTCTAATTCAATCTTAGAACGTTGGAAAACGACAAGAAAAGGCATATAATCCGAATGAAAAAAACGGGTACAAAGAACTAAAAAGGAAATTAAACTCAAAATATTGTTAAGAGATGACTAATCTTGTGTAACTCGATAAAATCCTTTAAATCAAGCCAAAAGCTTCACGATCGGGTAGATGGGGAAGCTTAGGGGCATGTGGCACTTCTTGAAGTTGAGGAGACTAATTGTAAGGCTTATGTTGGCTTCAAATTGAAGAATGAAACAAAAGATGGGTTTTGTGCTGTAAATTCGCCTAATGCTGGAACTGAACTAGTATGGTTGAGGTGGTGTGCAAATGATGACATTTCCAATGAGGAAATGGAGTAAATGGCATGGGCTAGAGGCGTACTTGTCGCAATGCACAAGAAAGAGAACTTAGGCCAGATTGGCGGTGATTTCAGCGTTATTCACATGGCCTTTCTTTTACTAACAGGTTTTGGATCCAGCCTAAACTTCTAATTCAGTATTCGAATGATGAGAAACAATAAAGAAAGTAATAAGGTGCGTATAGAAAAGGCTACAAAGAACTAAAAAGGAAATTAGGCCGAAAACATTGTTATGAGATTACTCATCTTGTGTAAGTCAATTACTTCCCTTAATTCAACGTTAAAGCATAACCACGGTTAGGGGCGTGTGGCACTTCTTGAAATTGAGGGAAACCAAATGTAGGGTTTATTTGGGCTACAAATCGAGGATTGAAACGAAAGATTGGTTTCTTTGTGTAAATTGGTCCACTGCAAGGACTAAACTTGTATGGTAAAGGTTGGGTGGAAACGATAATTTTCCTTGTGAAAATGGTCTAAAAGGCTTTGGCTAGGGGCCGACTTGTCGCAACGGGTATGAAGGATCGCCTAGGTGCCGATTGGCGGTGATTCGAGCATTATCGGCATGGAAGTCTGTCATGTCTTAGATAAAGCCTAATCTTCTAATTCAATCTTAGAACGTTGGAAAACGACAAGAAAAGCCAGATGATCCGAATGAAAAAAACGATTATAAAGAACTAAAAAGGAAATTAAACTCAAAATATTGTTAAGGGATGACTAATCTTGTGTAAGTCGATTACATCCTTTGAATCAAGCTAAATGCTTAACGATGGGGTAGATGGGGAAGCTTAGGGGCATGTGCCATTTCTTGAAGTTGAGGAAACTAATTGTAAGGCTTATGTTGGCTTTAAATTGAAGAATGAAACAAAACATGGGTTTCTTGCTGTAAATTCGCCTACTGCTGGAACTGAACTAGTATGGTTGAGGTGGTGTGCAAACGATGACACTTCCAATGAGGAAATGGAGTAAATGGTATGGGCTAGAGGCGTATTTGTCGCAATGCACAAGAAAGAGAACTTAGGTTGGATTGGCGGTGATTTCAGCATTATTCACATGGCCTTTCTTTTATTGACAGGTCTTGGATCCAGCCTAAACTTCTAATTCAGTATTCGAATGATGAGAAACAATAAAGAAAGTTATAAGGTGCCTATAAAAAAGTCTACAAAGAACTAAAAAGGAAATTAGGCCGAAAACATTGTTGTGAGATTACTCATCGTGTGTAAGTCAATTACTTCCCTTAATTCAACGTTAATGCATAACCACGGGTAGATGGGGAATGTTAGGGGCGTGTGGCACTTCTTGAAATTGAGGGAAGCCAAATGTAGGGTTTATGTGGGCTTCAAATCGAGGATTGAAACGAAAGACTGGTTTCTCTATGTAAATTGGTCCACTGCAACGACTAAACTTGTATGGTAAAGGTTGGGTGTAAACGATGATTGTCCTTGTGAAAATGGTCTAAAAGGCTTTGGCTAGGGGCCGACTTGTCACAACGGGTATGAAGGATCGCCTAGGTGCTGATTGGCGGTAATTCGAGCATTATCGGCATGGAAGTCTATCATGTCTTCGATAAAGCCCAATCTTCTAATTCAATCTCAGAACGTTGGAAAACAACAAGAAAAGCCATTTGATCCTAATGAAAAAAACGGTTACAAAGAACTAAAAAGGGAATTAAACTCAAAATATTTTTAAGAGATGACTAATCTTCTGTAAGTCAATTACATCCTTTGAATCAAGCTAAAAGCTTAACGATGGGGTAGATGGGGGAAGCTTAGGGGCTTGTGGCACTTCTTGAAGTTGAGGAAACTAATTGTAAGGCTTATGTTGGCTTCAAGTTGAAGAACGAAACAAAAGATGGGTTTCTTGTTGTAAATTCGTCTAATGCCAGAACTAAACTTGTATGGTCGAGGTGGTGTGCAAAGGATGACATTTCCAATGAGAAAATGGTGTAAATGGCTTGGGCTGGAGGTGTACTTGTCGCAATGCACAAGAAAGAGAACTTAGGTCAAATTGGCGATGATTTCAGCATTATTCACATGGCTTTTCTTTTATTGACAGGTTTTGGAGCCAGCATAAACTTCTAATTTAGTCTTAGAATGATGAGAAACAACAATGAAAGTAATAAGGTCCGTATAAAAACGGTTACAAAGAACTAAAAGAAAATTAAGTAGAAAGCCTTGTTGAGAGATTACTAATCTTGTGTAAGTCACTTACTTCCCTTAATTCAACGTTAAAGCACAACCACGGGTTGATGGGGAACGTTAGGGGCGTGTGGCACTTCTTGGACTTGAGGGAAACCAAATGTAGCGTTTATGTGGGTTTCAAATCGAGGATTCAAACGAAAGACTGCTTTCTTTGTGTAAATCGGTCCACTGCAAGAACTAAACTTGTATGGTAGAGGTTGGGTGTAAAAGCTGGAATTTTCCTTGTGCAAATGGTCTAAAAGGCTTCGGCTAGGGGCCGACTTGTCGCAACGGGTATGAAGGATCGCCTAGGTATCAATTGGCGGTGATTCCAGGATTATCAAGATGGAAGTCTGTCATGTCTTGGATAAAGCCTAATCTTCTAATTCAATCTAAGAACATTGGAAAACGACAAGAAAAGGCATATAATCCGAATGAAAAAAACGGGTACAAAGAACTAAAAAGGAAATTAAACTCAAAATATTGTTAAGAGATGACTAATCTTGTGTAACTCGATAAAATCCTTTAAATCAAGCCAAAAGCTTAACGATCGGGTAGATGGGGAAGCTTAGGGGCATGTGGCACTTCTTGAAGTTGAGGAGACTAATTGTAAGGCTTATGTTGGCTTCAAATTGAAGAATGAAACAAAAGATGGGTTTTGTGCTGTAAATTCGCCTAATGCTGGAACTGACTAGTATGGTTGAGGTGGTGTGCAAATGATGACATTTTGCAATGAGGAAATGGAGTAAATGGCGAGGGCTAGAGGCGTACTTGTCGCAATGCACAAGAAAGAGAACTTAGGCCAGATTGGCGGTGGTTTCAGCGTTATTCACCTGGCCTTTCTTTTATTGACAGGTTTTGGATCCAGCCTAAACTTCTAATTCAGTATTCGAATGATGAGAAACAATAAAGAAAGTAATAAGGTGCGTATAAAAAAGGCTACAAAGAACTAAAAAGGAAATTAGGCCGAAAACATTGTTGTGAGATTACTCATCTTGTGTAAGTCAATTACTTCCCTTAATTCAACGTTAAAGCATAACCACGGTTAGGGGCGTGTGGCACTTCTTGAAATTGAGGGAAACCAAATGTAGGGTTTATTTGGGCTACAAATCGAGGATTGAAACGAAAGATTGGTTTCTTTGTGTAAATTGGTCCACTGCAAGGACTAAACTTGTATGGTAAAGGTTGGGTGGAAACGATAATTTTCCTTGTGAAAATGGTCTAAAAGGCTTTGGCTTGGAGCCGACTTGTCGCAACGGGTATGAAGGATCGCCTAGGTGCCGATTGGCGGTGATTCGAGCATTATCGGCATGGAAGTCTGTCATGTCTTAGATAAAGCCTAATCTTCTAATTCAATCTTAGAACGTTGGAAAAGGACAAGAAAAGCCAGATGATCCGAATGAAAAAAACGATTATAAAGAACTAAAAAGGAAATTAAACTCAAAATATTGTTAAGGGATGACTAATCTTGTGTAAGTCGATTACATCCTTTGAATCAAGCTAAAAGCTTAACGATGGGGTAGATGGGGAAGCTTAGGGGCATGTGCCATTTCTTGAAGTTGAGGAAACTAATTGTAAGGCTTATGTTGTCTTTAAATTGAAGAATGAAACAAAACATGGGTTTCTTGCTGTAAATTCGCCTACTGCTGGAACTGAACTAGTATGGTTGAGGTGGTGTGCAAACGATGACACTTCCAATGAGGAAATGGAGTAAATGGTATGGGCTAGAGGCGTATTTGTCGCAATGCACAAGAAAGAGAACATAGGTCGGATTGGCGGTGATTTCAGCATTATTCACATGGCCTTTCTTTTATTGACAGGTCTTGGATCCAGCCTAAACTTCTAATTCAGTATTCGAATGATGAGAAACAATAAAGAAAGTAATAAGGTGCGTATAAAAAAGTCTACAAAGAACTAAAAAGGAAATTAGGCTGGAAACATTGTTGTGAGATTACTCATCGTGTGTAAGTCAATTACTTCCCTTAATTCAACGTTAAAGCATAACCACGGGTAGATGGGGAACGTTAGGGGCGTGTGGCACTTCTTGAAATTGAGGGAAGCCAAATGTAGGGTTTATGTGGGCTTCAAATCGAGGATTGAAACGAAAGACTGGTTTCTCTATGTAAATTGGTCCACTGCAACGACTAAACTTCTATGGTAAAGGTTGGGTGTAAACGATAATTTTCCTTGTGAAAATGGTCTAAAAGGCTTTGGCTAGGGGCCGACTTGTCACAACGGGTATGAAGGATCGCCTAGGTGTTGATTGGCGGTAATTCGAGCATTATCGGCATGGAAGTCTATCATATGTTCGATAAAGCCCAATCTTCTAATTCAATCTCAGAACGTTGGAAAACAACAAGAAAAGCCATTTGATCCTAATGAAAAAAACGGTTACAAAGAACTAAAAAGGGAATTAAACTCAAAATATTTTTAAGAGATGACTAATCTTGTGTAAGTCGATTACATCCTTTGAATCAAGCTAAAAGCTTAACGACGGGGTAGATGGGGGAAGCTTAGGGGCTTGTGGCACTTCTTGAAGTTGAGGAAACTAATTGTAAGGCTTATGTTGGCTTCAAATTGAGGAACGAAACAAAAGATGGGTTTCTTGTTGTAAATTCGTCTAATGGCAGAACTAAACTAGTATGGTTGAGGTGGTGTGCAAAGGATGATATTTCCAATGAGAAAATGGTGTAAATGGCTTGGGCTGGAGGTGTACTTGTCGCAATGCACAAGAAAGAGAACTTAGGTCAGATTGGCGATGATTTCAGCATTATTCACATGGCTTTTCTTTTATTGACAGGTTTTGGATCCAGCATAAACTTCTAATTTAGACTTAGAATGATGAGAAACAACAATGAAAGTAATAAGGTCCGTATAAAAAAGGTTACAAAGAACTAAAAGAAAATTAAGTAGAAAGCTTTGTTGAGAGATTACTAATCTTGTGTAAGTCACTTACTTCCCTTAATTCAACGTTAAAGCACAACCACGGGTTGATGGGAAACGTTAGGGCCGTGTGGCACTTCTTAGACTTGAGGGAAACCAAATGTAGCGTTTATGTGGGTTTCAAATCGAGGATTCAAACGAAAGACTGCTTTCTTTGTGTAAATCGGTCCACAGCAAGAACTAAACTTGTATGGTAGAGGTTGGGTGTAAAAGCTGGAATTTTCCTTGTGCAAATGGTCTAAAAGGCTTCGCCTAGGGGCCAACTTGTCACAACGGGTATGAAGGATCGCCTAGGTATCAATTGGCGGTGATTCGAGGATTATCGAGATGGAAGTCTGTCATGTCTTGGATAAAGCCTAATCTTCTAATTCAATCTTAGAACATTGGAAAACGACAAGAAAAGGCATATAATCCGAATGAAAAAAACGGGTACAAAGAACTAAAAAGGAAATTAAACTCAAAATATTGTTAAGAGATGACTAATCTTGTGTAACTCGATAAAATCCTTTAAATCAAGCTAAAAGCTTAATGATCGGGTAGATGGGGAAGCTTAGGGGCATGTGGCACTTCTTGAAGTTGAGGAAACTAATTGTAAGGCATATGTTGGCTTCAAATTGAAGAATGAAACAAAAGATGGGTTTCGTGCTGTAAATTCGCCTAATGCTGGAACTGAACTAGTATGGTTGAGGTGGTGTGCAAATGATGACATTTCCAATGAGGAAATGGAGTAAATGGCATGGGCTAGAGGCGTACTTGTTGCAATGCACAAGAAAGAGAACTTAGGTCGGATTGCCAGTGATTTCAGCATTATTCAAATGGTTTTTCTTTTATTGACAGGTTTTGGATCCAGCCGAAGCTTCTAATTCAGTATTCGAATGATGAGAAACAACAAACAAAGTAATAAGGTGCGTATAAAAAAGGCTACAAAGAACTAAAAAGGAAATTAGGCCGAAAAGATTGTTGAGAGATTACTCATCTTGTGTAAGTCAATTAGTTCCCTTAATTCAACGTTAAGGCATAACCACGGGTAGATGGGGAACGTTAGGGGCGTGTGGCACTTCTTGAAATTGAGGGAAACCAAATGTAGGGTTTATGTGGGCTTCAAATCGAGGATTGAAACGAAAGACTGGTTTCTCTGTGTAAATTGGTCCACTGCAAGGACTAAACTCGTATGGTAAAGGTTGGGTGTAAACGATAATTTTCCATGTGAAAATGGTCTAAAAGGCTTTGGCGAGGGGCCGACTTGTCGCAACGGGTATGAAGGATCGCCTAGGTGCCGATTGGCGATAATTCGAGCATTATCGGCATGGAAGTCTATCATGTCTTAGATAAAGCCTAATCTTCTAATTCAATCTTAGAATGTTGGAAAACGACAAGAAAAGCCATTTGATCCGAATGAAAAAAACGGTTACAAAGAACTAAAAAGGAAATTAAACTCAAAATATTTTTAAGAGATGACTAATCTTATGTAAGTCGATTACATCCTTTGAATCAAGCTAAAAGCTTAACGATGGGGTAGATGGGGAAAGCTTAGGGGCTTGTGGCACTTCTTGAAGTTGAGGAAACTAATTGTAAGGCTTATGTTGGCTTCAAATTGAAGAACGAACAAAAGATGGGTTTCTTGTTGTAAATTCGTCTAATGGCAGAACTAAACTAGTATGGTCGAGGTGGTGTGCAAAGGATGATATTTCCAATGAGAAAATGGTGTAAATGGCTTGGGCTGGAGGTGTACTTGTCGCAATGCACAAGAAAGAGAACTTAGGTCAGATTGGCGATGATTTCAGCATTATTCACATGGCTTTTCTTTTATTGACAGGTTTTGGATCCAGCATAAACTTCTAATTTAGACTTAGAATGATGAGAAACAACAATGAAAGTAATAAGGTCCGTATAAAAAAGGTTACAAAGAACTAAAAGAAAATTAAGTAGAAAGCTTTGTTGAGAGATTACTAATCTTGTGTAAGTCACTTACTTCCCTTAATTCAACGTTAAAGCACAACCACGGGTTGATGGGAAACGTTAGGGCCGTGTGGCACTTCTTAGACTTGAGGGAAACCAAATGTAGCGTTTATGTGGGTTTCAAATCGAGGATTCAAACGAAAGACTGCTTTCTTTGTGTAAATCGGTCCACAGCAAGAACTAAACTTGTATGGTAGAGGTTGGGTGTAAAAGCTGGAATTTTCCTTGTGCAAATGGTCTAAAAGGCTTCGCCTAGGGGCCAACTTGTCACAACGGGTATGAAGGATCGCCTAGGTATCAATTGGCGGTGATTCGAGGATTATCGAGATGGAAGTCTGTCATGTCTTGGATAAAGCCTAATCTTCTAATTCAATCTTAGAACATTGGAAAACGACAAGAAAAGGCATATAATCCGAATGAAAAAAACGGGTACAAAGAACTAAAAAGGAAATTAAACTCAAAATATTGTTAAGAGATGACTAATCTTGTGTAACTCGATAAAATCCTTTAAATCAAGCTAAAAGCTTAATGATCGGGTAGATGGGGAAGCTTAGGGGCATGTGGCACTTCTTGAAGTTGAGGAAACTAATTGTAAGGCATATGTTGGCTTCAAATTGAAGAATGAAACAAAAGATGGGTTTCGTGCTGTAAATTCGCCTAATGCTGGAACTGAACTAGTATGGTTGAGGTGGTGTGCAAATGATGACATTTCCAATGAGGAAATGGAGTAAATGGCATGGGCTAGAGGCGTACTTGTTGCAATGCACAAGAAAGAGAACTTAGGTCGGATTGCCAGTGATTTCAGCATTATTCAAATGGTTTTTCTTTTATTGACAGGTTTTGGATCCAGCCGAAGCTTCTAATTCAGTATTCGAATGATGAGAAACAACAAACAAAGTAATAAGGTGCGTATAAAAAAGGCTACAAAGAACTAAAAAGGAAATTAGGCCGAAAAGATTGTTGAGAGATTACTCATCTTGTGTAAGTCAATTAGTTCCCTTAATTCAACGTTAAGGCATAACCACGGGTAGATGGGGAACGTTAGGGGCGTGTGGCACTTCTTGAAATTGAGGGAAACCAAATGTAGGGTTTATGTGGGCTTCAAATCGAGGATTGAAACGAAAGACTGGTTTCTCTGTGTAAATTGGTCCACTGCAAGGACTAAACTCGTATGGTAAAGGTTGGGTGTAAACGATAATTTTCCATGTGAAAATGGTCTAAAAGGCTTTGGCAAGGGGCCGACTTGCCGCAACGGGTATGAAGGATCGCCTAGGTGCCGATTGGCGATAATTCGAGCATTATCGGCATGGAAGTCTATCATGTCTTAGATAAAGCCTAATCTTCTAATTCAATCTTAGAATGTTGGAAAACGACAAGAAAAGCCATTTGATCCGAATGAAAAAAACGGTTACAAAGAACTAAAAAGGAAATTAAACTCAAAATATTTTTAAGAGATGACTAATCTTATGTAAGTCGATTACATCCTTTGAATCAAGCTAAAAGCTTAACGATGGGGTAGATGGGGAAAGCTTAGGGGCTTGTGGCACTTCTTGAAGTTGAGGAAACTAATTGTAAGGCTTATGTTGGCTTCAAATTGAAGAACGAACAAAAGATGGGTTTCTTGTTGTAAATTCGTCTAATGCCGGAGCTAAACTAGTATGGTCGAGGTGGTGTGCAAACGATGACATTTCCAATGAGAAAATGGTGTAAATGGCTTGGGTTGGAGGCGTACTTGTCGCAATGCACAAGAAAGAGAACTTAGGTCAGATTGGCGATGATTTCAGCATTATTCACATGGCTTTTCTTTTATTGACAGGTTTTGGATCCAGCATAAACTTCTAATTCAGTCTTAGAATGATGAGAAACAACAATGAAAGTAATAAGGTCCGTATAAAAAAGGTTACAAAGAACTAAAAGAAAATTAAGTCGAAAGCCTTGTTGAGAGATTACTAATCTTGTGTAAGTCAATTACTTCCCTTAATTCAACGTTAAAGCACAACAACGGGTTGATGGGGAACATTAGGGGCGTGTGGCACTTCTTGGACTTGAGGGAAACCAAATGTAGGGTTTATGTGGGTTTCAAATCGAGGATTCAAACGAAAGACTGGTTTCTTTGTTTAAATTGGTCCACTGCAAGAACTAAACTTGTATGGTAGAGGTTGGGTGTAAAAATGGAATTTTCCTTGTGCAAATGGTCTAAAAGGCTTCGGCTTGGGGCCGACTTGTCACAACGGGTATGAAGGATCGCCTAGGTATCAACTGGCGGTGATTCGAGGATTATCGAGATGGAAGTCTGTCATGTCTTGGATAAAGCCTAATCTTCTAATTCAATCTTAGAACGTTGGAAAACGACAAGAAAAGGCATATAATCCGAATGAAAAAAAGGGGTACAAAGAACTAAAAAGGAAATTAAACTCAAAATTTTGTTAAGAGATGGCTAATCTTGTGTAACTCCATAAAGTCCTTTAATTCAAGCCGAAAGCTTAACGATCGGGTAGATGGGGAAGCTTAGGGGCATGTGGCACTTCTTGAAGTTGAGGAAACTAATTGTAAGGCATATGTTGGCTTCAAATTGAAGAATGAAACAAAAGATGGGTTTCATGCTGTAAATTCGCCTAATGCTGGAACTGAACTAGTATGGTTGAGGTGGTGTGCAAATGATGACATTTCCAATGAGGAAATGGAGTAAATGGCATGGGCTAGGGGCGTACTTGTTGCAATGCACAAGAAAGAGAACTTAGGTCGGATTGCCAGTGATTTCAACATTATTCAAATGGCTTTTCTTTTATTGACAGGTTTTGGATCCAGCCGAAGCTTCTAATTCAGTATTCGAATGATGAGAAACAACAAACAAAGTAATAAGGTGTGTATAAAAAAGGCTACAAAGAACTAAAAAGGAAATTAGGCCGAAAAGATTGTTGAGAGATTACTCATCTTGTGTAAGTCAATTAGTTCCCTTAATTCAACGTTAAGGGATAACCACGGGTAGATGGGGAACGTTAGGGGCATGTGGCACTTCTTGAAATTGAGGGAAACCAAATGTAGGGTTTATTTGGGCTACAAATCGAGGATTGAAACGAAAGATTGGTTTCTTTGTGTAAATTGGTCCACTGCAAGGACTAAACTTGTATGGTAAAGGTTGGGTGGAAACGATAATTTTCCTTGTGAAAATGGTCTAAAAGGCTTTGGCTAGGGGCCGACTTGTCGCAACGGGTATGAAGGATCGCCTAGGTGCTGATTGGCGGTAATTCGAGCATTATCGGCATGGAAGTCTATCATATGTTCGATAAAGCCCAATCTTCTAATTCAATCTCAGAACGTTGGAAAACGACAAGAAAAGCCATTTGATCCGAATGAAAAAAACGGTTACAAAGAACTAAAAAGGAAATTAAACTCAAAATATTTTTAAGAGATGACTAATCTTATGTAAGTCGATTACATTCTTTGAATCAAGCTAAAAGCTTAACGATGGGGTAGATGGGGAAAGCTTAGGGGCTTGTGGCACTTCTTGAAGTTGAGGAAACTAATTGTAAGGCTTATGTTGGCTTCAAATTGAAGAACGAACAAAAGATGGGTTTCTTGTTGTAAATTCGTCTAATGCCGAAGCTAAACTAGTATGGTCGAGGTGGTGTGCAAACGATGACATTTCCAATGAGAAAATGGTGTAAATGGCTTGGGTTGGAGGCGTACTTGTCGCAATGTACAAGAAAGAGAACTTTGGTCAGATTGGCGATGATTTCAGCATTATTCACATGGCTTTTCTTTTATTGACAGGTTTTGGATCCAGCATAAACTTCTAATTCGGTCTTAGAATGATGAGAAACAACAATGAAAGTAATAAGGTCCGTATAAAAAAGGTTACAAAGAACTAAAAGAAAATTAAGTGGAAAGCCTTGTTGAGAGATTACTAATCTTGTGTAAGTCAATTACTTCCCTTAATTCAACGTTAAAGCACAACAACGGGTTGATGGGGAACATTAGGGGCGTGTGGCACTTCTTGGACTTGAGGGAAACCAAATGTAGGGTTTATGTGGGCTTCAAATCGAGGATTGAAACGAAAGACTGGTTTCTTTGTGTAAATTGGTCCACTGCAAGGACTAAACTTGTATGGTAAAGGTTGGGTGTAAACGATAATTTTCCTTGTGAAAATGGTCTAAAAGGCTTCGGCTTGGGGCCGACTTGTCGCAACGGGTATGAAGGATCGCCTAGGTATCAATTGGCGGTGATTCGAGGATTATCGAGATGGAAGTCTGTCATGTCTTGGATAAAGCCTAATCTTCTAATTCAATCTTAGAACGTTGGAAAACGACAAGAAAAGGCATATAATCCGAATGAAAAAAAGGGGTACAAAGAACTAAAAAGGAAATTAAACTCAAAATATTGTTAAGAGATGACTAATCTTGTGTAACTCGATAAAGTCCTTTAAATCAAGCCAAAAGCTTAACGATCGGGTAGATGGGAAGCTTAGGGGCATGTGGCACTTCTTGAAGTTGAGGAAACTAAGTGTAAGGCTTATGTTGGCTTCAAATTGAAGAATGAACCAAAAGATGGGTTCCGTGCTGTAAATTCGCCTAATGCTGGAACTGAACAAGTATGGTTGAGGTGGTGTGCAAATGATGACATTTCCAATGAGGAAATGGAGTAAGTGGCATGGGCTAGAGGCGTACTTGTCGCAATGCACAAGAAAGAGAACTTAGGTCGGATTGGCGGTGATTTCAGCATTATTCAAATGACTTTTCTTTTATTGACAGGTTTTGGATCCAGCCTAAGCTTCTAATTCAGTATTCGAATGATGAGAAACAACAAACAAAGTAATAAGGTGCGTATAAAAAAGGCTACAAAGAACTAAAAAGGAAATTAGGCCGAAAACATTGTTGAGAGATTACTCATCTTGTGTAAGTCAATTACTTCCCTTAATTCAACGTTAAAGCATAACCACGGGTAGATGGGGAATGTTAGGGGCGTGTGGCACTTCTTGAAATTGAGCGAAACCAAATGTAGTGTTTATGTGGGCTTCAAATCGAGGATTGAAACGAAAGACTGGTTTCTTTGTGTAAATTGGTCCACTGCAAGGACTAAACTTGTATGGTAAAGGTTGGGTGTAAACGATAATTTTCCTTGTGAAAATGGTCTAAAAGGCTTTGGCTAGGGGCCGACTTGTCGCAACGGGTATGAAGGATCGCCTAGGTGCCGATTGGCTGTGATTCGAGCATTATCGGCATGGAAGTCTGTCATGTCTTAGATAAAGCCTAATCTTCTAATTCAATCTTAGAACGTTGGAAAACGACAAGAAAAGCCAGATGATCCGAATGAAAAAAACGATTATAAAGAACTAAAAAGGAAATTAAACTCAAAATATTGTTAAGGGATGACTAATCCTGTGTAAGTCGATTACATCCTTTGAATCAAGCTAAAAGCTTAACGATGGGGTAGATGGGGAAGCTTAGGGGCATGTGCCATTTCTTGAAGTTGAGGAAACTAATTGTAAGGCTTATGTTGGGTTTAAATTGAAGAATGAAACAAAACATGGGTTTCTTGCTGTAAATTCGCCTAATGCTGGAACTGAACTAGTATGGTTGAGGTGGTGTGCAAACGATGACACTTCCAATGAGGAAATGGAGTAAATGGTATGGGCTAGAGGCGTACTTGTCGCAATGCACAAGAAAGAGAACTTAGGTCGGATTGGCGGTGATTTCAGCATTATTCACATGGCCTTTCTTTTATTGACAGGTTTTGGATCCAGCCCAAACTTCTAATTCAGTATTCGAATGATGAGAAACAATAAAGAAAGTAATAAGGTGCGTATAAAAAAGGCTACAAAGAACTAAAAAGGAAATTAGGCCGAAAACATTGTTGTGAGATTACTCATCTTGTGTAAGTCAATTACTTCCCTTAATTCAACGTTAAAGCATAACCACGGGTAGATGGGGAACGTTAGGGGCGTGTGGCACTTCTTGAAATTGAGGGAAACCAAATGTAGGGTTTATGTGGGCTTCAAATCGAGGATTGAAACGAAAGACTGGTTTCTTTGTGTAAATTGGTCCACTGCAACGACTAAACTTGTATGGTAAAGGTTGGGCGTAAACGATAATTTTCCTTGTGAAAATGGTCTAAAAGGCTTTGGCTAGGGGCCGAGTTGTCGCAACGGGTATGAAGGATCGCCTAGGTGCTGATTGGCGGTAATTCGAGCATTATCGGCATGGAAGTCTATCATGTCTTAGATAAAGCCTAATC
Organism: Carya illinoinensis; assembly: GCF_018687715.1. Taxonomy (NCBI): domain Eukaryota; kingdom Viridiplantae; phylum Streptophyta; class Magnoliopsida; order Fagales; family Juglandaceae; genus Carya; species Carya illinoinensis. The sequence continues at coordinate 20,784,558 of NC_056758.1, forward strand.
TTCTAATTCAATCTTAGAACGTTGGAAAACGACAAGAAAAGCCATTTCATTCGAATGAAAAAAACGGTTACAAAGAACTAAAAAGGAAATTAAACTCAAAATATTTTTAAGAGATGACTAATCTTGTGTAAGTCAATTACATCCTTTGAATCAAGCTGAAAGCTGAACGATGGGGTAGATGGGGGAAGCTTAGGGGCATGTGGCACTTCTTGAAGTTGAGGAAACTAATTGTAAGACTTTTGTTGGCTTCCAATTGAGGAACGAAACAAAAGATGGGTTTCTTGTTGTAAATTCGTCTAATGCCGGAACTAAACTAGTATGGTCGAGGTGGTGTGCAAACGATGACATTTCCAATGAGAAAATGGTGTAAATGGCTTGGGCTGGAGGCGTACTTGTCGTAATGCACGAGAAAGAGAACTTAGGTCAGATTGGCGAGGATTTCAGCATTATTCACATGGCTTTTCTTTTATTGATAGGTTTTGTATCCAGCATAAACTTCTAATTCAGTCTTAGAATGATGAGAAACAACAATGAAAGTAATAAGGTCCGTATAAAAAAGGCTACAAAGAACTAAAAAGGAAATTAGGCCGAAAACATTGTTGAGAGATTACTAATCTTGTGTAAGTCAATTACTTCCCTTAATTCAACGTTAAACCACAACCACGGGTCGATGGGGAACGTTAGGGGCGTGTGGCACTTCTTGGACTTGAGGGAAACCAAAAGTAGGGTTTATGTGGGTTTCAAATCGAGGATTCAAACGAAAGACTGGTTTCTTTGTGTAAATTGGTCCACTGCAAGAACTAAACTTGTATGGTAAAGGTTGGGTGTAAAAGATGGAATTTTCCTTCTGCAAATCGTCTAACAGGCTTCGGCTAGGGGCCGACTTATCGCAACGGGTATGAAGGATCGCCTAGGTACCAATTGGCGGTGATTCGAGGATTATCGAGATGGAAGTCTGTCATATCTTGGATAAAGCCTAATATTCTAATTCAATCTTAAAACGTTGGAAGACGACAAGAAAAGGCATATAATTCGAATGAAAAAAACGGTTACAAAGAACTAAAAAGGAAATTAAACTCAAAATATTGTTAAGAGATGACTAATCTTGTGTAACTCGATTAAATCCTTTAAATCAAGCTAAAAGCTTAACGATGGGGAAGCTTAGGGGCATGTGGCACTTCTTGAAGTTGAGGAAACAAATTGTAAGGCTTATGTTGGCTTGAAATTGAAGAATGAAACAAAAGATGGGTTTCCTGTTGTAAAGTCGTCTAATGCCGGAACTGAACTAGGATGGTTGAGGTGGTGTGCAAACAATGACATTTCCAATGAGGAAATGGAGTAAATGGCATGGGCTAGAGGCGTACTTGTCACAATGCACAAGAAAGGGAACCTAGGTCAGATTGGCAGTGATTTCAGCATTATTCACATGGCTTTTCTTTTATTGACAGGTTTTGGATCCAGCCTATACTTCTAATTCAGTCTTCAAATGATGAGAAACAACAAAGAAAGTAGTAAGGTGCGTATAAAAAAGGCTACAAAGAACTAAAAATGGAAATTAAGCCGAAAACATTATTGAGAGATTACTCATCTTGTGTAAGTCAATTACTTCCCTTAATTCAACGTTAAAGCATAACCACGGATAGATGGGGAACGTTAGGGGCGTGTGGCACTTCTTGAACTTGAGGGAAACCAAATGTAGGGTTTATGTGGGCTTCAAATCGAGGATTGAAATGAAAGACTGGTTTCTTTTTGTAAATTAGTCCACCACAAGAACAAAACTTGTATGGTAAAGGTTGAGTGTAAATGATGAAATTTTCCTGGTGAAAATGGTCTAAAAGGCTTCGGCTAGGGGCCGACTTCTCGCAACGGGTATGAAGGATCGCCAAGGTGCCGGTTGGTGGTGATTCGAGCATTATCGACCTGGATGTCTGTCATTTCTTAGATAAAGCCTAATCTTCTAATTCAATCTTAGAACGTTGGAAAACGACAAGAAAAGCCATATGATCCAAATGAAAAAAACGGTTACAAAGAACTAAAAAGGAAATTAAACTCAAAATATTGTTAAGAGATGACTAATCTTGTGTAAATCGATTACATCCTTTGAATCAGGCTAAAAGCTTAACGATGGGGCAGATGGGGAAGCTTAGGGGCATGTGGCACTTCTTGAAGTTGAGGAAACTAAATGTAAGGCTTCTGTTGGCTTCAAATTGAAGAATGAAACAAAAGATGGGTTTCTTGTTGTAAATTCGTCTAAGCTGAAACTGAACTAGTATGGTTGAGGTGGTGTGCAAACAATGACATTTCCAATGAGGAAATGGAGTAAATGGCACGGGCTGGAGGCGTACTTGTCACAATGCACAAGATCGAGAACTTAGGTCAGATTGGCGGTGATTTCAGCATTATTCACATGGCTTTTCTTTTATTGATAGGTTTTGGATCCAGCCTAAGCTTCTAACTCAGTCTTCGAATGATGGGAAACAACAAAGAAAGTAATAAGCTGCGTAGGAAAAAGGCTACAAAGAACTAAAAAAGGAAATTAAGCCGAAAACATTGTTGAGAGATTACTCATCTTGTGTAAGTCACTTACTTCCCTTAATTCAACGTTAAAGCATAACCACGGGTAGATGGGGAATGTTAGGGGTGTGTGGCACTTCTTGAACTTAAGGGAAACCAAATGTAGGGTTTATGTGGGCTTCAAATCGAGGATTGAAACGAAAGATTGGTTTCTTTGTCTAAATCGGTCCACTGCAAGAACTAAACTTGTATGGTAAAGGTTGAGTGTAAACGATGAAATTTTCCTTGCGAAAATGCTCTAAAAGGCTTCTGCTAGGGGACGACTTGTCGCAACGGGTATGAAGGATCGCCTAGGTCCCGATTGGTGGTGATTCAAGCATTATGGACATGGAAGTCTGTCATGTCTTAGATAAAGCCTAATATTGTTAAGAGATGACTAATATTGTGTAAGTCGATTACATCCTTTGAATCAAGCTAAAAGCTTAACGATGGGGTAGATGGGGATGCTTAGGGGCATGTGGCACTTCTTGAAGTTGAGGAAACTAATTGTTAGGCGTATGTTGGCTTCAAATTGTAGAACGAAACAAAAGATGGGTTTCTTCTTATAAATTCATCTAATGCCGGAACAAAACTAGTATGGTTGAGGTGGTGTGCAAAAGATGACATTTCCAATTAGAAAATGGTGTAAATGGCATGGGCTGGAGGCATAATTGTCTCAATGCACAAGAAAGAGAACTTACGTCGGATTGGCAGGGATTTCAGCATTATTCACCTGGCTTTTGTTTTTATGACAGGTTTTGGATCTAGCTTAAGCTTCTAGTTCAGTCTTAGAATGATGAGAAACAACAAAGAAACTAATAACCTCCGTATAAAAAAGGTGAAAAAGAACTAAAAAGGAAGTTAAGCCGAAAACCTTGTTGAGAGATTACTAATCTTGTGTAAGTCAATTACTTCCCTTAATTCAACGTTAAAGCATAACAACGGGTAGATGGGGAACGTTAGGGACGTGTGGCACTTCTTGGACTTGAGGGAAACCATATGTTGGGTTTATGTGGTTTTCAAATCGAGGATTCGAACAAAAGACTGGCTTCTTTATCTAAATCGGTCCACTGCAAGAACTAAACTTGTATGGTAGAGGTTGGGTGTAAAAGATGGAATTTTCCTTGTGCAAATGGTCTAAAAGGCTTCGGCTAGGGTCTGACTTGTCGCAACGGGTATGAAGGATCGCCTAGGTGCCAATTGGCGGTGATTCGAGGATTATCGAGATGGAAGTCTGTCAAGTCTTAGATAAAGCCTAATCTTCTAATTCAATCTTAGAACGTTGGAAAACGACAAGAAAAGCCATATGATCTGAATGAAAAAAACGGTTACACGGAACTAAAAAGGAAATTAAGCTCAAAATATTGTTAAGAGATGACTAATATTGTGTAAGCCGATTACATCCTTTGAATCAAGCTAAAAGCTTAACGATGGGGCAGATGGGGATGCTTAGGGGCATGTGGCACTTCTTGAAGTCGAGGAAACTAATTGTTAGGCGTATGTTGGCTTCAAATTGTAGAACGAAACAAAAGATGGGTTTCTTCTTATAAATTCATCTAATGCCGGAACAAAACTAGTATGGTTGAGGTGGTGTGCAAAAGATGACATTTCCAATTAGAAAATGGTGTAAATGGCATGGGCTGGAGGCATACTTGTCTCAATGCACAAGAAAGAGAACTTACGTCGGATTGGCAGGGATTTCAGCATTATTCACCTGGCTTTTGTTTTAATGACAGGTTTTGGATCTAGCTTAAGCTTCTAGTTCAGTCTTAGAATGATGAGAAACAACAAAGAAACTAATAACCTCCGTATAAAAAAGGTGAAAAAGAACTAAAAAGGAAGTTAAGCCGAAAACCTTGTTGAGAGATTACTAATCTTGTGTAAGTCAATTACTTCCCTTAATTCAACGTTAAAGCATAACAACGGGTAGATGGGGAACGTTAGGGACGTGTGGCACTTCTTGGACTTGAGGGAAACCATATGTTGGGTTTATGTGGTTTTCAAATCGAGGATTCGAACAAAAGACTGGCTTCTTTGTCTAAATCGGTCCACTGCAAGAACTAAACTTGTATGGTAGAGGTTGGGTGTAAAAGATGGAATTTTCCTTGTGCAAATGGTCTAAAAGGCTTCGGCTAGGGTCTGACTTGTCGCAACGGGTATGAAGGATCGCCTAGGTGCCAATTGGCGGTGATTCGAGGATTATCGAGATGGAAGTCTGTCAAGTCTTGGATAAAGCCTAATCTTCTAATTCAATCTTAGAACGTTGGAAAACGATATGAAAAGGCATATAATCCGAATGAAAAAAACGGTTACAAAGAACTAAAAAGGAAATTAAACTCAAAATATTGTTAAGAGATGACTAATCCTGTGTCAGTCGATTATATCCTTTGAATCAAGCTAAAAGCTTAACGATGGGGTAGATGGGGAATCTTAGGGGCATGTGGCACTTCTTGAAGTTGAGGAAACTAATTGCAAGGCTTATGTTGGCTTCAAATTGAATAACGAAACAAAAGATCGGTTTCTTGTTGTAAATTCGTCTCATGCCGAAACTAAACTAGTATGGTCCAGGTGGTGGGCAAACGACGACAATTCCAATGACAAAATGGTGTAAATGGCATGGGCTGGAGGCATACTTGTCGCAATGTACAAGAAAGAGAACTTAGGTCTTCGATTGATGAGAAACAACAAAGAAAGTAATAAGGTGCGTATAAAAAAGGCTAAAAAGAACTAAAAAAGGAAATTAAGCCAAAAACATTGTTGAGAGATTACTCATCTTGTGTAAGTCAATTAGTTCCCTTAATTCAACGTTAAAGCATAACCACAGGTAGATGGGGAACGTTAGGGGCATGTGGCCCTTCTTGAACTTGAGGGAAACCAAATGTAGGGTTTATGTGGCTTTCAAATCGAGGATTCGAACAAAAGACTGGTTTCTTTGTGTAAATTCGTCCACTGCAAGAACTAAACTTGTATGGTAGAGGTTGGGTGTAAAAGATGGAATTTTCCTTGTGCAAATGGTCTAAAAGGCTTCGGCTAGGGGCCGACTTGTCGCAACAAGTATGAAGGATCGCCTAGGTGCCAATTGGCGGTGATTGAAGGATTATCGAGATGGAAGTCTGTCAAGTCTTGGATAAAGCCTAATCTTCTAATTCAATCTTAGAACGTTGGAAAACGATAAGAAGAGGCATATAATCCGAATGAAAAAAACAGTTACAAAGAACTAAAAAGGAAATTAAACTCAAAATATTGTTAAGAGATGGCTAATCTTGTGTAAGTCAATTAAATCCTTTGAATCAAGCTAAAAGCTTAACGATGGGGTAGATGGGGAAGCTTAGGGGTATGTGGCACTTCTTGAAGTTGAGGAAACTAATTGTAACGCTTATGTTGGCTTCAAATTGAAGAATGAAACAAAACATGGGTTTCTTGTTGTAAATTCGTCTAATGCCGGAACTGAACTTGGATGGTTGAGGTGGTGTGCAAACAATGACATTTCCAATGAGGAAATGGAGTAAATGGCATGGGCTAGAGGCGTACTTGTCGCAAAGCACTAGAAAGAGAACCTAGGTCAGATTGGCAGTGATTTCAGCATTATTCACATGGCTTTTCTTTTATTGACAGGTTTTGGATCCAGCCTAAGCTTCTAATTCAGTCTTAGAATGATGAGAAACAACAAAGAAAGTAATAAGGTCCGTATAAAAAAGGTTAGAAAGAACAAAAAAAAAATTAAGCCGAAAACATTGTTGAGAGATTACTAATCATTTGTAAGTCAATTACTTCCCTTAATTCAACGTTAAAGCACAACCACGTGATGGGAACCAAGGTGGAGCTATCCTTAAAGATCCCTTGCAAATTCCAGATGAGCCAATTACAAGATCAAGAGCCAATAAGATCAAGGAAGCAATGCAAGGTTTGGTGCAATCCACTTGGGATGAAGCTTGGAAGAGCCCAACACTCAAGATGGGCTTAAAGGAAAAAGAACCAGTTTTGATCCACTTGATACAAGCTATGGAAGACATGACTTAAAGATTGGGCCTGTTGTTGTTAAGGCTTTCAATTTGTTTAACGGTATTTTATTATTAGTTTAGAAGAAGTGGGCTTGAGGATGCTTGGCCCACGTATGTCTTATTTCTAATGGACTAGGGTTATTTTTGAGAAGGTCTTGTATTTTTGGCTAAGGGTTTATTTGGAAAATTATAATTTTATGTCTTACTAGGGTTTCAAAAGTAACTGTAGCGCGGCGTATGGCACTGTTCACGCTACAGTACCCGACACATTGTTTACTTAGGGTTTTTGGGGATTGTCTATTTAAACCACTTGTAACCTCATTTGAGAGGCAGACTATTTTGGAATTGTCATTGAGAGTTGAGTTATCTCCTCTTGTTCTTCTTGAACTTCTGAACTTATCAAGGGTAAATCAAAACCTTTGTGGCGTTCTTCCTTTGTAATCTAGGTTCTTGAGACGGGTTCTTCAATGGGTCTAGATTTTGATATAATCTAGGTTCTTTGTTCTAGGGTTGTAAAAAAAAAAAAAGTGCAGAAATTCGTTTTTCCTAGGGCTGGCAGATTACTCTATCATTTTGGTTTCATGTTTATCAACATTGGTTGGCTAAGTTGCTTGTTTGAGGGCTGCCAAAATTTACACCATATAGAGGTTGGAAATTTCTGGAGTTTCTTGCATCTTTAAGTTTGTCAATTCCTTGGAGTGTCGTTTCATTGATTCTCTTCTGTTTCCTTGTCAATTTTTATGTGTTTGAATTCAATTGTTTGATTGTTACAATTGAATATTGTTGTTTGTGATTGAATCGGTGAGAAAAGAAAAGAAAAGAAAAGAAAAGAAAGGAAAAGAAAAAAAAATTCGAAAACAAAAAAAAACAAATTTAGGAATCCGAATTTTTTATCATCAGAGAGGCTGCATATATCTTTATAGTTGGTGTATTGTCTTGTGAGTACTCTTTCCCCTCGTAGCATTTCCTTGAGTCTTGTGTCATTTTATTCTTTCTATATTTTCTCTTGTTAAGAGTTTCTTGGACCTAATTACTAGTTGGAATAAGACAGGTTTGTATTGTCTTGATTTATAGTTCAATTAGTTCTGAAAGAACTTGAGTGGGGAAAACTCTTGAGGTAAAAGGCAAGAGAGTGTGAGATCATTATCGGGAAAAAGCCAATTAAGAGTGAAACACGAGTGGAGTGCTATTATTCGAGTGTAAACACGTAAGGGAGCGTGTGAGGTCTTTTCCACTAATAGGTTTTTTGTGTGCAGCGCGTACGATGTCTCATAAAAGTGACTCATCACCAAAGGGGATGGCAGATAACTCCTTTATGTTGCAGGCTATGCAACAACAGTTTGAACGATTGAACATGATGTTAGGAGAAGTGAGAGATAGGATGGATCAACAAGATGAAGTAATTAAAAATTTACATGGTGGGAGAGATAGGAGGAGACGTGAACCTAGAAGAGAACATGATTATGAAGATGAAGGAGATGGTGAGGATGAGGAAGATCTAATTTCTGAAGTTGGGATGGGTAGGCATAGAGGAGTCAGGCGTGAAAGAGGATTTAGGGGAAACCCACGGGGTCGTGATGGAGTAGATAGGGACCTTGAGAGCATCAAAATGAAAATACCATGTTTCCAAGGTAGAACTGACCCTGAAGCTTATTTAGAGTGGGAGAAGAAGATAGAGTTGATCTTTGAGTGTCATAACTATTCAGAGGAGAAGAAAGTGAAGTTGGCAGTAATTGAGTTCACTGATTATGCTATTATTTGGTGGGATCAATTAGTGACCAATAGGAGGAGGAATTATGAGAGGTCTGTCGAGACATGGGGAGAGTTGAAAGCTCTCATGAGGCGGAGATTTGTACCTAGCCACCACTATAGGGATCTCTACCAGAAATTACAAAATCTTACACAGGGGTCTAGGAGTGTGGAGGACTACCATAAGGAGATGGAGGTGGCTATGATACGGGCGAATGTAGAGGAGGATAGGGAGGCCACTATGGCTAGATTTTTGTCTGGTTTGAATAGGGAGATAGCCAATGTGGTTGAGTTGCAACATTACGTAGAAATAGAAGACATGGTGCACATGGCTATGAACGTGGAGAGGCAATTAAAGAGGAAAGGGACATCAAGGTACACTTCAGTTTCTAGCACTCCTTGGAAACCAAAGTGGGAGAAAGATGATCGAGCTGTAACAAAGGCAAAGACAGAACCACCTAAAGGAAACGATGAAGGAACTAGCAACAAACCCAAGTTGGCATCCCAACCTTCTAGAAATAGAGATATTAAATGCTTTAAGTGTTTGGGTTCAGGCCACATTGCTTCTCAATGTCCAAACAAACGTGTGATGATTATGCGTGACAATGGGGAGGTGATGACTACAAGTGAGGATGATCGTGATGAGATACCTGAGTTGGAGGATGCTAGTGATGATGATGGAGTAGAATACCCCGTAACAGGTGAGTCCCTTGTTGCCAGGCGTGCTCTCAACACACAAATTAAGATGGATGAAGCAGAGCAACAAAGGGAGAACATTTTCCATACTAGATGCCACATCAATGGCAAGGTATGTAGTATGATAATTGATGGGGGGAGTTGTAATAATGTTGCTAGCACTACATTAGTTGAAAAATTCAATTTACCTACCTTGAAACACTCTCGACCATACAAGCTGCAGTGGTTGAATGATTGTGGGGAGGTTAGGGTGGATAGACAAGTGTTAGTTACTTTTTCCATTGGGAAGTATCAAGATGAAGTGCTTTGTGATGTTGTGCCTATGCATGCTGGCCATATATTGTTGGGGAGACCATGGCAATATGATAGGAGTGTGATACATGATGGATTCAAAAACATGTACAGCTTTGTAAAGGAGGGCAAAACAACCAAGCTTGCTCCTTTAACTCCAAGACAGGTCTATGAGGACCAACTGAAACTGAAAAGTGAGGTTGCTAAAAAAAGAAAGAGTGAAAATGAGAGTGATAAAAGAAGAAAGAGTGAAAAGGAGATTGAGCAAAAAAGAAAGAGTGAAAAAGAAAAAGAGTCTGCTGAGAGAAAAGGAAAGACAAAAGTGAGTTTCTATGCAAGAGGGAGTGAGGTTAAGAGAGCTTTCTTAGCAGATCGCCCTATGATTTTTCTTGTCTATAAAGAGTCTTATCTTAATCTTGATGAAACTAACCAACCTCGTCCTAGTTTGGCTATTTCTTTGTTACAGGAGTTTGAGGATGTATTCCCAGAGGAAATGCCTAATGAGTTGCCACCCATTAGAGGCATTGAGCACCAAATTGATTTCGTGCCTGGGGCTGCTATTCCAAACCGACCAGCTTATAGAAGTAATCCAAATGAGACAAAGGAGCTTCAGAGGCAAGTTGAGGATTTGATGAGCAAGGGGTATGTGAGGGAGAGCATGAGCCCATGTGTAGTACCAGTGCTTCTAGTGCCTAAGAAGGATGGGACGTGGCGGATGTGCATTGATTGCAGGGCGGTTAATAATATCACGGTAAAGTATCGCCATCCCATTCCTAGATTAGATGATATGCTCGATGAATTGCATGGCTCATGTATTTTTAGTAAAATTGATCTTAAAAGTGGGTACCATCAAATTAGAATGAAAGAGGGTGATGAATGGAAAACTGCTTTTAAGACTAAATATGGGCTTTATGAATGGTTGGTTATGCCATTTGGACTCACAAATGCACCCAGTACTTTCATGAGATTAATGAATCATGTCCTACGTGCGTTCATAGGCAAGTTTGTGGTTGTGTACTTTGATGATATCCTAGTGTACAGCAAGGACTTAAATGAGCATATTGAGCATTTGAGATATGTGTTTAATGTGTTGAGATGTGAAAAGTTGTATGCTAATTTCAAGAAATGTACCTTTTGTATGGAGGAAGTTGTTTTTCTGTGTTATGTTGTTAGTACAAAGGGTATTGAAGTGGATGAAGAGAAAGTCAAGGCCATTAAGGAGTGGCCAACACCAAAGAACGTCACTGAGGTAAGAAGCTTTCATGGTTTAGCTAAGCTTTTATCGGCATTTTGTTAAAGATTTTAGCACCATTGCTGCACCACTCACTGAAGTGATTAAAAAGAATGTTGGGTTTCATTGGGAGGCTAATCAAGAGAATGCATTTGCCACTATTAAAGAAAGGTTGTGCTCTGCACCCGTATTAGCATTACGAGATTTTAACAAAGCTTTTGAGATTGAATGTGATGCCTCAGGATTAGGGATTGGAGCCGTTTTGATACAGGATAGGCGGCCGATTGCCTTCTTCAGTGAGAAGCTAAGTGGGGCATCCTTGAAGTACCCTACTTATGACAAAGAACTTTATGCTCTTGTTCGTGCATTAGAGACTTGGCAACACTACTTGTGGCCTAGGGAATTTGTGATCCACACCGATCATGAATCGTTGAAGCATCTCAAGGGTCAAGGTAAGTTGAATAAGAGGCATGCTAGATGGATGGAATACATTGAGACCTTTCCATATGTCATTCGTTACAGGCAAGGTAAGGAGAATATTGTTGCTGATGCTTTATCACGGAGGTATGTACTTCTTACTTCTATGAGTGCTAAAATGCTTGGGTTTGAATATGTGAAAGATATGTATGCCGATGATGTTGACTTTTCTGATGTGTATATGGCATGTGATAAGGCGGCATTTGGTAAGTTTTACAAGCATGATGGTTACTTGTTTAAAGAAGATAAACTGTGTGTACCTGATTGTTCTATGCGTGAGTTATTGGTGCGTGAGGCACATGGCGGGGGATTAATGGGACACTTTGGTGTCAAGAAAACCTTAGACATATTGCATGAACATTTCTTTTGGCCTAAGATGAAAAGAGACATCAATCGCATCTGTAGCAGGTGCATCACATGTAGAAAGGCCAAATCCAAGGTTTTGCCACATGGGTTATATACACCCTTACCCGTTCCTAGTGAGCCATGGGTAGACATATCTATGGACTTTATTTTGGGACTGCCTAGGACAAAAAGGGGTAGAGATTCTATTTTTGTGGTTGTGGATAGATTTAGCAAGATGGCACATTTCATTCCATGCCATAAAACAGATGATGCCACAAGCATAGCTGACTTGTTTTTCAAAGAGATAGTGCGACTCCATGGTGTGCCCAAGAGCATTGTTTCTGATAGGGATGTTAAATTTCTTAGCTACTTTTGGAAGGTGTTGTGGGGAAAATTAGGTACTAAACTCTTATTTTCCACTACTTGCCACCCACAGACTGATGGTCAGACTCAAGTAGTATAATCTAGTTTCTTTCAACGAGTTCTCATCGGGTCTAGATTCTCCGTCCATATACCTGAGTTTGGCTTTCATGGGGTTGTTTTCCAGTATTGTTGTTGGGTCTCAAAGCAAATCTATTGGGGTTCACATCACCACGGGTAGATGGGGAACGTTAGGGGCGTGTGGCACTTCTTGGACTTGAGCAAACCAAATGTAGGGTTTATGTGGGTTTCAAATCGAGGATTCATACGAAAGACTGGTTTCTTTGTGTAAATTGGTCCACTGCAAGAACTAAACTTGTATGGTAGAGGTTGGGTGTAAAAGATGAAATTTTCCTTGTGCAAATGGTCTAAAAGGCTTCGGCAAGGGGCCGACTTGTCGCAACGGGTATGAAGGATCGCCTAGGTGCCAATTGGCGGTGATTCGAGGATTATGGACATGGAAGTCTGTCATGTCTTAGATAAAGCCTAATCTTCTAATTCAATCTTAGAACGTTGGGAAACGACAAGAAAAAGCATATGATCCGAATGAAAAAAACGGTTACAAAGAACGAAAAAGGAAATTAAACTCAAAATATTGTTAAGAGATGACTAATCTTGGGTAAGTCGATTACATCCTTTGAATCAAGCTAAAAGCTTAACGATGGGGTAGATGGCGAAGCTTAGGGGCATGTGGCACTTCTTGAAGTTGAGGAAACTAATTGTAAGGCTTATGTTGGCTTCAAATTGAACAATGAAACAAAATATGGGTTTCTTGCTGTAAATTCGCCTAATGCTGGAACTGAACTAGTATGGTTGAGCTGGTGTGCAAACGATGACATTTCCAACGAGGAAATGTGGTAAATGGCATGGGCTAGAGGCGTACTTGTCGCAATGCACAAGAAAGAGAACTTAGGTCAGATTGGTGGTGATTTCAGCATTATTCAAATGGCTTTTCTTTTATTGATAGGTTTTGGATCCAACCTAAGCTTCTAATTCAGTCTTTGAATGATGAGAAACAACAAAGAAAGTAATAAGGTGCGTATAAAAAAGGCTACAAAGAACTAAAAAGGAAATTAAGCTGAAAACAGTGTTGAGAGATTACTCATCTTGTGTAAGTCAATTACTTCCCTTAATTCAACGTTAAAGCATAACCACGGGTAGATGGGGAATGTTAGAGGCGTGTGGCACTTCTTGGACTTGAGGGAAACCAAATGTAGGGTTTATGTGGGCTTCAAATCGAGGATGGAAACAAAAGACTGGTTTCTTTGTCTATATTGGTCCACTGCAAGAACTAAACTTGTATGGGAAAGGTTGGGTATAAACGATGAAATTTTCCTTGTGAAAATGGTCTAAAAGGCTTCGGCTAGCGGCAGACTTGTCGCAACGGGTGTGAAGGATCGCCTATGTGCCGATAGATGGTGATTCGAGCATTATCGACATGGAAGTCTGGCATGTCTTAGATAAAGCCTAATCTTCTAATTCAATCTTAGAACGTTGGAAAACGATAAGAAAAACAATATGATCCGAATGAAAACAATCATTACAAAGAACCAAAAAGGAACGTAAACTCAAAACATTATAGAGAGATGACTAATCTTGTGTAAGTCGATTACATCCTTTGAATCAAGCTAAAAGCTTAACGATGGTGATGTGAACCCCAATCGACTCGCTTTGAGACCCAACAACAATATTGGAAAAACAAACCCAAGAACGCCAAACTCAAGTCTATGGATGGAGAATTTAGACCCGTTGAGAACTCGTTTCAAGAACCTAGATTATATCAAAATCTAGACCCGTTGAAATCCCGTCTCAAGAACCCAAATTACGAGGAGGAACGCCACAAAGGTTGTGATTTACCTTTGATAAGTTCAAGAGTTCAATTAAGAACAAGAGGAGAAAACTCACTCACAATTAAAATTCGAAATAAAATAATGTTTGCCTTGAAATGGCTGATTACATCCTTTAAATACCCTCCCCAAAACATGATAAAACCCTAGACTAAAATTTGAGACCCTTTCCCTCAAAAATGCCCTTTGTGAACAGTAGCCGCGTGTACTGTAGCGTGAACAGTGTCATGCTACAGTACTTCTAAACCCTAGTTCAAATAAGTAAGACATATGTGGGTTAAGCATCCTCAAGCCCACTTATTCAAAACTAATAATAAAAATCCTTTAAACAAATTGAAAGCCTTAATATCTAAAGGCCATATTTCTAAGTCAAGTCTTCCACAGCTTGGATCAAGTGGATCAAAGTTGGTTTTTCTTCTTTCAAGCCCATCTTGAGTGTTGGGCTCTTGCTAGCTTCTTCCCAAGTGGTTTGTACTAATCCTTGCATTGCTTCTGACCGGTGCAAAACTGCAAGTGCACAGTATCGTAGTTTTATAATAAAGTGGTAAGAAGAGTATCATCCTTAGGGATTGGTACCTTACTCTTGCCAAATACCAAAATTATACTAATCTCAATTTTATCTAGAGGAATTGCTAAGGTTTTTGTAGTTGCAAATAAAACTAGATCAACTCAAAGAGAAATAAGCAAAGAAAATAAAACTGACTTTCAAAGATCAAATTCAATAGGGAAGAAAACTTCTAGGAAATCGATTTCACCATAAATCTTCACTATGCTTTTCTCCTCAAGCTAATTTAACTTAAACCTTTTTTGTCTATTAGCAAATCTCTAATTCATCCAAAAGCCTCTTTCGATAGTCAATTGGAAGTGATTCTAGTTTATCAATTCACACAAGAGTATGCAAATTAAATAATCAAGAACGCAATAAGACCAATGATTTAATTACTACACAGGTTCATACAAGTCTTTCGATCTCTATACTTACCTATGCTGAAATATCCAAGATCTACCCTATGATTCCCTCTTTCGATAGCAAATCACAAGATTAATAATCATCTAATCAATGGCCAGTTAATTAGAAGCATTAAACTCAGAATAAATCAGATAAACAAAGAGAGAATTGCATTAAATTAGCATGGACAAACAAGCATAGTTCGGAAATAGGTTACATCGTTTTCCTAGAATAAAGAAAATTTAGCTCATGCTAGAAATGGAATTCAACATAAACGAATTCACTATAATTGTTCTGAGAAGATGGGAAGAAGAAAATAAACACTGAAAAATCCTCCTTGCAGCCTCAACTCGTCGTCAAAAGCTCAAGGGAACGATTCAACGCTTTTCTCCCATCCGTGCTCATGTATGAATCCAACGTACGTGCAATAAATTGGAATTCCGTCTCCAAAACAAATGATTTGAATCCCTCTAGCTATGTTTTTCTCTCCCAAAGAGTGTTCTCCAATCAAAACTCGCGGCTCTAGAGTGAAAAATGGCTTTTATATGGTCCCACGGCGGAAAACCTAAAATCTGTCAAAATACGATGTTCGCTCGAGCGGGGTGTCGAGCGCGTCGAGCGTTCGACTCTGCCTGATTTCGCTCGAGCGGCCAATGTCTCTGCTCGAGCGATCTTCATTTTTCAGCAACCCGCTCGAGCTCCCTGTCGAGCGGCAGTCGAGCGTTTGAATCTGCCTGAATTCGCTCGAGCGGCCAAAAGCCTCCGCTCGAGCGAACTTGTAAAATCTGCAATATGAAATTTTGCAAGCCATCAGCTTCCTTGATCTTCTTGGCTCTCGATCTTGTAATTGGCCCATCTGGAACTTGTAAAGGATCTTTAAGAGTAGGCCTGCCTTGGTTCCCATCATTCCCCCTCTCCTCAAAAGGACCTACGTCAAAAGGAGAAAGATCAGAAACATTGAAGGTAGCAGACACATTATACTCACCTGGGAGATCCACTTTATAGGCATTGTCATTAATTTTCTCAAGGATTTGGAAAGGTCCATCTCCTCGAGGATGCAACTTAGTCCTCCGATGAGCTGGGAATCTTTCTTTGCGCATGTGAACCCAAACCCAATCTCCAGGTTCAAAGATGACACGCCTTCGCCCTTTATTGGCTTGGGAAGCAACTCTTTCATTCTTTTGCGCAATTTGAAGCCGTACCCTCTCATGGAGTGACTTCACCAACTCTGCCTTCTTTTGTCCATCCAAGCTACTCCTGCCATCAACCGGTAAAGGCATCAAATCTAAAGGGGTAAGCGGATTGAATCCATAAACAATTTCAAAAGGAGAATATGAAGTAGTAGTATGCATGGTCCTATTATATGCAAACTCTATGAATGGCAAACAATCCTCCCAAGTTTTTAAATTCTTATGAACAACAGTGCGTAAAAGCTGAGTTAAGGTCCTATTAACTACTTCAGTTTGACCATCAGTCTGCGGATGACAAGTAGTGGAAAATAAGAGCTTGGTACCCAATTTCCCCCACAACACCTTCCAAAAGTAGCTAAGGAATTTAACATCCCTATCAGAAACAATACTCCTGGGAACACCATGGAATCGCACTATCTCCCTGAAAAACAAGTCAGCTATGTTTGTGGCATCATCTATTTTATGGCATGGAATGAAATGTGCCATTTTACTAAATCTATCCACAACCACAAAAATAGAATCTCTACCCCTTTTGGTCCTAGGTAGCCCCAAAACAAAGTCCATAGATATGTCGACCCATGGTTCACTAGGAACGGGTAAGGGTGTATACAACCCATGTGGCAACACTTTAGATTTGGCCTTCCTACATGTAATGCACCTGCCACAAATGCGAGTGACATCTCTCTTCATCTTAGGCCAAAAGAAATGTTCATGCAAAATATCCAAAGTCTTCTTGACACCAAAGTGTCCCATTAATCCACCACCATGTGCCTCACGCACTAGTAATTCACGCATAGAACAACCTGGCACACAAAGTTTGTTTTCTTTAAACAAGTAACCCTCATGCTTGTAAAACTTACCAAATGCCACCTTATCACATGCCACGTACACATTAGAGAAGTCAGCGTCATCGGCATATAGGTCTTTTACATATTCAAACCCAAGCATCTTAGCACTCATAGAAGTAAGAAGTACATACCTTCGAGATAAAGCATCAGCAACAATGTTCTCCTTACCTTGCTTGTAACAGATGACATATGGAAATGTCTCAATGTATTCCATCCAACGAGCATGCCTTTTATTCAACTTACCTTGACCCTTGAGATGCTTTAATGATTCATGATCGGTGTGGATCACAAATTCCCTAGGCCATAGGTAGTGCTGCCAAGTCTCCAATGCACGAATAAGAGCATAAAGCTCTTTGTCATAAGTAGGGTACTTGAGTGAGGCCCCACTTAACTTTTCACTGAAGAAAGCTATGGGCCGCCTATCCTGCATCAAAACAGCTCCAATCCCTATACCTGAGGCATCACATTCAATCTCAAAAGCTTTGTTAAAATCAGGTAATGCTAGCACAGGTGCAGAGCACAACCTTTCTTTAATGGTGGCAAAAGCATTCTCTTGAGTAGCCCCCCAATGAAACCCAATATTCTTTTTAATGACTTCAGTGAGTGGTGCAGCAATGGTGCTAAAATCTTTAACAAAACGCCGATAAAAGCTAGCTAAACCATGAAAGCTTCTTACCTCAGTGATACTCTTTGGCGTTGGCCACTCCTTGATGGCCTTGACTTTCTCTTCATCCACCTCAATACCCTTTGTACTAACAACATATCCAAGAAAAACAACTCTTTCCATGCAAAAGGTACATTTCTTGAAATTAGCATACAACTTTTCACATCTCAACACATCAAACACATATCTCAAATGCTCAATATGCTCATTTAAGTCCTTGCTGTACACTAGGATATCATCAAAATACACAACCACAAACTTGCCAATGAATGTACGTAGGACATGGTTCATCAATCTCATGAAAGTACTGGGCGCATTTGTAAGTCCAAATGGCATAACCAACCATTCATAAAGGCCATACTTAGTCTTAAAAGCAGTTTTCCATTCATCACCCTCTTTCATTCTAATTTGATGGTACCCACTTTTAAGATCAATTTTACTAAAAATACAAGAGCCATGCAATTCATCAAGCATATCATCTAATCTAGGAATGGGATGCCGATACTTTACCGTAATATTGTTGACCGCCCTGCAATCAACACACATTCTCCACGTCCCATCCTTCTTTGGCACTAATAGCACTGGTACTGCACATGGGCTCATGCTCTCCCTCACGTAGCCCTTGCTCATCAAGTCCTCAACTTGCCTCTGAAGCTCCTTTGTCTCCTTTGGATTACTCCTATAGGCTGGTCGTTTTGGAATAGCAGCTCCAGGTACAAAATCAATCTGATGCTCAATGCCTTTAATGGGTGGCAACTCATTAGGCATCTCCTCTGGGAATACATCATCAAACTCCTGCAACAAGGAAATAGCCAAACTAGGAAGAGACTGGTGAGTGTCATCAAGAGTAAGATAAGACTCTTTATAGACAAGAAAAATCATAGGGCGATCTGCGAAGAAAGCCCTCTTAACCTCACTCTCTCTGGCATAGAAACTCACTTTTGTCTTTCCTTTTCTCTCTGCAGACTCTCTTTCTTTTTTCTCTCGTGGCTCTACTCTTTTTTCTCTACTCTCAGCCACATCTCTACTTTCTTTTTCACTCTTTTTGTTGTGCTCATTTTCACTATCACTCTTTCTTTTCTACTCAATCTCTTTTTCACTCATTCTTTTTTGATCACTCTCATTTTCACTCTTTCTTTTTTGATCACTCTCATTTTCACTCTTTCTTTTCTGAGCAACCTCACTTTTCAGTTTCAATTGGTCTTCATAGACCTGGCTTGGAGTTAAAGGAGCAAGCTTGATTGTTTTGCCCTCCTTTACAAAGCTGTACATGTTTTTGAACCCATCATGTGTCACCCTCCTATCATATTGCCACGGCCTCCCCAACAAAATATGGCCAGCATGCATAGGCACAACATCACAAAGCACCTCATCCTGATACCTTCCAATTGAAAAAGGAACTAACACTTGTCTATCCACCCTAACTTCCCCACAATCATTCAACCACTGCAATTTGTATGGTCTAGAGTGTTTTAAGGTTGGTAAATTCAATTTCTCAACCAAAGTAGTGCTAGCCACATTAGTACAACTCCCTCCATCAATAATCATACCACATACTTTGCTGTTGACATGACATCTAGTATGGAAAATGTTCTCTCTCTGTTGCTCGGCATCATCCACCTTAATGTGTGTGTTGAGAGCACGCCTAGCAACAAGAGACTCACTCACAGCATATATCACTCCTTCGTCATCACTAGCATCAACCAACTCGGGCACTCCATCACGATCATCCTCGTTCTCAGTCATCACCTCCCCATTGTCACGCATAATCATCACTCGCCTATTTGGACATTGAGAAGCAATGTGCCCTGAACCCAAACACTTAAAACATTTAATATCTCTATTCCTTGAAGGTTGAGATTCTACCTTGGCTTTGCTGCTAGGTCCCTCATCTTTGCCCTTAGGTGGTTCGATCTTTCTCTTTGTTTCAGCAGGATCATTCCTATCCCACTTTGATTTCCAAGTAGTGCTAGGAACCGAAGTGTACCTTGCTGTCCCTTTTCTCTTTAATTGCCTCTCCACCTTCATAGCCATGTGCACCATGTCCTCTATCTCCACATAATGTTGCAATTCAACCACATTGGCTATATCTCTATTCAAACCACTCAAAAATCTAGCCATGGTGGCCTCCCGGTCCTCCTCTACATTAGCCCGAATCATAGCCACCTCCATCTCCTTATGGTAATCCTCTACACTCCTAGACCCCTGTGTAAGATTTTGGAGCTTTTGATAAAGGTCCCTATAGTAGTGACTAGGTACAAATCTCTGCCTCAAGAGAGCTTTCAACTCTCCCCATGTCTCTATAGGCCTCTCATGATTCCTCCTCCTAGTGGTCACTAATTGATCCCACCAAATAATAGCATAATCAGTGAATTCAATTACTACCGACTTTACTTTCTTCTTCTCAGAGTAATTATGACAATCAAATACCAAATCTATTTTTTTCTCCCACTCTAGATAAACCTCTGGGTTAGTTCTACCTTGGAAAGATGGTATTGTCATTTTGCTGCTCCCCAAGTCTCTATCGACACCATCCCGACCCCCTAGGTTCCCCTCAAATCCTCTTTCACGCCTAACTCCTCTATGTCTACCCAACCCAATTTCAAATGTTAGGTCTTCCTCATCCTCATCATCTCCTTCATTCTCATATGCATTTTCAACCCTAGGCTCACGTCGCCTCTGATTTCTCCCACCTTGCAAATTTCTAATCTCTGCTTGTTGTTGATTTATCCTATCCTCCATTTGTCCCAATAGCATGTTCATCCGCTCAAAGTGTTGTTGCATGGCTTGCAACACAAATGAGTTATCTGCTATCCCCTTGGGTGATGAGCCACTGCGGTGACACATTGTAATGTGCAACAAAAAGAAAATGTTAGCAGAAAAAAAGGACCTCACACGCTCCCTTACGTGTTTACACTCAAATGATAGCACTCCACTCGTGTTTCACCCTGAATTGGCTTTTTTTTTTCGATAATAATCTCACACTCTCTTGCCTTTTACCTCGAGTTTTCCCACTCAAGTTCTTTCAGAACTAATTGAACTCAATCAAGACAAAGCAACCTTGTTTAATCCCAACTAGCAATTAGATCCAAGAAACAAGAACAAGAGAAACACGGAAGGAAGAAACGACACGAGAATCACGGAAATTATACGAATGGAAGAGTGACTGTAACACAAGATACCAACTATAATGAAGGATGGACAACCCTATGCTGAAAGTCTGTCATGTCTTAGATAAAGCCTAATCTTCTAATTCAATCTTAGAACGTTGGAAAACGACAAGAAAAGCCATATGATCCAAATGAAAAAAACGGTTACAAAGAACTAAAAAGGAAATTAAACTCAACATATTGTTAAGCGATTACTAATCTTGTGTAAGTCGATTACATCCTTTGAATCAAGCTAAAAGCTTAACGATGGGGTAGATGGGGAAGCTTAGGGGCATGTGGCACTTCTTGAAGTTGAGGAAACTAATTGTAAGGCTTATGTTGGTTTCAAATTGAAGAATGAAACAAAATATGGGTTTCTTGCCGTAAATTCGCCTAATGCTGGAACTGAACTAGTATGGTTGAGCTGGTGTGCAAACGATAACATTTCCAATGAGGAAATGGAATAAATGGCATGGGCTAGAGGCGTACTTGTCGCAATGCACAAGAAAGAGAACTTAGGTCAGATTGGTGGTGATTTCAGCATTATTCAATTGGCTTTTCTTTTATTGATAGGTTTTGGATCCAACATAAGCTTCTAATTCAATCTTTGAATGATGAGAAACAACAAAGAAAGTAATAAGGTGCGTATAAAAAAGGCTACAAAGAACTAAAAAGGAAATTAAGCTGAAAACAATGTTGAGAGATTACTCATCTTGTGTAAGTCAATTACTTCCCTTAATTCAACGTTAAAGCATAACCACGGGTAGATGGGGAATGTTAGAGGCGTGTGACACTTCTTGGACTTGAGGGAAACCAAATGTAGGGTTTATGTGGGCTTCAAATCGAGGATGGAAACGAAAGACTGGTTTCTTTGTCTATATTGGTCCACTGCAAGAACTAAACTTGTATGGGAAATGTTGGGTATAAACGATGAAATTTTCCTTGTGAAAATGGTCTAAAAGGCTTCAGCTAGCGGCAGACTTGTCGCAACGGGTGTGAAGGATCGCCTATGTGCCGATAGATGGTGATTCGAGCATTATCGACATGGAAGTCTGGCATGTCTTAGATAAAGCCTAATCTTCTAATTCAATCTTAGAACGTTGGAAAACGACAAGAAAAACAATATGATCCAAATGAAATCAATCGTTACAAAGAACCAAAAAGGAACGTAAACTCAAAACATTATAGAGAGATGACTAATCTTGTGTAAGTCGATTACATCCTTTGAATCAAGCTAAAAGCTTAACGATGGTGATGTGAACCCCAATCGACTCGCTTTGAGACCCAACAACAATATTGGAAAAACAACCCCAAGAACGCCAAACTCAAGTCTATGGATGGAGAATTTAGACCCGTTGAGAACTCGTTCCAAGAACCTAGATTATATCAAAATCTAGACCCGTTGAAATCCCGTCTCAAGAACCCAAATTACGAGGAGGAACGCCACAAAGGTTGTGATTTACCTTTGATAAGTTCAAGAGTTCAATTAAGAACAAGAGGAGAAAACTCACTCACAATTAAAATTCGAAATAAGATAATGTTTGCCTTGAAATGGCTGATTACATCCTTTAAATACCCTCCCCAAAACATGATAAAATCCTAGACTAAAATTTGAGACCCTTTCTCTCAAAAATGCCCTTTGTGAACAGTAGCCGCGTGTACTGTAGCGTGAACAGTGTCATGCTACAGTACTTCTAAACCCTAGTTCAAATAAGTAAGACATATGTGGGTTAAGCATCCTCAAGCCCACTTATTCAAAACTAATAATAAAAATCCTTTAAACAAATTGAAAGCCTTAATATCTAAAGGCCATATTTCTAAGTCAAGTCTTCCACAGCTTGGATCAAGTGGATCAAAGTTGGTTTTTCTTCTTTCAAGCCCATCTTGAGTGTTGGGCTCTTGCTAGCTTCTTCCCAAGTGGTTTGTACTAATCCTTGCATGTCTTAGATAAAGCCTAATCTACTAATTCCATCTTAGAACGTTGGAAAACGACAAGAAAATCAATTTGATCTGAATGAAAACAATGGTTACAAAGAACCAAAAAGGAAATTAAACTCAAAACATTGTTGAGTGATGACTAATCTTGTGTAAGTCGATTACATCCTTTGAATCAAGCTAAAAGCTTAACGATGGGTTAGATGGGGAAGCTTAGGGGAATGTGGCACTTCTTGAAGTTGTGGAAACTAATTGTAAGGCTTATGTTGGCTTCAGATTGAAGAATGAAACAAAAGATGAGTTTCTTGTTGTAACTTCGTCCAATGCCGGCACTGAACTAGTATGGTTGGGTGCAAATGATGACATTTCCCATGAGGAAATGGGGTAAATGGCATGAGCTAGAGGGCTACTTGTCGCAATGCACAACAAAGAGAACTTAGGTCGGATTGGCGGTGATTTCAGCATTATTCACATGGCTTTTCTTTTATTGACAGGTTTTGGATCCAGCCTAAGCTTCTAATTTAATCTTAGAATTATGAGAAACAACAAAAAAAGTAATAAGGTCCGTATAAAAAATGTTACAAAGAGCTAAAACGGAAATTAAGCCGAAAACGTTGTTGAGAGATTACTAATCTTGTGTAAGTCAATTACTTCCCTTACTTCAATGTTAAAGCATAACCACGGGAAGATGGGGAACGTTAGGGGCATGTGGTACTTCTTGGACTTGAGGGAAACCAAATGTAGAGTTTATGTGGGCTTGAAATCTGAGGAATGAAACGAAAGACTGGTTTCTTTGTGTAAATTGGTCCACTGCAAGAACTAAACTTCCATGGTAAAGGTTGGGTGTAAACAATGAAACTTTCCTTGTGAAAATGGTCTAAAAGGCTTCGGCTAGTGGCCAACTTGTCGCAACGGGTATGAAGGATCGCTTCGGTGCCGATTGGCGGTGATTCGAGCATTATCGACATGGAAGTCTTTCATGTCTGAGATAAAGCCTAATCCTCTAATTCAATCTTAGAACGTTCGAAAACGACAAGAAAAGCAATATGATCCGAATGAAAACAATGGTTACATAGAACCATAAAGGAAATTAAGCTCAAAACATTGTTGAAAGATGACTAATCTTGTCTAAGTCGATTACATCCTTTGAATCAAGCTAAAAGCTTAACGATGGGGTAGATGGGGAAGCTTAGGGGCATGTGGCCCTTCTTGAAGTTGAGGAAACTAATTGTAAGGCTTACGTTGGCTTCAAATTGAAGATTGAAACAAAAGATGGGTTTCTTGTTGTAAATTCGTCTAATGACAGAACTAAACTAGTATGGTTATGGTGTGCAAGCGATGACATTTTTAATGAGGAAATGGTGTAAATGGCATGGGCTAGAGGCGTACTTCTCGCAATGCAGAAGAAAGAGAACTTAGGTCGGATTGGCGGTGATTTCAGCATTATTCACATGGCTTTTCTTTTATCTACAGGTTTTGGATCCAGTCTACAACTTCTAATTCAATCTTAGAATTATGATAAACAACAAAGAAAGTAATAAGGTCCGTATAAAAAAGGTTACAAAGAACTAAAAAGGAAATTAAGCTGAAAACATTGTTGAGAGATTACTAATCTTGTGTAAGTCAATTACTTCCTTTAATTCAACGTTAAAGAAAAACCACGGGTAGATGGGGAACGTTAGGGGCGTGTGGTACTTCTTGGACTTGAGGGAAACCAAATGTAGGGTTTGTGTGGGCTTCAAATCGAGGAATGAAATGAAAGACTGGTTTCTTTGTGTAAATTGGTCCACTGCAAGAACTAAACTTGTATGGTATAAAGGTTGGGTATAAACGATGAAACTTTCCTTGTGAAAATGGTCTAAAAGGCTTCGGCTAAGGGCCGACTTGTTGCAACGGGTATGATGGATCGCCTAGGTGTTGATTGGCGGTGATTCTAGCATTATCGACATGGAAGTCTGTCATGTCTTAGATAAAGCCTAATCTACTAATTCCATCTTAGAATGTTGGAAAACGACAAGAAAATCAATTTGATCTGAATGAAAACAATGGTTACGAAGAACCAAAAAGGAAATTAAACTCAAAACATTGTTGAGTGATGACTAATCTTGTGTAAGTCGATTACATCCTTTGAATCAAGCTAAAAACTTAACGATGGGTTAGATGGGGAAGCTTAGGGGAATGTGACACTTCTTGAAGTTGCGGAAACTAATTGTAAGGCTTATGTTGGCTTCAAATTGAAGAATGAAATAAAATATGGGTTTCTTGTTGTAACTTCATCCAATGCCGGAACTGAACTACTGTGGTTCGGTGCAAATGATGACATTTCCCATGAGGAAATGGGGTAAATGGCATGAGCTAGAGGCCTACTTGTCGCAATGCGCAAGAAGGAGAACTTAGGTCAGATTGGTGGTGATTTCAGCATTATTCACATGGCTTTTCTTTTATTGATAGGTTTTGGATTTAGCCTAAGCTTCTAATTTAATCTTAGAATTATGAGAAACAACAAAAAAAGTAATAAGGTCCGTATAAAAAATGTTACAAAGAGCTAAAAAGGTAATTAAGCCGAAAACATTGTTGAGAGATTTCTAATCTTGTGTAAGTCAATTACTTCCCTTACTTCAATGTTACAGCATAACCACGGGCAGATGGGGAACGTTAGGGGCGTGTGGTACTTCTTGGACTTGAGGGAAACCAAATGTAGGGTTTATGTGGGCTACAAATCTGAGGAATGAAACGAAAGACTGGTTTCTTTGTGTAAATTGCTCCACTGCAAGAACTAAACTTCTATGGTAAAGGTTGGGTGTAAACGATGAAACTTTCCTTGTGAAAATGGTCTAAAAGGCTTCGGCTAGTGGCCATCTTAGAACGTTGGAAAACGACAAGAAAAGCAATATGTTCCGAATGAAAACAATGGTTACAAAGAACCAAAAGAGAAATTAAACTCAAAACATTGTTGAGTGATGACTAATCTTGTGTAAGTCGATTACATCCTTTGAATCAAGCTAAAAGCTTAACGATGGGGTAGATGGGGAAGCTTAGGGGCATGGGGCACTTCTCGAAGTTGAGGAAACTAATTGTAAGACTTACGTTGGCTTCAAATTGAAGATTGAAACAAAAGATGGGTTTCTTGTTGGAAATTCGTCTAATGACGGAACTGAACTAGTATGGTTGGGTTTGGGTGCAAATGATGGCATTTCCCATGAGGAAATGGTGTAAATGGTGATTACGCCCAAAGAATAACGCGGTAGTTGTGGCACAACTTTGAGGTGTCAATTCCACAGGGAGACAAATTAAAAGAATAGCAAGTGGAACAATGAAACTAAAGAAAAATATTAAATAAGTAATTCACAAGAAAAATTAATTTAAAATGTAAATTCAAGTGAAGCAAAGTGATTAACAGAAAAAGTACTCAAAGTTGACAAACAGTAGAGCGTCGGGAATCCCTTGCACAAATCTGGTATTTTAATTATTCTTAATTCATTGGATAACTCAATTAGGAACTCAATTCCCGCAATTCCCAATTGACTTATCCAATGAATTAAGAATAATTAAAATACCAGATTTGTGCAAGGGATTCTCGACGCTCTACTGTTTGTTAAATTTGAGTACTTTTTCTGTTAATCACTTTGCTTCACTTGAATTTAGATTTAAAATTAATCTTTGTTCTCTATTACTTATTTAATATTTTTTCTTTAGTTTCTTTGTTCCTCTTGCTATTCTTTTAATTTGTCTCCCTGTGGAATCGACACCCCAAAGCTGTGCTACAACTACCGCGTTATTCTTTGGGCGTAATCAAATTTTGGCGCCGTTGCCGGGGAGACGGTAGAAGAATTGTGAGATAGTTTTTCTTTTCAACAGTTTGTAAAGGCGGTAATTTCGTTCCCTATTTTAGCTTGCTGCATCTTTTTTTTTTTTTCTTTTTCTTTTTGTAGTTTTTTTTTTAGTGTTGGGTTTTTCTCTACCTTGCATGCACAGGTATAGAGACGCCTTGGGGCGGTTTGCTTGTAGACCTGTGTTAGAGTCAGAGTTTAATTTTTCTGATCATTTGTTTGATAATTCTTCTAATTTTGAGAAAATGAGTGAACATGAAGATCAACCCACTAGGACCCTTCAGGATTACCTCCACCCTACACGCACAGCCACACCATCATGCATCATGTTTCCAGCTAATATTCCGCCAATTGGATTTTAAAACAGGGATGATACAGTTACTCCCTACTTTTCATGGCTTGGAAAATGAAAATCCATATATGCACATTAGGGAGTTTGAGGAAGTAGTTGCGATTTTTTATAGTCAAAATGCAACTGATGACATTGCGAGACTTAAGTTCTTTCCTTTCTCTTTGAAGGATAGAGCTAAGAGTTGGCTATACTCTTTGAGACCACGATCTATTGGGTCATGGAATGAGATGACTCAGGTCTTTTTTAATAAATACTTTCCCCAACATAAGACCAATGCTTTAAAAAGACAAATCTCCACCTTTGTACAAAAGGACAGTGAGACTTTGTATCAGTCTTGGGAGAGATTTAAGGAGCTATTGAGTATGTGTCCTCACCATGGGTATGAGAATTGGCGCTTAGTGAGCTATTTTTATGAGGGACTTACACCTAGAGAGCGTCAATTTGTGGAGATGATGTGTAATGGTGAGTTCTTACAAAAAGATCCTGATGAAGCCATAGAATACCTCAATGAGCTTGCTGAAAAAGTTCACACTTGGACTGGACCTAGTGCTACTGAGAGCACAAATAGGTCACGACCTGCAGGAAACCTAAATGGTGGTGGAATTTACCATCTCAGGGAAGAAGATAACCTAAAAGCTAAGGTTGAGATGCTCACTAGAGAGCTAGAGGCGTTGAAGACTAAGGACTTAAAGCCAACACACGTGGCTAATCATGCAGAGTCTTTTGGACCATGTTTTGTGTGTGGTGGGGTAGATCACCTTGCCCAAGAGTGTCCCACATTGGCTGAGATGAGAGGAATATATGAGGAACAATGTAATGCCTTAGGTATGTACAAGAAGCCTTTTACACATTTCTCTGACACCTATAATCCGGGGTGACGTAATCACCCCAATTTTAGCTGGAAGTCTGAAAACCAGCCACCTGCACAACCCCCTAGATCATATCCTACACCATATCATGCACCTTCATCTTCTAGGAGCCCCTTAGAAGATACTTTACATGCTTTTATTGAGGCACAAGGTAAGACTAACCAAAAGTTTGAATCTTTGATTATGCAGGTTGTTGAAGAAAATAAGGAGATAAAAAGCCAAGTGTCCAAATTGATGAGCTCCTTGAGTATGAATAAGCGAGGTAAGTTTCCTTCTCAGGCTCAATCCGTACCCCATGTTCAACACATGGCACAAGAGAATTTGAAGGATGCGAATGCCATTGTGACACGAAGTGGTAAGTCATTACACATCCCAACAATGAACAAATCAGAGGATGTGGAAGAGGATCAAAGCAATAGTGGTGTCGAGCTGCCCAAAGAAGCCGAGGTAATAAAGAGACCAGTTAAGGTACCATTTCCTCAAGCTTTAAAATTGAATAAGCGAACTTTGGATCCTAACAATGAAATCTTAGAGAATCTCAAGCAGGTAAAAATTAACCTCCCTCTTTTGCATGTTATTAAACAAGTTCCTACTTACGCAAAAGTTCTTAAAGATTTGTGTACAGTCAAGAGGAAGCACCATGTTAAGAAGACAGAATTTTTGACAGAGCAAGTTAGTGCTCTAATTGAGCAGTGGATTCCTCCCAAGTACAAGGATCCTGGTTGCCCAACCATTGCATGTAGCATTGGAAATCATGAGTTTGGGCAAGCTTTGCTAGATTTAGGAGCTAGCGTGAATCTAATGCCATATTCTATTTATTTGCAGTTGGGGTTGGGAGAAAATAAACCAACCACTGTGGTATTACAATTGGCTGACCGTTCAGTCAAAGTACACCGGGGTGTGGTAGAGGATGTTCTAATTCAAATTGATAAATTTTATTATCCTGTTGATTTCCTAATCCTTGACACTAGCTCTGTTGTTGATACTACTTCTAAAATTCTTGTGATTTTAGTTAGGCCTTTCCTTGCCACTGCTAATGCTCTTATTAATTGCAGGAATGGGCTCATGAAGCTTTCTTTTGGAAACATGACTCTCGAGGTGAATATCTTCCATATTGCAAGACAGCCAGAAGATGATGACGAGAGCCACTAGACATACATGATTGACTCACTCATAGAAAAGGGAGTTTCTATAGCTCATGATTTTGACCCCCTTGAGTATTTTGTTGTTAATTCTAAGTTTGATTCTATCAGTAATCCATCTGATGGAGTTGATATTTGTGCTATCTTTGATAGAACTCAGGATTATGGCACTCAGGCCTGGCAACCGAAATTTGAGGAGTTGCCTGAGAGAGAGGAAAAGCAAATTCCTTCAAGTGTGGAAGCACCCAAAGTTGAACTGAAACCTCTGCCTAAGGGTTTAAAGCATGTTTTCCTTGGTCCAGGTGATACTTTTCCTGTTATTATCTCATCTGAAATGTCTGAGTCTCAAGGTGAGAAATCAATTCGGATCCTAAGTGAGCATAAGTCAGCCTTAGGTTGGAGCATTGCTGATATAAAAGGTGTTAGTCCCCTGGTCTGTTCTCATAAAATTAATCTGGAGGAAGGAACTAGCCCTCGTAGAGACCCCTAGCGTAGGCTTAATCCTACTATGAAAGAAGTGGTGAAAAATGAAGTGTTGAAACTATTAGATGCAGGAATCATATATCCTATTGCTGATAGTAAATGGGTAAGTCCTACACAGGTTGTTCCTAAGAAGTCAAGTGTTACTGTGGTGAAGAATGACCTGGGAGAGCTAGTCCCTACAAAACTTGTGACTGGGTGGTGGATGTGCATTGAT
Source organism: Carya illinoinensis (assembly GCF_018687715.1). Taxonomy (NCBI): domain Eukaryota; kingdom Viridiplantae; phylum Streptophyta; class Magnoliopsida; order Fagales; family Juglandaceae; genus Carya; species Carya illinoinensis. The sequence goes on from NC_056758.1 coordinate 20,813,793, forward strand.
TATAGAAAATTGAATGCTGCCACCCGGAAAGACCATTTTCCTCTCCCTTTTATTGATCAAATTCTTGAGCGTGTGGCTGGTCATCCTTTCTATTGTTTCTTGGATGGTTATTCTGGTTATTATCAAATTGAAATTGCATTAGAAGACCAGGATAAAACCACTTTCACTTGTCCTTTCGGTACTTATGCTTTTCATAGAATGCCATTTGGATTGTGTAATGCACCTGCTACTTTTCAACGTTGCATGATGAGCATTTTTAGTGACATGGTTGAAAATTGCATGGAAGTTTTTATGGATGACTTGACTGTTTTTGGATCTACTTTTGATGCATGCTTATTGAATTTAGAGAGGGTGTTGACTCGCTGTGAGGAGAAGGAATTGGTTTTGAATTGGGAAAAATGCCACTTTATGGTACCTTCAGGTATTGTGTTAGGGCATATTATTTCTTCTAGGGGGATAGAGGTGGATCAATCTAAGATTGAATTAATCTCTAAGTTGCCTACACCTAGGACAGTAAAGGACGTGAGATTCTTTCTTGGTCATGCGGGCTTTTATAGGAGGTTCATACAGAATTTTTCCACCATATCTAGACCACTATGTGACCTCCTAGCTAAAGATGCCCCATTTGAGTGGACACAAGATTGTCAAGAGGCCTTTAAAACGCTAATTGGCAAGCTTACCTCAGCACCCATAATGCAGCCACCTGATTGGACTTTACCTTTTGAGATTATGTGTGATGCAAGTGATTTTGCTGTAGGTGTTGTACTTGGACAGCAAAGGGAGGGAAAACCTTTTGTCATTTACTATGCTAGTAGAACTCTAAATAGTGCTCAGATGAATTACTCCGCCACTGAAAAAGAGTTGCTAGTTGTAGTGTTTGCTTTGGATAAGTTTCGTGCTTACGTGATTGGTTCTCCTATTATTATTTTTACGGATCATGCAGCCCTTAAGTACCTTCTTACAAAGAAGGATGCTAAGGCACGATTAATACGATGGATTTTACTTTTGCAGGAATTTGACATCACCATCAAAGACAAGAAAGGAGTGGAGAACATAGTGGCTGACCATCTCTCGAGGCTCACATTTGAGGACACCTCTGACCACCTGCCAATTAGGGATCATTTTCCCGATGAACATTTACTATCTATTACTTCTCTACCATGGTTTGCTCATATTGTGAATTATTCGGCTGCAGGTGAGATACCGGTGGATTGGAGTGCTCAGGACAAGAGGAAGTTCATAACTGAGGTACGTAATTTCTATTGGGATGATCATTTTCTTTTCAAACACTGCCCTGACCAAATTTTAAGGTGTTGCATCCCTGATGAAGAGATTGCTAGCGTCTTGAAATTTTGTCACTCTCAAACTTGTGGGGGCCACTTTTCAATGAAGAAAACCGCTGCAAAAATTCTGCAGTGTGGATTTTATTGGCCCACCATATTTAAGGATGCAAACATCTATTGTCGCTCATGTGAAAAGTGTCAAAAGTTAGGAGTTATATCCCGTCGTAATATGATGCCCTTAAACCCAATTTTAGTGATTGAAATTTTTGATTGTTGGGGCATTGATTTTATGGGACCATTTCCTCCTTCTTTTGGATATCAATATATTATTGTGGCAGTAGATTATGTGTCAAAATGGGTAGAGGCAGCAGCTTGCAGGAGCAATGATAATAGGACGGTAATCAAATTTCTCAAAGAGAATGTGTTATCTCGATTTGGTACACCACGTGCTATCATTAGTGATCGGGGTACACATTTTTGCAACCGTTCTTTTGAGGCTTTGATGAAAAAATATGGGGTGGTACATAAGATCTCTACTGCCTGCCACCCCCAGACAAGTGGACAGGTAGAACTTGCAAACAGGGAAATTAAGCAAATTTTAGAAAAAATGGTCAATCCAGATCGCAAAGATTGGTCTTTAAGACTAGTTGATGCACTATGGGCCTATCGTACAGCTTTCAAAACTCCCTTAGGTATGTCACCTTATAGGCTTGTTTTTGGGAAGCCTTGCCACTTACCTGTGGAGCTCGAGCATTGAGCTTATTGGGCCATCAAGCATTTCAATTTTGATATGGGAGAAGCAGGTAAGCTTAGAAAATTTCAGTTGATCGAGTTAGAGGAGTTGAGAAATGATGCTTATGAGAGCTCTAGAATCTATAAGGCTAAAATGAAAGCGTTTCATGATAAAAATATTTTGAGAAAAACGTTTAAGCTTAATGATCGAGTGTTTTTATATGATTCTAGACTGCATAAGCACCCAGGAAAACTTCGGTCTAGGTGGACTGGCCCCTTTTTAGTAAGGAATGTTTTTGTAAATGGGGCGGTAGAAATAGAAGATCCTAAGGATGGTCGGATCTTTAAAGTAAATGGTCAACGCCTTAAAATATTAATTGATAGGCAAGTTCCGGAAATGGAAGACATTCCACTTGTGGATCCAGTCTATCAACCTTGACCACACCACCAAGGTATGTGTTTCTTTATTTATTTTGTTTTGCTTTGTTTTGTTTTTGTTTTTTCTTATTTTCTTTCTTTTCTTTTTTGCTTGCTGTTGTTTTCTTTGTTTTTGATTGTAGGATAGTTTCATTTCGTCATTTCAGATTACCATCTTTGGTGTTTAGGGAGCTACCCACATCACTCATCAGGTGTATTCTACCATTTTCAGTTACTCCCCATTCAATTTTGATTCTTAAACATTGAGGACAATGTTTCATTTAAGTTGGGGGGTGGTGGTGCAAATTCAGTTTTTAAAATGCTTGTTGGAACTCTGTGGCATATTTTCATGTGTCAATTTTTTTTAATTTGCATCACATGTGCATCATTTTCACATGTGTACTCATTCTCATTCATAGCCATCTTCGTGAATTCACCAAACCCACCAGATTATTTTTTGCTGAAACATTCACAGAATCCTTAATGCACTTATCCATGTTTTGTGGTAAGATGGTGGTTTGACACATGTAGCTAGAGAACTCTTTTGATTAAGTTTTTATGTGAGTTTGGAGAGGATTGAGAGCATACAAATGCAGTAAATTGTGATAAGCGTTCATTGATCTGTTGAATTGGGCACTTCTTTTGAGAATATCATTACATGGTTTGCAGTACAATGGTGGATATACTTGGGATATGACGAAGGTCAACTTAGGATTAATGTTTGAGCCTTTCAAGCTATCATTTCCATCATAGACCCCTAGTAGCCAACTTTGAGCCAATAAAACACTTGTAGCTTTTTCTTTTCATATGCCCATATCATCCATGCATCTCCACATTGGAGTATAACTTATACACAGATTTTCTTACCCTTTTTACTTCCAAGTGTATACTAGGTGTGGAATTTGTATTTTCTTTCTTTAATTTTATCATTTTCAATTAAAAACAAAAAACAGAGAAGAAGAAGACGACGGAAAAAAAGAGAAGAGTACAAGTTGCAAAGTGTTCAATTGAGTGAGCTCCAACAAAAAAAAAAAAGAAGTTGGTATAGATGGAAAGAATACAAAAGTGGCATGTGTTTGTCCATCAAATTGTTGAAAAAAAACAAAGGAAGAAGAAGGAAAAGCATTATTATTTGATGATATGAAAAGTTGGAGAGTATATTAAGTGAGAAGTGTGGTCTATTGAGATATTTAATATAATTCCATTTGTATGTACTTGGAAGTTTTTGAATCCCTTTCATCCTTTTTTTTCATATAACCCCAAAACCAAGCCACATTACAACCTTTTGTGTTGACCATTCTGATCCTAAATAAGCTGTTGAAAAGATTGATGGAAGTCTCATTTGTTAGTGTTCCTATCATAAGATCAATGTTTGCTTGTTGCTTGTACATAATTGCCTAATTCTCCATGAGAGTGTATATACACCCATTGTCAACTCCATAGAGAGAGCCCTTACACGAAATACTATTATACCCGTGAGTTATGGAGTTGAACCTTTTGCTTAAGATGTTCTTGATGTTGCATGTGTCAAGGTTAGTGGTACGATGATTATGGCTTGGAGAACACACACACACTCTGTGGATTACTATAGGTGGATTGATCTTGATGGGTTATTGGATTCCTTAGATTGTTTTGATATGTGAATCTGGAAAGTGTGACTTGATGGCCTTTATGTGTGATTTTCTTTTGTCTCTTTCGTTGTTTTGACATGAAAATTGCTAGGGACTAGCAAGGAGTAAGTTGGGGGGTGTGATGAGTATGCGAAAGTGCACTCTATATACCCTATTATTGGACTAAAATACTAAAATGTGAATAGAAATCATAGGAATTAATGTGTATTCTTAAATTGAATTTCTATTTACGTTGGGATACTCCTAAGCAGTTTTTTTATATCTAATTTCAGAGTTTATAAAAGAGCAAGTCAAGCCCAGCCAAATTCAAAGGAGGACATTCATGGGGTTTGAGAGAAATTTGGAAGAAAAGAAAAAGAAAAATGTCACAAAATGAAACCACAAGAAGTCCAAGTCCGAAATTCGCTAGGAGATAGTCTGGACATACTTTAGTCTTTTGATAGTGTCTTTTTACTCATATATCGGATTGATGCGATTCTTGATGCATTGGAAAGCTATCTTAACGGGCTACAACTTTGTCTCTAATAAGGATTTCCAAATTCGAACTCCTGAAGGCTGTACGTGGCTGCCAAGATAAGTCTTAAAATTTAGGCGATTTTTTTATGCGGAAATCAAGAGGACATTAGGGTTTCTTTCTTACCCTATATAAGCATATCATTAGCACGAAATGGAGGGGAGGAAGAGGCACAAGAGGCAGATTTGAAGAGAGGAGAAAATTACTTCCATGGCCACCGTTCGCTTCAGTTTTCTCTAGAGATTTTTGTTATCCATTATATTTATGGGTAACTAAATTCTCAAGTAGGGTTAGGGATGAACTTGCACATTAGATGGTATTTGTAATTTATTCTTAATTCATGTATTTGATTTTCAATTGCTAAAACTCTTTTGTTTTATCATTCTCAATTCATCGTTGATGTTTTCTTCTCCGAATAATCATAGAATTTATTGTGTTTATGAATTCAGTCATGCTTTTTCTATTGAATGGATTAGTTCTTTGATTATGTTTGGATCAATTATTTATCTATATTGATTTAGTTTTTTGCTGCAATATCGCTTCCTGAGTATATTGTCGTCATTGGATTTTATCAATAGGGATGGTAATTCACGTTTTTTAAAAGTGGTGAATGTTTTTTTCAAAGGGTTACATTTGATTTAAGTCTGGTTTATAAATCTATACCTTCCGATTGGGAATTGCAGGAATTGAGTTCCTAATTGACTTATCCAATGAATTAAGAATAATTAAAATACCAGATTTGTGCAAGCGATTCCCGACGCTCTACTGTTTGTTAAATTTGAGTATTTTTTCTGTTAATCACTTTGCTTCACTTGAATTTACATTTAAAATTAATCTTTGTTCTCTATTACTTATTTAATATTTTTTCTTTAGTTTCTTTGATCCTCTTGCTATTCTTTTAATTTGTCTTCTTGTGGAATCGACAACCCAAAGCTGTGCTACAACTACCGCGTTATTCTTTGGGCGTAATCAAGTGGCAAGGAAAGGCCTATCTAAAATCACAGGAATTTTAGAAGTAGTATCAACAACAGAGCTAGTGTCAAGGATTAGGAAATCAACAGGATAATAAAATTTATCAATTTGAATTAGAACATCCTCTACCACACCCCGGGGTACTTTGACTGAACGGTCAGCCAATTGTAATACCACAGTGGTTGGTTTGATTTCTCCCAACCCCAACTGCAAATAAATAGAATATGGCATTAGATTCACGATAGCTCCTAAATCTAGCATAGCTTGCCCAAACTCATGATTTCCAATGCTGCATGCAATGGTTGGGCAACCAGGATCCTTGTACTTGGGAGGAATCCGCTACTCAATTAGAGCACTAACTTGCTCTGTCAGAAATGATGTCTTTTTAACATGGTGCTTCCTCTTGACTGTACACAAAATCTTTAAGAACTTTTGCGTAAGTAGGAACTTGTTTAATAACATGCAAAAGAGGGAGGTTAATTTTTACCTGCTTGAGATTCTCCAAGATTTCATTGTTAGGATCCAAAGTTCGCTTATTCAGTTTTAAAGCTTTAGGAAATGGTACCTTAACTGGGCTCTTTATTACCTCGGCTTCTTTGGGCAGCTCGGCACCACTATTGCTTTGATCCTCTTCCACATCCTCTGATTTGTTCGTTGTTGGGATGTGTAATGACTTACCACTTCGTGTTACAATGGCATTCGTATCCTTCAAATTCTCTTGTGACATGTGTTGACCATGGGGTACGGATTGAACTTGAGAAGGAAACTTACTTCGCTCATTCATACTCAAGGAGCTCATCAATTTGGACACTTGGCTTTTTATCTCCTTATTTTCTTCAACAACCTGCGTAATCAAAGATTCAAACTTTTGGTTAGTCTTACCTTGTGCCTCAATAAAAGCATGTAAAGTATCTTCTAAGGGGCTCCTAGAAGATGAAGGTGCATGATATGGTATAGGATATGATCTAGGGGGTTGTGCAGGCGGCTGGTTTTCAGACTTCCAGCTAAAATTGGGGTGGTTATGCCACCCCGGATTATAGGTGTCAGAGAAATGTGTAAAAGGCTTCTTGTACATACCTAAGGCATTACATTGTTCCTCATACATTCCTCTCATCTCAGCCAATGTGGGACACTCTTGGGCAAGGTGATCTACCCCACCACACACAAAACATGGTCCAAAAGACTCTGCATGATTAGCCACGTGTGTTGGCTTTAAGTCCTTAGTCTTCAACGCCTCTAGCTCTCTAGTGAGCATCTCAACCTTAGCTTTTAGGTTATCTTCTTCCTTGAGATGGTAAATTCCACCACCATTTAGGTTTCCTGCAGGTCGTGACCTATTTGTGCTCTCAGTAGCACTAGGTCCAGTCCAAGTGTGAGCTTTTTCAGCAAGCTCATTGAGGTATTCTATGGCCTCATCAGGATCTTTCTGTAAGAACTCACCATTACACATCATCTCTGATGTGAATCCCAATAGACTTGCTTTGAGACCCAACAACAATACTGGAAAAATAACCCAAGAAAGCCAAACTCAGGTATATGGATGGAGAATCTAGACCCGATGAGAACTCGTTCAAAGAACCTAGATTATATCAAAATCTAGACCCATTGAAGAACCCATCTTAAGAACCTAGATTACAAAGGAAGAACGCCACAAAGGTTTTGATTTACCCTTGATAAGTTCAGAAGTTCAAGAAGAACAAGAGGAGATAACTCAACTCTCAATGAAAATTTCATATATTCTGCCTCTCAAATGAGGTTACAAGTGGTTTAAATAGACAATCCCCAAAAACCCTAAGTAAACAATGCGTCGAGTACTGTAGCGTGAACAGTGCCATACGCCGCGCTACAGTTACTTCTGAGACCCTAGTAAGACATAAAATTTTAACTTTCCAAATAAACCCTTGGCCAAAAATACAAGGCCTTCCCAAAAATAACCCTAGTCCATTAGAAATATGACATACGTGGGCCAAGCATCCTCAAGCCCACTTCTTCTAAACTAATAATAAAATACCGTTAAACAAATTGAAAGCCTTAACAACAATAGGCCCAATGTCTAAGTCATGTCTTCCATAGCTTGTATCAAGTGGATCAAAACTGGTTCTTTTTCCTTGAAACCCATCTTGAGTGTTGGGCTCTTCCTAGCTTCATCCCAAGTGGATTGCACCAATCCTTGCATTGCTTCCTTGATCTTCTTGGCTCTTGATCTTGTAATTGGCCCATCTGGAATTTGCAAGGGATCTTTAAGGATAGCTCCACCTTGGTTCCCATCATTCCCCCTCTCGTCAAAAGGATTCGACCTCGAATCTTCACCTACATCAAAAGGAGAAAGATCAGAAACATTGAAGGTAGCAGAAACATTATATTCACTTGGAAGATCCACTTTATATGCATTGTCATTAATTTTCTCAAGAATTTGGAAAGGTCCATCTCCTCGAGGATGCAACTTAGTCCGTCTATGGGCTGGGAATCTTTCTTTGCGCATGTGAACCCAAACCCAATCTCCTGGTTCAAAGGTGACACGCCGTCGTCCTGTATTGGCTTGGGAAGCAAACCTTTCATTCTTTTGGGCAATTTGAAGCTGTACCCTCTCATGAAGTGACTTCACCAACTCTGCCTTCTTTTGTCCATCTAAGCTACTCCTGCCATCAATAGGCAAAGGCATCAAATCTAAAGGAGTAAGTGGATTAAAACCATAAACAATTTCAAAAGGAGAATATGAAGTAGTAGTATGCATGGTCCTATTATATGCAAACTCTATAAATGGCAAACAATCCTCCCAAGTCTTTAAATTCTTATGAACAACAGTGCGTAAAAGCTGAGTTAAAGTCCTATTAACTACTTCAATCTGACCATCAGTCTGTGGGTGACAAGTAGTGGAAAATAAGAGTTTAGTACCTAATTTTCCCCACAACACCTTCCAAAAGTAGCTAAGAAATTTAACATCCCTATCAGAAACAATGCTCTTGGGCACACCATGGAGTCGCACTATCTCTTTGAAAAACAAGTCAGCTATGCTTGTGGCATCATCTGTTTTATGGCATGGAATGAAATGTGACATCTTGCTAAATCTATCCACAACCACAAAAATAGAATCTCTACCCCTTTTTGTCCTAGGCAGCCCCAAAACAAAGTCCATAGATATGTCTACCCATGGCTCACTAGGAACAGGTAAGGGTGTATATAACCCATGTGACAAAACCTTAGATTTGGCCTTTCTACATGTGATGCACCTACTACAAATGCGATTGATGTCTCTTTTCATCTTAGGCCAAAAGAAATGTTCATGCAATATGTCTAAGGTTTTCTTGACACCAAAGTGTCCCATTAATCCCCCGCCATGTGCCTCACGCACCAATAACTCACGCATAGAACAACTAGGTACACACAGTTTATCTTCTTTAAACAAGTAACCATCATGCTTGTAAAACTTACCAAATGCCGCCTTATCACATGCCATATACACATCAAAAAAGTCAACATCATCGGCATACATATCTTTCACATATTCAAACCCAAGCATTTTAGCACTCATAGATGTAAGAAGTACATACCTCCGTGATAAAGCATCAGCAACAATATTCTCCTTACCTTGCTTGTAACGGATGACATATGGAAAGGTCTCAATGTATTCCATCCATCTAGGATGCCTCTTATTCAACTTACCTTGACCCTTGAGATGCTTTAACGATTCATGATCGGTGTGGATCACAAATTCCCTAGGCCACAAGTAGTGCTGCCAAGTCTCTAATGCACGAACAAGAGCATAAAGTTCTTTGTCATAAGTAGGGTACTTCGGGGATGTCCCACTTAGCTTCTCACTGAAGAAGGAAATCGGCCGCCTATCCTGCATCAAAACGGCTCCAATCCCTATTCCTAAGGCATCACATTCAATCTCAAAAGTTTTGTTAAAATCTGGTAATGCTAACACGAGTGCAGAGCACAACCTTTCTTTAATAGTGGCAAATGCATTCTCTTGATTAGCCCCCCAATGAAACCCAACATTCTTTTTAATGACTTCAGTGAGTGGTGCAGCAATGGTGCTAAAATCTTTAACAAAACGCCGATAAAAGCTAGCTAAACCATGAAAGCTTCTTACCTCAGTGACACTCTTTGGTGTTGGCCACTCGTTAATGGCCTTGACTTTCTCTTCATCCACTTCAATACCCTTTGTACTAACAACATAACCAAGAAAAACAACTTTCTCCATACAAAAGGTACATTTCTTGAAATTAGCATACAACTTTTCACACCTCAACACATTAAACACATATCTCAAATGCTCAATATGCTCATTTAAGTCCTTGCTGTACATTAGGATATCATCAAAGTATACAACCACAAACTTGCCTATGAACGCACGTAGGACATGATTCATTAATCTCATGAAAGTACTTGGTGCATTTGTAAGTCCAAATGGCATAACTAACCATTCATAAAGCCCATACTTAGTCTTAAAAGCAGTTTTCCATTCATCACCCTCTTTCATTTTAATTTGACGGTACCCAGTTTTAAGATCAATTTTACTAAAAATACATGAGCCATGCAATTCATCGAGCATATCATCTAACTAGGAATGGGATGGCGATACTTTACTGTGATATTATTAACCGCCCTGCAATCAATGCACATCCGCCACGTCCCATCCTTCTTAGGCACTAGAAGCACTGGTACTGCACATGGGCTCATGCTCTCCCTCACGTACCCCTTGCTCATCAAATCCTCAACTTGCCTCTGAAGCTCCTTTGTCTCATCTGGATTACTTCTATAAGCTGATCGGTTTGGAATAGTAGCCCCGGGCACGAAATCAATCTGGTGCTCAATGCCTCTAATGGGTGGCAACTCATTAGGCATTTCCTCTAGGAATACATCCTCAAACTCCTGCAACAAAGAAACAGCCAAACTAGGAAGAGGTTGGTTAGTTTCATCAAGATTAAGATAAGACTCTTTATAGACAAGAAAAATCATAGGGCGATCTGCTAAGAAAGCTCTCTTAACCTCACTCCCTCTTGCATAGAAACTCACTTTTGTCTTTCCTTTTCTCTCAGCAGACTCTTTTTCTTTTTCACTCTTTCTTTTTTGCTCAATCTCTTTTTCACTCTTTCTTTTTTTATCACTCTCATTTTCACTCTTTCTTTTTTGAGCAACCTCACTTTTCAGTTTCAGTTGGTCCTCATAGACCTGTCTTGGAGTTAAAGGAGCAAGCTTGGTTGTTTTGCCCTCCTTTACAAAGCTGTACATGTTTTTGAATCCATCATGTATCACTCTCCTATCATATTGCCATGGTCTCCCCAACAATATATGGCCAGTATGCATAGGCACAACATTACAAAGCACTTCATCTTGATACTTCCCAATGGAAAAAGTAACTAACACTTGTCTATCCACCCTAACCTCCCCACAATCATTCAACCACTGTAGCTTGTATGGTCGAGAGTGTTTCAATGTAAGTAAATTCAATTTTTCAACTAATGTAGTGCTAGCAACGTTAGTACAACTCCCCCCATCAATTATCATACTACATACCTTGCCATTGAGTATGGAAAATGTTCTCCCTTTGTTGCTCTGCTTCATCCATCTTAATTTGTGTGTTGAGAGCACGCCTGGCAACAAGGTACTCACCTGTTACGGGGTATTCTACTCCATCATCATCACTAGCATCCTCCAACTCAGGTATGTCATCACGATCATCCTTACTTGCAATCATCACCTCCCCATTGTCACGCATAATCATCATACGTTTGTTTGGACATTGAGAAGCGATGTGGCCTGAACCCAAACACTTAAAGCATTTAATATCTCTATTTCTAGAAGGTTGGGATGCCAACTTGGGTTTGTTGCTAGTTCCTTCATCGTTTCCTTTAGGTGGTTCTGTCTTTGCCTTTGTTACAGCTCGATCATCTTTCTCCCACTTTGGTTTCCAAGGAGTGCTAGAAACTGAAGTGTACCTTGATGTCCCTTTCCTCTTTAATTGCCTCTCCACCTTCATAGCCATGTGCACCATGTCTTCTATTTCTACGTAATGTTGCAACTCAACCACATTGGCTATCTCCCTATTCAAACCAAACAAAAATCTAGCCATAGTGGCCTTCCTATCCTCCTCTACATTCGCCCGTATCATAGCCACCTCCATCTCCTTATGGTAGTCCTCCACACTCCTAGACCCCTGTGTAAGATTTTGTAATTTCTGGTAGAGGTCCCTATAGTAGTGGCTAGGTATAAATCTCCGCCTCATGAGAGCTTTCAACTCTCCCCATGTCTCGACAGACCTCTCATAATTCCTCCTCCTATTGGTCACTAATTGATCCCACCAAATAATAGCATAATCAGTGAACTCAATTACTGCCAACTTCACTTTCTTTTCCTTTGAATAGTTATGACACTCAAAGATCAATTCTATCTTCTTCTCCCACTCTAAATAAGCTTCAGGGTCAGTTCTACCTTGGAAAGATGGTATTTTCATTTTGATGCTCTCAAAGTCCCTATCTACTCCATCACGACCCCGTGGGTTTCCCCTAAATCCTCTTTCACGCCTGACTCCTCTATGCCTACCCATCCTAACTTCAGAAATTATATCTTCCTCATCCTCACCATCTCCTTCATCTTCATACTCATGTTCTCTTCTAGGTTCACGTCTCCTCCTATCTCTCCCACCATGTAAATTTTTAATTACTTCATCTTGTTGATCCATCCTATCTCTCACTTCTCCTAACATCATGTTCAATCGTTCAAACTGTTGTTGCATAGCCTGCAACATAAAGGAGTTATCTGCCATCCCCTTTGGTGATGAGTCACTTTTATGACACATCGTACGTGCTGCACACAAAAAAAACTATTAGTGGAAAAGACCTCACACGCTCCCTTACGTGTTTACACTCGAATAATAGCACTCCACTCGTGTTTCACTCTTAATTGGTTTTTTCCCGATAATGATCTCACACTTTCTTGGCTTTTACCTCAAGAGTTTTCCCACTCAAGTTCTTTCAGAACTAATTGAACTATAAATCAAGACAATACAAACTTATCTTATTCCAACTAGTAATTAGGTCCAAGAAACTCTTAACAAGAGAAAATATAGAAAGAATAAAATGACACAAGACTCAAGGAAATGCTACGAGGGAAAGAGTACTCACAAGACAATACACCAACTATAAAGATATATGCAGCCCCTCTGATGATAAAAAATTCGGAATACTAAACTTTTTTTTTTTCGAATTTTCTTTTTTTTTTCTTTTCCTTTCTTTTCTTTTATTTTATTTTATTTTCTTTTCTTTTCCTTTCTTTTTTTTTCTTTTCTCACCGATTCAATCACAAACAGCAATATTCAATTGTAACAATCAAACAATTGAATTCAAACACATAAAAATTGACAAGGAAACATAAGAGAATCAATGAAACGACACTCTAAGGAATTGACAAACTTAAAGATGCAAGAAACTCCAGAAATATGGTGTAAATTTTGGCAGCCCTCAAACAAGCAACTTAGCCAACCAATGTTGATAAACATGAAACCAAAATGATAGAGTAATCTGCCAGCCCTAGGAAAAATGAATTTTTGCACTTTTTTTTTTTGTTTTTTTTACAACCTTAGAACAGTGAAACCCTAGAATTAAAGATGCAATAGATAAAAGATAGAATTACACCTGATTGGAAACCTTGCTCTGATTACCAAATAATGTGAACCCCAATAGACTTGCTTTGAAACCCAACAACAATACTGGAAAAATAACCCAAGAAAGCCAAACTCAGGTATATGGATGGAGAATCTAGACCCGATGAGAACTCGTTCAAAGAACCTAGATTATATCAAAATCTAGACCCATTGAAGAACCTGTCTCAAGAACCTAGATTACAAAGGAAGAACGCCACAAAGGTTTTGATTTACCCTTGATAAGTTCAGAAGTTCAAGAAGAACAAGAGGAGATAACTCAACTCTCAATGACAATTTCATATATTCTGCCTCTCAAATGAGGTTACAAGTGGTTTAAATAGACAATCCCCAAAAACCCTAAGTAAACAATGCGTCGGGTACTGTAGCGTGAACAGTGCCATACGCCGCGCTACAGTTACTTCTGAAATCCTAGTAAGACATAAAATTTTAACTTTCCAAATAAACCCTTGGCCAAAAATACAAGGCCTTCCCAAAAATAACCCTAGTCCATTAGAAATATGACATACGTGGGCCAAGCATCCTCAAGCCCACTTCTTCTAAACTAATAATAAAATACCGTTAAACAAATTGGAAGCCTTAACAATAATAGGCCCAATGTCTAAGTCATGTCTTCCATAGCTTGTATCAAGTGGATCAAAACTGGTTCTTTTTCCTTGAAACCCATCTTGAGTGTTGGGCTCTTCCTAGCTTCATCCCAAGTGGATTGCACCAATCCTTGCATTGCTTCCTTGATCTTCTTGGCTCTTGATCTTGTAATTGGCCCATCTGGAATTTGCAAGGGATCTTTAAGGATAGCTCCACCTTGGTTCCCATCAATCTCCACAAATTGATGCTCTCTAGGTGTAAGTCCCTCATAAAAATAGCTCACTAAGCGCCAATTCTCATATCCATGGTGAGGACACATACTTAATAGCTCCTTAAATCTCTCCCAAGACTGATACAAAGTCTCACTATCCTTTTGTACAAAGGTGGAGAATTGCCTTTTTAAAGCATTGGTCTTATGTTGGGGAAAGTATTTATTAAAGAAGACCTGAGTCATTTCATTCCATGACCCAATAGATCGTGGTCTCAATGAGTATAGCCAACTCTTAGCTCTATCTTTCAAAGAGAAAGGAAAGAAATTAAGTCTCATAATGTCATCAGTTGCATTTTGACTATGAAAAGTCGCAACTACTTCCTCAAACTCCCTAATGTGCACATAGTAGGGAGTAACTGTATCATCCCTATTTTAAAATCCAATTGGCGAATATTAGGTGGAAACATGATGCATGATGGTGTGGCTGTGCGTGTAGGGTGGAGGTAATCCTGAAGGGTCCTAGTGGGTTGATCTTCGTGTTCACTCATTTTCTCAGAATTAGAAGAATTATCAAACAAATGATTAGAAAAATTAAACTCTGACTCTAACACAGGTCTACAAGCAAACCGACCCAAGGCTTCTCTATACCTGTGCATGCAAGGTAGAGAAAAATCCAACACTAAAAAAAACTACAAAAAGAAAAAGAAAATAAAAAAAAAAAAAGATGCAGCCTTTACAATAGGGAACGAAGTTACCGCCTTTACAAAATGTTGAAAATAAAAACTATCTCACAATTCTTCTACCATCTCCCCGGTAACGGCGCCAAAATTTGATTACGCCCAAAGAATAACGCGGTAGTTGTAGCACAGCTTTGGGGTGTCGATTCCACAGGGAGACAAATTAAAAGAATAGCAAGAGGAACAAAGAAACTAAAGAAAAATATTAAATAAGTAATAGAGAACAAAAATTAATTTAAAATTTAAATTCAAGTGAAGCAAAGTGATTAACAGAAAAAGTACTCAAATTTGACAAATAGTAGAGCGTCGGGAATCCCTTGCACAAATTTGGTATTTTAATTATTCTTAATTCATTGGATAACTCAATTAGGAACTCAATTCCCGCAATTCCCAATCGGAAGGTATAGATTTATAAACCAGACTTAAATAAAATGTAACCCTTTGAAAAAACATTCACCACTTTTAAAAAACGTGAATTACTACCCCTATTGATAAAATCTAATCACGATAATATACTCAGGAAGCGATATTTCAGCAAAAAAGTAAATCAATATAAATAAATAATTGATCCAAACATAATCAAAGAACTAATCCATTCAACAGAAAAAGCACGACTGAATCGATAAACACAATAAATTCTATGATTATTCGGAGAAGAAAACATCAACGATGAATTGAGAATAATAAAACAAAAGAGTTTTAGCAATTGAAAGTCAAATATATGAATTAAGAATAAATTAGAAATACCATCTAATGTGCAAGTTCATCCCTAACCCTACTAGAGAATTTAGTTACCCATAAATATAATGGACAACAAAAATCTCCAGAGAAAACTGAAGCGAACGGTGGCCATGGAAGTGATTTTCTCCTCTCTTCAGATCTGCCTCTTGTGCCTCTTCCTCCCCTCCATTTCGTGCTAATGATATGCTTATATAGGGTAAGAAAGAAACCCTAATGTCCTCTTGATTTCCGCATAAAAAAATCGCCTAAATTTTAGGACTTATCTTGGCAGCCATGTACAGCCTTCAGGAGTTTGAATTTGGAAATCCTTATTAGATACAAAGTTATAGCCCTTTAAGATCGCTTTCAAATGCATCAAGAATCACATCAATCTAATATATGAGTAAAAAGATACAGTCAAAAGACTAAAGTATATCCAGACTGTCTCCTAGCGAATTTCGGACTTGGACTTCTTGTGGTTTCATTTTGTGATTTTTTTCTTTTTCTTTTCTTCCAAATTGCTCTCAAACCCCATGAATGTCCTCCTTTGAATTTGACTGGGCTTGACTTGCTCTTTTATAAACTCTGAAATTAGACATAAAAAAACTGCTTAGGAGTATCCCAACGTAAATAGAAATTCAATTTAAGAATACACATTAATTCCTATGATTTCTATTCACATTTTTACATTTTAGTCCAATAATATGGTATATAGAGTGCACTTTCGCACACTCGTCAAATGACATGAGCTAGAGGCCTACTTGTCGCAATGCACATGAAAGAGAACTTAGGTCGGATTGGCGGTGATTTCAGCATTATTCACATGGCTTTTCTTTTATTGACAGGTTTTGGATTCAGCCTAAGCTTCTAATTCAGTCTTAGAATTATGAGAAATAACAAAGAAAGTAATAAGGTCCGTATAAAAAAGGTTACAATGAGCTAAAAAGGAAATTATGCTGAAAACATTGTTGAGAGATTACTAATCTTGTGTAAGTCAATTAGTTCCCTTAATTCAACGTTAACGCATAACCACGGGTAGATGGGGAACGTTAGGGGCATGTGGGACTTCTCGGACTTGAGGGAAACCAAATGTAGGGTTTATGTGGGCTTCAAATCGAGGAATGAAACGAAAGATTGGTTTCCTTGTGTAAATTGGTCCACTACAAGAACTAAACTTGTATGGTAAAGGTTGGGTGTAAACGTTGAAATTTTGCTTGTGAAAATGGTCTAAAAGGGTTCGGCTAGGAGCCGACTTGTCGCAACGTTTATGAAGATCGCCTAGGTGCCGATTGGCGGTGATTCGAGCATTATCGACATGGAAGTCTGTCATGTCTTAGATAAAGCCTAATCTACTAATTCCATCTTAGAACGTTGGAAAACGACAAGAAAAGCAATATGATCCGAATGAAAACAATGGTTTCAAAGAACCAAAAAGGAAATTAAACACAAAACATTGTTGAGTGATGACTAATCTTGTGTAAGTCGATTACATCCTTTGAATCAAGCTAAAAGCTTAACGATGGGTTAGATGGGGAAGCTTAGGGCCATGTGGCACTTCTTGAAGTTGCGGAAACTAATTGTAAAGCTTATGTTGGCTTCAAATTGAAGAATGAAGCAAAAGATGGGTTTCTTGTTGTAACTTCGTCCAACGCCGGAACTGAACTAGTATGGTTAGGGTTGGGTCCAAATGATGACATTTCCCATGAGGAAGTGGTGTAAATGGCATGAGCTAGAGGCCTACTTGTCGCAATGCACAAGAAAGAGAACTTAGGTCGGATTGGCGGTGATTTCAGCATTATTCACATGGCTTTTCTTTTAATGACAGGTTTTGGATGCATCCTAAGCTTCTAATTCAGTCTTAGAATGATGAGAAACAACAAGGAAAGTAATAAGGTCCGTATAAAAAAGGATAGAAAGAACTAAAAAGGAAATTAAGCCGAAAACATTGTTGAGAAATTACTAATCTTGTGTAAGTCAATTACTTCCCTTAATTCAACGTTAAAGCATAACCACGGGTAGATGGGGAACGTTAGGGGCGTGTGGCACTTCTTGGACTTGAGGGAAACCAAATGTAGGGTTTGTGTGGGCTTCAAATCGAGGAATGAAACGAAAGACTGGTTTCTTTGTGTAAATTGGTCCACTGCAAGAACTAAACTTGTATGTTATAAAGGTTGGGTGTAAACGATGAAACTTTCCTCGTGAAATGGTCTAAAAGGTTTCAGCTAAGGGCCGACTTGTCGCAACGGGTATGAAGGATCGCCTAGGTGTTGATTGGCGGTGATTCGAACATTATTGACAAGGAAGTCTGTCATGTCTTAGATAAAGCCTAATCTACTAATTTCATCTTAGAACGTTGGAAAACGACAAGAAAAGCAATATGATCCGAATGTAAACAATGGTTACAAAGAACCATAAAGGAAATTAAACTCAAAACATTGTTGAAAAATGACTAATCTTGTCTAAGTCGATTACATGCTTTGAATCAGGCTAAAAGCTGAACGATGGGGTGGATGGGGAAGCTTAGGGGCATGTGGCACTTCTTGAAGTTGCGGAAACTAATTGTAAGGCTTACGTTGGCTTCAAATTGAAGAATGAAACAAAAGATGGGTTTCTTGTTGTAAATTCGTCTAATGATGGAACTGAACTAGTATGGTTGAGGTGGTGTGCAAACGATGACATTTGCAATGAGGAAATGGTGTAAATGGCATGGGCTAGAGGTGTACTTGTCGCAATGCACAAGAAAGAGAACTTAGGTCGGATTGGCGGTGATTTCAGCATTATTCACATGGCTTTTCTTTTATTGACAGGTTTTGGATGCAGCCTAAGCTTCTAATTGAATCTTAGAATTATGATAAACAACAAAGAAAGTAATAAGGTCCGTATAAAAAAGGTTACAAAGAACTAAAAAGGAAATTAAGCCGAAAAGATTGTTGAGAGATTACTAATCTTGTGTAAGTCACTTACTTCCTTTAATTCAACGTTAAAGTAAAACCACGGGTAGATGGGGAACGTTAGGGGCGTGTGGTACTTCTTGGACTTAAGGGAAACCAAATGTTGGGTTTGTGCGGGCTTCAAATCGGGGAATGAAATGAAAGACTGGTTTCTTTGTGTAAATTGGTCCACTGCAAGAACTAAACTTGTATGGTAAAGGTTGGGTGTAAATGATGAAACTTTCCTTGTGAAAATTGTCTAAAAGGCTTCGGCTACGGGCCGACTTATCGCAACGAGTATGAAGGATCGCCTAGTGCCGATTGGCGGTGATTCGAGGATTATTGACATGGAAGTCTGTCATGTCTTAGATAAAGCGTAATCTTCTAATTCAATCTTAGAACGTTGGAAAACGACAAGAAAAGCAATATGATCCGAATGAAAAAAACGGTTACAGGGAACCAAAAAGGAAATTAAACTCAAAACATTGTTAAGAGATGACTAATCTTGTGTAAGTCGATTACATCCTTTGAATCAAGCTAAAAGCTTAACGATGGGGTAGATGGGGAAGCTTAGGGGCATGTGGCACTTCTCGAAGTTGAGGAAACTAATTGTAGGGCTTATGTTCGCTGCAAAATGAAGAATGAAACAAAAGATGGGTTTCTTGTTGTAACTTCATCCAATGCCGGAACTGAACTAGTATGGTTGCGGTTGGGTGCAAATTACACATTTTTCATGTGGAAATGGTGTAAATGGCATGAGCTAGAGGCCTACTTGTCGCAATGCACAAGAAAGAGAACTTAGGTCGGATTGTCGTTGATTTCAGCATTATTAAGATGGTTTTTCTTTTAATGACAGGTTTTGGATCCAGCCTTAGCCTCTAATTCAGTCTTAGAATGATGATAAAGAACAAAGAAAGTAATAAGGTCCGTATAAAAAAGGTTAAAAGAACCAAAAAGGAAATTAAGCCGAAAACATTGTTGAGAGATTACTAATCTTGTGTAAGTCAATTACTTCCCTTAATTCAACGTTAAAGCAAAACCACGGGTAGATGGGAACGTTAGGGGGTGTGGCACTTCTTGGACTTGAGGGAAACCAAATGTAGGGTTTCTGTGGGCTTCAAATCGGGGAACGAAACGAAAGACTGGTTTCTTTGTGTAAATTGGCCCACTGCAAGAACTAAACTTCTATGGTAAAGGTTGGGTATAAACGATGAAACTTTCCTTGTGAAAACGGTCTACAAGGCTTCGGCTAGGGGTCGACTTGTTGCAACTGGTATGAAGGATCGCCTAAGTGCCGATTGGCAGTGATTCGGGCATTATCGACATGCAAGTCTTTCATCTCTTAGATAAAGCCTAATCTACTAAATCCATCTTAGAACGTTGGAAAACGACAAGAAAAGCAATATGATCTGAATGAAAAAAAGTGTTACAAAGAACCATGAAGGAAATTAAACTCAAAAAATTGTTGAAAGATGACTAATCTTGTGTAGGTCGATTACATCCTTTGAATCAAGCTAAAAGCTTAACGATGGGGTAGATGGGGAAGCTTAGGGGCATGTGGCACTTCTCGAAGTTGAGGAAACTAATTGTAAGGCTTATGTTCGCTGCAAATTGAAGAATGAAACAAAAGATGGGTTTCTTGTTGTAACTTCGTCCAATGCCGAAACTAAACTAGTATGGTTGGGTTTGGTGCAAATGATGACATTTCCCATGAGGAAATGGTGTAAATGGCATGAGCTAGAGGCCTACTTGTCGCAATGCACAAGAAAGAGAACTTTGGTCGAATTGGCGTTGATTTCAGCATTATTCACATGGCTTTTCTTTTAATGACAGGTTTTGGATCCATCCTACACTTCTAATTCAGTCTTTGAATGATGAGAAACAACAAAGAAAGTAATAAGGTCCGTATAAAACAGGTTACAAAGAACTAAAAAGGAAATTAAGCCGAAAACATTGTTGAGAGATTACTAATCTTGTGTAAGTCAATTACCTCCTTTAATTCAATGTTAAAGAAAAACCATGGGTAGATGGGGAACGTTAGGGGCGTGTGGCACTTCTTGGACTTGAGGGAAACCAAATGTAGGGTTTATGTGGGCTTCAGATCGGGGAACGAAATGAAAGACTGGTTTCTTTGTGTAAATTGGTCCACTGCAAGAACTAAACTTGTATGGTAAAGGTTGGGTGTAAACGATGAAACTTACCTTGTGAAAAAGGTCTAAAAGGCTTGGGCTGAGGCCCGACATGTCGCAACGAGTATGAAGGATCGCCTAGGTACTGATAGGCGGTGATTCGAGCATTATCGACATGGAAGTCTGTCGTGTCTTAGACAAAGCCTAATCTACTAAGTCCATCTTAGAACGTTGGAAAACGACAAGAAAAGCAATATAATCCGAATGAAAACAATGGTTTCAAACAACCATAAACGAAATTAAACTCAAAACATTGTTGAAAGATGACTAATCTTGTGTAAGTCGAGTACATGCTTTGAATCAGGCCAAAAGCTTAACGATGGGGTAGATGGCGAAGCTTAGGGGCATGTGGCACTTCTTGAAGTTGCGGAAACTAATTGTAAGGCTTATGTTGGCTTGAAATTGAAGATTGAAATAAAAGATGGGTTTCTTGTTGTATACTCGTCTAATGACGGAACTGAACTAGTATGGTTGAGGTGGTGTGCAAACGATGACATTTGCAATGTGGAAATGGTGTAAATGGCATGGGCTAGGGGCGTACTTGTCGCAATGCACAAGAAAGAGAACCTAGGTCGGATTGGCGGTGATTTCAGCATTATTCACATGGCTTTTCTTTTATTGGTAGGTTTTGGATCCAGCCTAAGCATCTAATTCAGTCTTAGAATTATGTTAAACAATAAAGAAAGTAACAAGGTCCGTGTAAAAAAGGTTACAAAGAACCAAAAAGGAAATTAAGCCGAAAACATTGTTGACAAATTACTAATCTTGTGTAAGTCAATTACTTCCCTTAATTCAACGTTAAAGCATAACCACGGGTAGATGGGGAACGTTAGGGCGTGTGGCCCTTGTCGGACTTTAGGGAAACCAAATGTAGGGTTTAGGTGGGCTTCAAATCGAGGAATGAAATGAAAGACTGGTTTCTTTGTGTAAGTTGGTCCACTGCAAGAACTAAACTTGTATGGTAAAGGTTGGGTGTAAACGATGAAACTTTCCTTGTAAAACTGGTCTAAAAGGCTTCGGCTAGTGGCCAACTTGTCACAACTGGTTTGAAGGGTCGCCTAGGTGCCGGTTGGCGGTGATTCGAGGATTATCGACATGGAAGTCTGTCTTGTCTTAGATAAAGCCTAATCTTCTAATTCAATCTTAGAACGTTGGAAAATGACAAGAAAAGCAATATGATCCGAATGAAAAAAAAGGAGTGCCTTTCTTTCTCTCGTGAGAAACGGTAAGGCTCCAGAGTGCCTTTGATCCTCAAAGGCTTGGGTCTCACTAGTGTGAGCTGTGTGTTTGTAGTAAATTTGTTCACCGTTCTACTGGACTACAATGTACGCAACAGAGGACTTGACAAAAAGATGGAAGAAACTGCAACTGTCAACGGAAGAAAGCTTATGCTTTCACGTAACGCAGGGTGACCACCAAGATTCTGAAGGTCTGGGCAAGCAATGCCTTGTAGCTAAGGCAATGGCTGAAAAGCTTGTTAATAGTGAAGCTTTCCGTATCACCATGTCACAACTGTGGAGGTTGGAAGGCTGGGTCAGCTTCAAAGAACTCGGAGACCAGAGCTTCTTGATTGAATTCCAAAAAGTGAAGGATAAGGAGAAGGTCCTGGGGGGGCGTCCCTGGTTCTTTGATAGATGCCTGCTAGCCATACAAGAAGTTGACGAAAACCAGTCCATTAATGCACTGCAGTTCCGGTATGAACCCTTTTGGGTTCAACTCCATAACCTTCCTCTAGTTACCATGACAGAGACGTTTGGTGAGGAGTTCGCAGCATCAATAGGGCCTGTGATAAGAGTCGATGCAGGCTCAGATGGAAGAGCATGGGGTAGATGCCTGAGAGTTAGGGTGGCGGTGGATTTACACAAACCCTTGATGCGTGGCAAATGGCTTGGGGTTGACGGGAAGCAACACTGGATCTCCTTCAAGTATGAACGTCTACAAAACTTCTGCTTCCAGTGTGGAACCTTATCGCACAAAGGTAGAAACTGTGTGAGGTCTCGGGATGAACAACAAAACGATGATCCAAAACTAATGCAGTTCGGGGCTTGGCTACGAGCCCAACCCATGCATTCTAACCTCTTTGAGGGGCGAAAATATGGTGGTTCACCAGGTAAACACCACCCTCACGGTGGTCTGCAAGGAGAGAAGGAGGGAGATGACAGAGCAGAGTCTAAGATAAACAGTGAACCTAGCCTGCAAAAGGTGACAGCAGACCAAAAGCAGAAAGGTGAAGAGGAAATCCCGGTAACATCAAATCTTGTCTCGCATGGTAGGCGGGGAACAGAGGAAGGCCTGGACGTCAGTACAAAACCAGGCTGTATCATTGAGGACCACAAAAGAAACCAAGAGGAAAGTCAAAAGGAGGGCTCCACTGGGACAAGTCCTCAAACTAAGGCAAGCTCGGTTGGTATAGAGCCTGAACAAAAGAGCATGCTAGGTACGTTTACTGATATGGAACTTGATCCTAACCAATACCAGCTGGCTCAAAATGTATCATTTAATCACATGGAAAATACCCAAGAGGACCTAGATGGAGTGCTAAGTGGAGAGAGGGGTCTACTGAGTAGTAAAAAGAATCGAGTCAATGGACCTGACACAGGAAAAGAAAATGTGTGCTTTGAGGCTGAAACAGCAGTTCAACATGCTAGGAAATGGAAGAGGCAAACTAGAACACAGAATCAAACAAGTGCAGAAAATGAGAGGGGTGCCATGGGAGACATATCTAATTACTTCTTAAGAACTGGAATCAAGAGAGGGAGGTTGGAAAACATAAAAACAGAAAATCATGAACGAAAGAAATTTAGGAGGCAGGAGGGTACATGTGAAAGCTCAATTCCTAAGGCAGAGGCTGGATCCCAGCCCTGCCAAACTCAATGAAAATCTTAGCATGGAACTGCCGAGGGCTTGGGAACCCTCGGACATTTAGATACCTTAACCTCCTTGTTAAGGAAAAGAGCCCAACCATGATATTTCTCATGGAGACTAAGTGTATGAAAGTGAGGATTGAAGAGGTGTGTAACATGCTGGGTTATGATGGCTGTCTGGTAGTGGATAGTAGAGGAAGTAGTGGGGGTTTAACTTTTTTATGGAAGACAAGGGACAAGGTTTCAATCTATAATTACTCGAGATGGCATATCAGTGCAATGGTAGGCATGGGAATGGAACAACCATGGCTTTTTACAGGCTTCTATGGGAACCCAGAAACCTCAAAAAGGCACCTGAGTTGGGATTTCCTCAAGTCTATCAAACCTGATGACAGTACACCCTGGATGTGTTGTGGGGACTTTAATGAAATAGTATGTCAAGATGAGAAGATGGGAGGGGGTCCTAGGCCGTATAACCAGATGGAAATATTCAGGAATACTCTTGAATGGTGCTCATTGAGTTCACTAGTGACAAAGGGCCCCTGCTTTACTTGTGCAAACAACCGAGAGCAAGACTCCTTTATAAAGGAAAGATTGGATAGAGCCCTTGCAAACCCAATGTGGTTAGAAAAGTATCAAGAATCATCCTGCTGTGTCCTACCAACCATGACCTCAGACCATTGCCCTTTACTCATTGTTGTGATTTACCAGCAAGATCAACCAAGGCCTCATGTAAAGAGGTTTAGATACGAAGCTGCCTGGTCACTAAGAAGGGAGTGTGAAGCTACTCTTAAAGAAGCCTGGGTTAAGCCAATTCATGAAAGAACAGCTGCTGAGACCATAAGGAGTAGGCTGACTATGAGTGCTACTGTGCTGAGAAAATGGAATGCAAAAGTTATAAGGAAAGCCCCCAAAGAAATTAGACAGAAACTGAAAGCCCTGGAAGAACTTCAAGAGCTAAACAAAGGGGACCAATCAGACTCAATCAGAAAATTAAAAGGTGATATTGATCAAGATCTAGCAGCAGAGGACCTGAAATGGAAACAAAGAGCCAAACAGCATTGGCTACAAAATGGAGATAGAAATACTACTTTCTACCACCTGCATGCATCCCATAGGAGGAAAATCAACAAGATATCACAGATTATGGACCACAGGAATCGCCTGATTTCAGAAAAAGACCAAGTTGGAAGGGTTATTACAAGATATTTCTTAGACCTTTTCACCTCTTCCTCCCCATCAGGTATAAAGGATTGCATCAAGGATATGCCCAACAAAGTCTCTACAGCAATGAATGAATTGCTTCTCCAGGAGTTCACAGAAGAGGAAGTTAAGAATGCTGTCTTCCAAATGAAAAGCATGGGATCACCAGGCCCTGATGGTTTCCCAGCCTGTTTCTTTCAAACACATTGGAATACTACAGGGAAGGAAGTCTCAAGATTTGTGCTCAACATTCTCAATACTGCTGGTTCTTTGGAAGGGGTAAATGACACCTATATTACCCTGATCCCAAAGATCAAGAACCCCACCAAAGTCTCTGATTATAGACCAATTAGCCTATGTAATGTCATTTACAAAGTGGTAGCTAAAGTGTTATCAAATAGGCTTAAACTTATCTTGCCTGACATAATTTCTGTGAACCAAAGTGCTTTTGTTCCAGGTAGGGCCATAACAGATAACATTATGGTGGCTTACGAGACCCTCCACTCCATGTCCACAAGAATACAAGGAAACTCAGCTTATATGGCTCTCAAACTTGACATGAGTAAAGCCTATGATAGGGTGGAGTGGGATTTTCTGGAAGCTGTAATGTGCAAAATGGGGTTTGACAGAAGATGGGTTACACTGGTAATGAATTGCATCAGGTCTGTTTCATACTCAGTATTGCTTAATGGAGAGGCCCAGTCTACATTTAAGCCAACTAGAGGCCTAAGGCAAGGGGATCCCATATCCCCTTACCTGTTTATCATATGTGCTGAGGCCCTATCAAACCTCCTGACTCAAGCTAAATCAAAGGGCAAAATATCAAGTATTCCAATGGGAAGAGGACCAACCAAGATAAACCATCTGTTCTTTGCTGATGACAGTATGATATTCTGTAAAGCAAGCACACTGGAGTGGAGAAGAATGCTAGGCATGCTGACTACATATGAGCAGGCCTCTGGACAGCTTTTGAACAAAGAGAAATCTGCAATATACTTCAGCAGAAACACTACAAGTGAGTGCAGAGCCAACATAACTCGAATTGCAGGTGTAACTCCTACAGCATCTTTTGGAAAATACTTAGGATTACCAGCCATGGTAGGAAGAACAAAAGTAGCATGTTTCCATGGCCTAATTGATAGAATGTGGTCAAAGATCAATAACTGGAAGACAGACAAGCTGTCAGCAGCTGGAAAAGAGGTGCTGCTCAAGTCAGTACTACAGGCAATTCCCACATACACAATGGGTATCTTTCTCCTACCAAAGTCCATCACCAAGAGGCTGGACCAGATGCTAAGGAAGTTTTGGTGGGGTTTTAGTGGGGATCAAACAAAAATGCAGTGGATAAAGTGGAGCCGAATCAACAAAGCAAAAGATCAGGGGGGCTTGGGTTTCAGAGATTTCAATAGCTTCAACATGGCTCTTTTAGCAAAGAATGGGTGGAATCTGCTGCAAAGCCCTACATCTCTCCCTGCCACCATCCTCAGACAAAAGTACTTCCCACATGGGTCCATTTTAAAGGCAAAAGTTGGGGCTCGACCCTCACTGGCTTGGAGAAGCTTACATGCTGGACTTTCACTACTAAAGGAAGGTTTGTTATGGAGAATAGGGGATGGAAAACAGGTAAGAATCTGGGAAGATAGGTGGCTCCCTCGACCCCATTTCCTTGCCCCAAGAATAGAGGCTGGTGCCCCAACCCAAAGGAATGTGGTCGCAGATTTAATCAACCCTTCCCTAAGGACATGGAATGATCACAGCCTTCATGAAATGTTCAATCAGCAAGACATAGAGGTGATAAAATCTGTCCCAATCACTTTGGGTAGTAGGGGTGATAGGTTGATTTGGGGTTGCACTCAGAATGGTCTATTCTCAGTGAAGAGTGGCTACCATCTTCACCAAGAAATCCATGCTAATCCTGAGGCTGGCCCTTCTAAGCCAAAGGATCAATCTGAGTTATGGAAGGGTGTTTGGAAGCTGCAGGTCCCAAATGGGGTTAAGGTGTTCATTTGGAGGGCTTGCAACGAGGGCCTACCTACTCTAGCCAACTTGAAAAGAAGGAAGATTGTTGCTGAAAGTACCTGCCCAATCTGTGGTCGTGTAGAGGAGACAGCAGACCATGCCCTCTGGAGTTGCAGTGCAGCTCGAGATGTCTGGTGCCAAGCAAGCAAGCCAATCCAAAAACTCTCTCTAGAGGTAGGATCCTTCAAGGAAGTCTGGCAGCAAATAACAGATAAGTTACCAGCAGCAAGAATTGAGGAAGTAGGCTCGATTATGAGGCTTATATGGACAAGAAGAAATGAAGTGGTGCATGGGAAGGCTTTCAGGCATCCCAACTCAATACTAGTTAAGGCCCAGGATGACCTCTACTGCTACAAGTTGGCAATTCAGGGTCGTGTGAGTTGCAGGGCTGCAGAGACATCTAAGTGTCCTCAAAAATGGATTACACCACCTGTGGGAGAATACAAACTGAACTGGGATGCTGCCATCAATCAACCACTGAACCAAGTAGGGATTGGGGCTATTATTAGAGATTGCAATGGCCAGGTGCTTGGGACCATGCGAGCCATAAGAGAGTTGAATCTATCCCCTTTCACTGCTGAAGCTTATGCACTGATGATGGCTGTCATATTCTGTAAAGAAGCTGGTTTCCGGTCTATCATCTTCGAAGGTGATTCACTCAAAGTAGTTGAAGGGATGCAGAAAAAAGCTAAGGATTGGAGCCAAGGAGGTTTGATCATTGAAGACACTAAGCTTTTGTTACAAGATCTTGTTAGATGGAAGTTCTGTCACACAAAGAGGGATTCAAATATGGCAGGCCACTTGCTAGCCAAGAATGCCCTTCTAAATGATTGTGATCTCTATGAGTTAGAGGAAATACCACCTTGTATTAGACGTGCTGTTATCTTAGATGTTTGTAATAGCATGATTTAATCAATGAAAGTTTCCATTTCAAAAAAAAAAGAAAAAAAGGGTTACAAAGAACCAAAAAGGAAATTAAACTCAAAACATTGTTAAGAGATGACTAATCTTGTCTAAGTCGATTACATCCTTTGAATCAAGCTAAAAGCTTAACGATGGGGTAGATGGGGAAGCTTAGGGGCATGTGGCCCTTCTTGAAGTTGAGGAAACTAATTGTAAGGCTTTCGTTGGCTTCACATTGAAGAATGAAAAAAAAGATGGGTTTCTTGTTGTAAATTCGTCTAATGGCAGAATTGAACTAGTATGGTTGAGGTGGTGTGCAAACGATGACATTTGCAATGAGGAAATGGTGTAAATGGCATCGGCTAGAGGCGTACTTGTCGCAATGCACAAGGAAGAGAACTTAGGTCGGATTGGCGGTGATTTCAGCATTATTCACATGGCTTTTGTTTTATTGAGAGGTTTGGGATTCAGCCTAAGCTTCTAATTCAATCTTAGAATTATGATAAACAACAAAGAAAGTAATAAGGTCCGTATAAAAAAGGTTACAAAGAACTAAAAAAGAAATTAAGCCGAAAACATTGTTGAGAGATTACTAATCTTGTGTAAGTCAATTACTTCCCTTAATTCAACGTTAAAGCAAAACCACGGGTAGATGGGAACGTTAGGGGGTGTGGCACTTCTTCGACTTGAGGGAAACCAAATGTAGGGTTTATGTGGGCTTCAAATCGAGGAACGAAACGAAAGACTGGTTTCTTTGTGTAAATTGGCCCGCTGCAAGAACTAAATTTGTACGGTAACGGTTGGGTATAAACGATGAAACTTTCCTTGCGAAAACGGTCTAAAAGGTTTCGGCTAGGGGCCGACCTGTCGCAACTGGTATGAAGGATCGCCCAGGTGCCGATTGGCAGTGATTCAAGTATTATCAGCATGCAAGCCTTTCATCTCTTAGATAAAGCTTAATCTTCTAATTCAATCTTAGAACGTCGGAAAACGACAAGAAAAGCAATATCATCCGAATGAAAAAAAGGGTTACAAAGAACCAAAAAGGAAATTAAACTCAAAACATTGTTAAGAGATGACTAATCTTGTCTAAGTCGATTACATCCCTTGAATCAAGCTAAAAGCTTAACGATGGGGTAGATGGGGAAGCTTAGGGGCATGTGGCACTTCTTGAAGTTGAGGAAACTAATTGTAAGGCTTATGTTGGTTTCAAATTGAAGAATGAAACAAAAGATGGGTTTCTTGTTGTAAATTCGTCTAATGACGGAACTGAACTAGTATGGTTGAGGTGGTGTGCAAACGATGACATTTGCAATGAGGAAATGGTGTAAATGGCATGGGCTAGAGGCGTACTTGTCGCAATGCACAAGAAAGAGAACTTAGGTCGGATTGGCGGTGATTTCAGCATTATTCACATGGCTTTTCTTTTATTGGTAGGTTTCGGATCCAGCCTAAGCTTCTAATTCAGTCTTAGAATTGTGAGAAACAACAAAGAAAACAATAAGGTCCGTATAAAAATGGTTACAAAGAACTAAAATGGAAATTAGGCCGAAAACATTGTTGAGAGATTACTAATCTTGTGTAAGTCAATTACTTCCCTTAATTCAACGTTAAAGTAAAACCACGAGTAGATGGGGAACGTTAGGGGGTGTGGCACTTCTTGGACTTGAGGAAAACCAAATGTAGGGTTTATGAGGGCTTCAAATCGAGGAATGAAAAGAAAGACCGGTTTCATTGTGTAAATTGGTCCACTGCAAGAACTAAACTTGTATGGTAAAGCTTGGGTGTAAACGATGAAACTTTCCTTGTGAAAATGGTCTAAAAGGCTTCGGCTAAGCGCCGACTTGTCGCAACGGGTATGAAGGATCGCCTAGGTGCCGATTGGCGTTGATTCGAGCATTATCGACATGGAAGTCTGTCATGTCTTAGATAAAGCCTAATCTACTAATTCCATCTTAGAACGTTGGAAAACGACAAGAAAAGCAATATGATCCGAATGAAAACAATGGTTACAAAGAACCATAAAGGAAATTAAACTCAAAACATTGTTGAAAGTTGAGTAATCTTGTGGAAGTTGATTACATGCTTTGAATCATGCTAAAAGCTTATCGATGGGGTAGATGGGGAAGCTTAGGGGCATGTGGCACTTCTTGAAGTTGCGGAAACTAATTGTAAGGCTTATGTTGGCTTCAAATTGAAGAATGAAACAAAAGATGGGTTTCTTGTTGTAACTTCGTCCAATGCCGGAACTGAACTAGTATGGTTGGGGTTGGGTGCAAATGATGACATTTCCCAGGAGGAAATGATGTAAATGGCATGAGCTAGAGGCCTACTTGTCGCAATGCACAAGAAAGAGAACTTTGGTCGGATTGGCGGTGATTTCAGCATTATTCACATGGCTTTTCGTTTATTGGCAGGTTTTGGATCCAGTCTAAGCTTCTAATTCAGTCTTAGAATTATGAGAAACAACAGTGAAAGTAATACGGTCCGTATAAAAAAGGTTACAAAGAGCTAAGAAGGAAATTAAGCCGAAAACATTGTTGAGAGATTACTAATCTTGTGTAAGTGAATTACTTCCCTTAATTCAACGTTAAAGCATAACCACGGGTAGATGGGGAACGTTAGGGGCGTGTGGGCCTTCTTGGACTTGAGGGAAACCAAATGTAGTGTTTATGTGGGCTTCAAATCGAGGAATGAAACGAAAGATTGGTTTCTATGTGTAAATTGATCCACTGCAAGAACTAAACTTGTATGGTAAAGGTTGGGTATAAACGATGAAACTTTCTGTATGAAAATGGTCTAAAAGGCTTCGGCTAGGGGCCGACTTGTCGCAACGGGTATGAAGGATCGCCTAGGTGCCGATTGGCATTGATTCGAGCATTGTCGACATGGAAGTCTGTCATGTCTTAGATAAAGCCTAATCTTCTAATTCAATCTGGGAACGTTGGAAAACGACATGAAAAGCAGTATGATCCAAATGAAAAAAACGGTTACAAAGAACCATAAAGGAAATTAAACTCAAAACATTGTTGAAAGTTGACTAATCTTGTGTAAGTCGATTACATCATTTGAATTAGGCTAAAAGCTTAACGATGGGGTAGATGGGGAAGCTTAGGGGCATGTGGCACTTCTTGAAGTTGCGGAAACTAATTGTGAGGCTTACGTTGGCTTCAAATTGAAGAATGAAACAAAAGATGGGTTTCTTGTTGTAAATTCATCTAATGACGGAACTGAACTAGTATGGTTGAGGTGGTGTGCAAACGATGACATTTGCAATGAGGAAATGGTGTAAATGGCAATGGCTAGACGCGTACTTGTCGCAATGCACAAGAAAGGGAACTTAGGTCGGATTGGCGGTGATTTCAGCATTATTCACATGGCTTTTCTTTTATTGACAAGTTTTGGATCCAGCCTAAGCTTCTAATTCAATCTTAGAATTATGATAAACAACAAAGAAACTAATAAGGTCTGTACAAGTTTTGGGGCCGACTTGTCGCAACGGGTATGAAGGATCGCCTAGGCGCCAATTGGCGGTGATTCGAACATTATCGACATGGAAGTCTGTCATGTCTTAGATAAAGCCTAATCTACTAATTCCATCTTAGAACGTTGGAAAACGACAAGAAAAGCAATATGATCCAAATGAAAACAATGGTTACAAAGAACCATAAAGGAAATTAAACTCAAAACAATTTTGAAAGATGAGTAATCTTGTGTAAGTCGATTACATGCTTTGAATCAGGCTAAAAGCTTACCGATGGGGTAGATGGGGAAGCTTAGGGGCATGTGGCACTTCTTGAAGTTGCGAAAACTAATTGTAAGGCTTATGTTGGCTTCAAATTGAAAAATGAAACAAAAGATGGGTTTCTTGTTGTAACTTCGTCCAATGCCGAAACTAAACTAGTATGGTTGGGGTTGGGTGCAAATGATGACATTTCCCATGAGGAAATGGTGTAAATGGCATGAGCTAGAGGCCTACTTGTCGCAATGCACAAGAAACAGAACTTAGGTCGGATTGGCGGTGATTTCAGCATTATTCACATGGCTTTTAATTTATTGACAGGTTTTGGATCCATCCGAAGCTTCTAATTCAGTCTTAGAATGATGATAAACAACAAAAAAAGTAATAAGGTCCGTATAAAAAAGGTTACAAAGAACTAAAAAGGAAACTAAGCCGAAAACATTGTTGAGAGATTACTAATCTTGCGTGAGTCAATTACTTCCCTTCATTCAACGTTAAAGCATAACCACGGGTAGATGGGAACGTTAGGGTATGTGGCACTTTTTGGACTTGAGGGAAACCAAATGTAGGGTTTATGTGGGCTTCAAATTGAGGAATGAAACGAAAGACTGGCTTCTGTGTGTAAATTGGTCCATTGCAAGAACTAAAGTTGTATGGTAAAGGTTGGGTGTAAACGATGAAACTTTCCTTGTGAAAATGGTCTAAAAGGTTTCGGCTATGGGCCAACTTGTCCAAACTGGTAAGAAGGATCGCCTAGGTGCCGATTGACGGTGATTCGAGCATTATCGACATGGAAGTCTTTCCTGTCTTAGATAAAGCCTAATCTTCTAATTCAATCTTAAAACGTTGGAAAATGACAAGAAAAGCAATATGATCCGAATGAGAAAAATGGTTACAAAGAACCATAAAGAAAATTAAACTCAAAACATTATTAAGAGATGACTAATCTTGATGGGAACCAAGGTGGAGCTATCCTTAAAGATCCCTTGCAAATTCCAGATGGGCCAATTACAAGATCAAGAGCCAAGAAGATCAAGGAAGCAATGCAAGAATTGGTGCAATCCACTTGGGATGAAGCTAGGAAGAGTCCAACACTCAAGATGGGCTTCAAGGAAAAAGAACCAGTTTTGATCCACTTGATACAAGCTATGGAAGACATGACTTAGAGATTGGGCCTATTGTTGTTAAGGCTTTTCAATTTGTTTAACGGTATTTTATTATTATTCTAGAAGAAGTGGGCTTGAGGATGCTTGGCCCACGTATGTCTTATTTCTAATGGACTAGGGTTATTTTTGGGAAGGCCTTGTATTTTTGGCCAAGGGTTTATTTGGAAAGGTAAAATTTTATGTCTTACTAGGGTTTCAGAAGTAACTGTAGCGCGGCGTATGGCACTGTTCACGCTACAGTACCCGACGCATTGTTTACTTAGGGTTTTTGGGGATTGTCTATTTAAACCACTTGTAACCTCATTTGAGAGGCAGATTATATGGAATTGTGATTGAGAGTTGAGTGATCTCCTCTTGTTCTTCTTGAACTTTTGAACTTATCAAGGGTAAATCAAAACCTTTGTGGCGTTCTTCCTTTGTAATCTAGGTTCTTGAGACGGGTTCTTCAATGGGTCTAGATTTTGATATAATCTAGGTTCTTTGAACGAGTTCTCATTGGGTCTAGATTCTCCATCCATATACCTGAGTTTGGCTTTCTTGGGGTTGTTTTTCCAGTATTGTTGTTGGGTCTCAAAGCAAGTCTATTGGGGTTCACATCATTTGGTAATCAGAGCAAGGTTTCCAATCAGGTGTAATTCTATCTTTTATCTATTGCATCTTTAATTCTAGGATTTCATTGTTCTAGGGTTGTAAAAAAAAAAAAAAGTGCAGAAATTCGTTTTTCCTAGGGCTGGCAGATTACTCTATCATTTTGGTTTCATGTTTATCAACATTGGTTGGCTAAGTTGCTTGTTTGAGGGCTGCCAAAATTTACACCATAAAGAGGTTGGAAATTTCTGGAGTTTCTTGCATCTTTAAGTTTGTCAATTCCTTGGAGTGTCGTTTCATTGATTCTCTTCTGTTTCCTTGTCAATTTTTATGTGTTTGAATTCAATTGTTTGATTGTTACAATTGAATATTGCTGTTTGTGATTGAATCGGTGAGAAAAGAAAAGAAAAGAAAAGAAAAGAATAGAAAAGAAAAGAAAAGAAAGGAAAGGAAAAGGAAAAAAATAGAAAATTTGAAAAAAAAAAAAAAGTTTAGGAATCCGAATTTTTTATCATCAGAGGGGCTGCATATATCTTTATAGTTGGTGTATTGTCTTGTGAGTACTCTTTCCCTCGTAGCATTTCCTTGAGTCTTGTGTCATTTTATTCTTTCTATATTTTCTTTTGTTAAGAGTTTCTTGGACCTAATTACTACTAGTTGGAATAAGACAGGTTTGTATTGTCTTGATTTATAGTTCAATTAGTTCTGAAAGAACTTGAGTGGGAAAACTCTTGAGGTAAAAGGCAAGAGAGTGTGAGATCATTATCGGGAAAAAACCAATTAAGAGTGAACACGAGTGGAGTGCTATTATTCGAGTGTAAACACGTAAGGGAGCGTGTGAGGTCTTTTCCACTAATAGTTTTTTTGTGTGCAGCGCGTACGATGTCTCATAAAAGTGACTCATCACCAAAGGGGATGGCAGTTAACTCCTTTATGTTGCAGGCTATGCAACAACAGTTTGAATGATTGAACATGATGTTAGGAGAAGTGAGAGATAGGATGGATCAACAAGATGAAGTAATTAAAAATTTAGATGGTGGGAGAGATAGGAGGAGACGTGAACCTAGAAGAGAACATGATTATGAAGATGAAGGAGATGGTGAGGATGAGGAAGATCTAATTTCTGAAGTTGGGATGGGTAGGCAGAGAGGAGTCAGGCGTGAAAGAGGATTTAGGGGAAACCCACGGGGTCGTGATGGAGTAGATAGGGACCTTGAGAGCATCAAAATGAAAATAGCATCTTTCCAAGGTAGAACTGACCCTGAAGCTTATTTAGGCTGGGAGAAGAAGATAGAGTTGATCTTTGACTGTCATAACTATTCAGAGGAGAAGAAAGTGAAGTTGGCAGTAATTGAGTTCACCGATTATGCTATTATTTGGTGGTATCAATTAGTGACCAATAGGAGGAGGAACTATGAGAGGTGTGTCGAGACATGGGGAGAGTTGAAAGCTCTCATTAGGCGGAGATTTGTACCTAGCCACTACTATAGGGACCTCTACCAGAAATTACAAAATCTTACATAGGGGTCTAGGAGTGTGGAGGACTACCATAAGGAGATGAAGGTGGCTACGATACGGGCGAATGTAGAGGAGGATAGGGAGGCCACTATGGCTAGATTTTTGTCTGGTTTGAATAGGGAGATAGCCAATGTGGTTGAGTTGCAACATTAAGTAGAAATAGAAGACATGGTGCACATGGCTATGAAGGTGGAGAGGCAATTAAAGAGGAAAGGGGCATCAAGGTACACTTTAGTTTCTAGCACTCCTTGGAAACCAAAGTGGGAGAAAGATGATCGAGCTGTAACAAAGGCAAAGACAGAACCACCTAATGGAAACGATGAAGGAACTAGCAACAAACCCAAGTTGGCATCCCAACCTTCTAGAAATAGAGATATTAAATGTTTTAATTGTTTGGGTTCAGGCCACATCGCTTCTCAATGTCCAAAAAAACGTGTGATGATTATGCGTGACAATGGGGAGGTGATGACTGCAAGTGAGGATGATCGTGATGAGATACCTGAGTTGGAGGATGCTAGTGATGATGATAGAGTAGAATACCCCATAACAGGTGAGTCCCTTGTTGCCAGGCGTGCTCTCAACACACAAATTAAGATGGATGAAGCAGAGCAACAAAGGGAGAACATTTTCCATACTAGATGCCACATCAATGGCAAGGTATGTAGTATGATAATTGATGGGGGGAGTTGTACTAATGTTGCTAGCACTACATTAGTTGAAAAATTGAATTTACCTACCTTGAAACACTCTCAACCATACAAGCTGCAGTGCTTGAATGATTGTGGGGAGGTTAGGGTGGATAGACAGGTGTTAGTTACTTTTTCCATTCGGAAGTATCAAGATGAAGTGCTTTGTGATGTTGTGCCTATGCATGCTGGCCATATATTGTTGGGGAGACCATGGCAATATGATAGGAGAGTGATACTTGATAGATTCAAAAACATGTACAGCTTTGTAAAGGAGGGCAAAACAACCAAGCTTGCTCCTTTAACTCCAAGACAGGTCTATGAGGACCAATTGAAACTGAAAAGTGAGGTTGCTCAAAAAAGAAAGAGTGAAAATGAGAGTGATAAAAAAAGAAAGAGTGAAAAAGAAATTGAGCAAAAAAGAAATAGTGAAAAAGAAAAAGAGTCTGCTGAGAGAAAAGGAAAGACAAAAGTGAGTTTCTATGCAAGAGGGAGTGAGGTTAAGAGAGCTTTCTTAGCAGATCGCCCTTTGATTTTTCTTGTCTATAAAGAGTCTTATCTTAATCTTGATGAAACTAACCAACCTCTTCCTAGTTTGGCTGTTTCTTTGTTGCAGGAGTTTGAGGATGTATTCCCAAAGGAAATGCCTAATGAGTTGCCACCCATTAGAGGCATTGAGCACCAGATTGATTTCGTGCCCGGGGCTGCTATTCCAAACCGACCAGCTTATAGAAGTAATCTAGATGAGACAAAGGAGCTTCAGAGGCAAGTTGAGGATTTGATGAGCAAGGGGTACGTGAGGGAGAGCATGAGCCCATGTGCAGTACCAGTGCTTCTAGTGCCTAAGAAGGATGGGACGTGGCGGATGTGCATTGATTGCAGGGCGGTTAATAATATCACGGTAAAGTATCGCCATCCCATTCCTAGATTAGATGATATGCTCGATGAATTGCATGGCTCATGTACTTTTAGTAAAATTGATCTTAAAAGTGGGCACCATCAAATTAGAATGAAAGAGGGTGATGAATGGAAAACTGCTTTTAAGACTAAGTATGGGCTTTATGAATGGTTAGTTATGCCATTTGGACTTACAAATGCGCCGAGTACTTTCATGAGATTAATGAATCATGTCCTACGTGCGTTCATAGGCAAGTTTGTGGTTGTATACTTTGATGATATCCTAGTGTACAGCAAGGACTTAAATGAGCATATTGAGCATTTGAGATATGTGTTTAATGTGTTGAGGTGTGAAAAGTTGTATGCTAATTTCAAGAAATGTACCTTTTGTATGGAGGAAGTTGTTTTTCTTGGTTATGTTGTTAGTACAAAGGGTATTGAAGTGGATGAAGAGAAAGTCAAGGCCATTAAGGAGTGGCCAACACCAAAGAGCGTCACTGAGGTAAGAAGCTTTCATGGTTTAGCTAGCTTTTATCGGCGTTTTGTTAAAGATTTTAGCACCATTGCTGCACCACTCACTAAAGTCATTAAAAAGAATGCTGGGTTTCATTGGGGGGCTAATCAAGAGAATGCATTTGCCACTATTAAAGAAAGGTTGTGCTCTGCACCCATGTTAGCATTACCAGATTTTAACAAAGCTTTTGAGATTGAATGTGATGCCTCAGGAATAGGGATTGGAGCCGTTTTGATGCAAGATAGGCGGCTGATTGCCTTCTTCAGTGAGAAGCTAAGTGGGGCATCCCTGAAGTACCCTACTTATGACAAAGAACTTTATGCTCTTGTTCGTGCATTAGAGACTTGGCAGCACTACTTGTGGGCTAGGGAATTTGTGATCCACACCGATCATGAATCGTTGAAGCATCTCAAGGGTCAAGGTAAGTTGAATAAGAGGCATGCTAGATGGATGGAATACATTGAGACCTTTCCATATGTCATCCGTTACAAGCAAGGTAAGGAGAATATTGTTGCTGATGCTTTATCACGGAGGTATGTACTTCTTACTTCTATGAGTGCTAAAATGCTTGGGTTTGAATATGTGAAAGATATGTATGCCGATGATGTTGACTTTTCTTATGTGTACATGGCATGTGATAAGGCGGCATTTGGTAAGTTTTACAAGCATGATGGTTACTTGTTTAAAGAAGACAAACTGTGTGTACCTAGTTGTTCTATGCGTGAGTTATTGGTGCGTGAGGCACATGGCGGGGGATTAATGGGACACTTTGGTGTCAAGAAAACCTTAGACATATTGCATGAACATTTCTTTTGGCCTAAGATGAAAAGAGACATCAATCGCATTTGTAGCAGGTGCATCACATGTAGAAAGGCCAAATCTAAGGTTTTGCCACATGGGTTATATACACCCTTACCTGTTCCTAGTGAGCCATGGGTAGACATATCTATGGACTTTGTTTTGGGGCTGCCTAGGACAAAAAGGGGTAGAGATTCTATTTTTGTGGTTGTGGATAGATTTAGCAAGATGTCACATTTCATTCCATGCCATAAAACAGATGATGCCACAAGCATAGCTGACTTGTTTTTCAAAGAGATAGTGCGACTCCATGGTGTGCCCAAGAGCATTGTTTCTGATAGGGATGTTAAATTTCTTAGCTACTTTTGGAAGGTGTTGTGGGGAAAATTAGGTACTAAACTCTTATTTTTCACTACTTGTCACCCACAGACTGATGGTCAGACTAAAGTAGTTAATAGGACTTTAACTCAGCTTTTACGCACTGTTGTTCATAAGAATTTAAAGACTTGGGAGGATTGTTTGCCATTTATAGAGTTTGCATATAATAGGACCATGCATACTACTACTTCATACTCTCCTTTTGAAATTGTTTATGGTTTCAATCCACTTACTCCTTTAGATTTGATGCCTTTGCCTATTGATGGCAGGAGTAGCTTAGATGGACAAAAGAAGACAGAGTTGGTGAAGTCACTTCATGAGAGGGTACGGCTTCAAATTCCCCAAAAGAATGAAAGGTTTGCTTCCCAAGCCAATAAAGGGCGACGGCATGTCACCTTTGAACCAGGAGATTGGGTTTGGGTTCACATGCGCAAAGAAAGATTCCCAGCCCATAGACGGACTAAGTTGCATCCTCGAGGAGATGGACCTTTCCAAATTCTTGAGAAAATTAATGACAATGCATATAAAGTGGATCTTCCAAGTGAATATAATGTTTCTGCTACCTTCAATGTTTCTGATCTTTCCCCTTTTGGTGTAGGTGAAGATTCGAGGTCGAATCCTTTTGAGGAGAGGGGGAATGATGGGAACCAAGGTGGAGCTATCCTTAAAGATCCCTTGCAAATTCCAGATGGGCCAATTACAAGATCAAGAGCCAAGAAGATCAAGGAAGCAATGCAAGGATTGGTGCAATCCATTTGGGATGAAGCTAGGAAGAGCCCAACACTCAAGATGGGCCTCAAGGAAAAAGAACCAGTTTTGATCCACTTGATACAAGCTATGGAAGACATGACTTAGAGATTGGGCCTATTGTTGTTAAGGCCTTCAATTTGTTTAACGGTATTTTATTATTAGTTTAGAAGAAGTGGGCTAGAGGATGCTTGGCCCACGTATGTCTTATTTCTACTGGACTAGGGTTATTTTTGGGAAGGCCTTGTATTTTTGGCCAAGGATTTATTTGGAAAGTTAAAATTTTATGTCTTACTAAGGTTTCAGAAGTACCTGTAGCGCGGTGTATGGCACTGTTCACGCTACAGTACCCGACGCATTGTTTACTTAGGGTTTTTGGGGATTGTCTATTTAAACCACTTGTAACCTCGTTTGAGAGGCAGATTATATGGAATTGTGATTGAGATTTGAGTGATCTCCTCTAGTTCTTCTTGAACTTCTAAACTTATTAAGGGTAAATCAAAACCTTTGTGGCGTTCTTCCTTTGTAATCTAGGTTCTTGAGACGGGTTCTTCAATGGGTCTAGATTTTGATATAATCTAGGTTCTTTGAACGAGTTCTCATCGGGTCTAGACTCGCCATCCATATACCAGAGTTTGGCTTTCCTGGGGTTGTTTTTCCAATATTGTTGTTGGGTCTCAAAGCAAGTGTATTGGGGTTCACATCAAATCTTGTGTAAGTCGATTACATCCTATAATCAAGCTAAAAGCTTAACGATGGAGTAGATGGGGAAGCCTAGGGGCATGTGGCACTTCTTGAAGTTGCGGAAAATAATTGTAAGGCTTATGTTGGCTTCAAATTGAAGATTGAAATAAAAGATGGGTTTCTTGTTGTAAACTCGTCTAATGACGGAACTGAACAAGTATGGTTGAGGTGGTGTGCAAACGATGACATTTGCAATGAGGAAATGGCGTAAATGGCATGGGCTAGAGGCGTACTTGTCGCAATGCACAAGAAAGAGAACTTAGGTGGGATTGGCGGTGATTTCCGCTTTATTCACATGGCTTTTCTTTTATTGACAGGTTTTGGATCCAGCCGTAGGTTCTAACTCAGTCTTAGAATGATGATAAACAACAAAGAAAGTAATAAGGGCCGTATAAAAATGTTTACAAAGAACTAAAAAGGAAATTAAGCCGAAAACATTGTTGATAGATTACTAATCTTGTGTAAGCCAATTACTTCCCTTAATTCAACGTTAAAGTAAAACGTCGGGTAGATGGGGAACATTAGGGGGTGTGGTACTTCTTGGACTTGAGGGGAACCAAATGTAGGGTTTGTGTGGGCTTCAAATCGAGGAATGAAATGAAAGACTGGTTGCTTTGTGTAAATTGGTCCACTGCAAGAACTAAACTTGTATGGTAAAGGTTGGGTGTAAACGATGAAACTTGTGAAAACGGCCTAAAAGGCTTCGGCTAAGGGCCGACTTGTCGCAACGGGTATGAAGGATCGCCTAGGTGCCGATTGGGGTAGATGGGGAAGCTTAGGGGCATGTGGCACTTCTTGAAGTTGCGGAAACTAATTGTAAGGCTTACGTTGGCTTCAAATTGAAGAATGAAACAAAAGATGGGTTTCTTGTTGTAAATTCGTCTAATGACGAAACTGAACTAGTATGGTTGAGGTGGTGTGCAAACGATGACATTTGCAATGAGGAAATGGTGTAAATGGCATGGGCTAGAGGCGTACTTGTCGTAATGCACAAGAAACAGAACTTAGGTCGGATTGGCGGTGATTTCAGCATTATTCACAGCGCTTTTCTTTTATTGACAGGTTTTGGATCCAGCCTAAGCTTCTAATTGAATCTTAGAATTATGATAAACAACAAAGAAAGTAATAAGGTCCGTATAAAAAAGGTTACAAAGAACTAAAAAGGAAATTAAGCCGAAAAGATTGTTGAGAGATTACTAATCTTGTGTAAGTCAATTACTTACCTTAATTCAACGTTAAAGCGTAACCACGGGCAGATGGCAACGTTAGGGGGTGTGGCACTTCTTGGACCTGAGGGAAACCAAATGTAGGGTTTATGTGGGCTTCAGATCGGGGAACGAAACGAAAGACTGGTTTCTTTGTGTATATTGGTCCACTGCAAGAACTAAGCTTGTGTGGTAAAGGTTGGGTGTAAACGATGAAACTTACCTTGTGAAAATGGTCTAAAAGGCTTGGGCTGAGGCCCGACTTGTCGCAACGGGTAAGAAGGATCGCCTAGGCACTGATAGGCGGTGATTCGAGCATTATCGACATGGAAGTCTGTCGTGTCTTAGACAAAGCCTAATCTACTAATTCCATCTTAGAACGTTGGAAAACGACAAGAAAAGCAATATAATCCGATTGAAAACAATGGTTTCAAAGAACCATAAACGAAATTAAACTCAAAACATTGTTGAAAGATGACTAATCTTGTGTAAGTCGATTACATGCTTTGAATCAGGCCAAAAGCTTAACGATGGGGTAGATGGCGAAGCTTAGGGGCATGTGGCACTTCTTGAAGTTGCGGAAACTAATTGTAAGGCTTATGTTGGCTTCAAATTGAAGATTGAAATAGAAGATGGGTTTCTTGTTGTAAACTCGTCTAATGATGGAACTGAACTAGTATGGTTGAGGTGGTGTGCAAACGATGACATTTGCAATGAGGAAATGGTGTAAATGGCATGGGCTAGAGGCGTACTTGTCGCAATGCACAAGAAAGAAAACTTAGGTCGGATTGGTGGTGATTTCAGCATTATTCACATGGCTTTTCTTTTATTGTTAGGTTTTGGATCCAGCCTAAGCTTCTAATTCAGTCTTAGAATTATGTTAAAAAATAAAGAAAGTAATAAGGTCCGTGTAAAAAAGGTTACAAAGAACCAAAAAGGAAATTAAGCCGAAAACATTGTTGACAAATTACTAATCTTGTGTAAGTCAATTACTTCCCTTAATTCAACGTTAAACCATAACCACGGGTAGATGGGGAACGTTAGGGACGTGTGGCCCTTGTCGGACTTTAGGGAAACCAAAGGTAGGGTTTAGGTGGGCTTCAAATCGAGGAATGAAATGAAAGACTGGTTTCTTTGTGTAAGTTGGTCCACTGCAAGAACTAAACTTGTATGGTAAAGGTTGGGTGTAAACGATGAAACTTTCCTTGTAAAACTGGTCTAAAAGGCTTCGGCTAGTGGCCAACTTGTCGCAACTGGTATGAAGGGTCGCCTAGGTGCTGATTGGCGGTGATTCAAGCATTATCGACATGGAAGTCTGTCATGTCTTAGATAAAGCCTAATCTTCTAATTCAATCTTAGGACGTTGGAAAATGACAAGAAAAGCAATATGATCCGAATGAAAAAAGGGTTACAAAGAACCAAAAAGGAAATTAAACTCAAAACATTGTTAAGAGATGAGTAACCTTGTCTAAGGCTTTCGTTGGCTTGAAATTGAAGAATGAAACAAAAGATGGGTTTCTTGTTGTAAATTCGTCTAATGGCAGAACTGAACTAGTATGGTTGAGGTGGTGTGCAAACAATGACATTTGCAATGAGGAAATGGTGTAAATGGCATCGGCTAGAGGCGTACTTGTCGCAATGCACAAGAAAGATAACTTAGGTTAGATTGGCGGTGATTTCAGCTTTATTCACATGGCTATTCTTTTATTGAGTTGGATCTAGCCTAAGCTTCTAATTCAATCTTAGAATTATGATAAACAACAAACAAAGTAATAAGGTCCGTATAAAAAAGGTTACAAGAACTAAAAAAGAAATTAAGCCGAAAACATTGTTGAGAGATTACTAATCTTGTGTAAGTCAATTACTTCCCTTAATTCAAGGTTAAAGCAAAACCACGGGTAGATGGGAACGTTAGGGGGTGTGGCACTTCTTGGACCTGAGGGAAACCAAATGTAGGGTTTATGTGGGCTTCAGATCGGGGAACGAAACGAAAGACTGGTTTCTTTGTGTATATTGGTCCACTGCAAGAACTAAGCTTGTGTGGTAAAGGTTGGGTGTAAACGATGAAACTTACCTTGTGAAAATGGTCTAAAAGGCTTGGGCTGAGGCCCGACTTGTCGCAACGGGTAAGAAGGATCGCCTAGGCACTGATAGGCGGTGATTCGAGCATTATCGACATGGAAGTCTGTCGTGTCTTAGACAAAGCCTAATCTACTAATTCCATCTTAGAACGTTGGAAAACGACAAGAAAAGCAATATAATCCGATTGAAAACAATGGTTTCAAAGAACCATAAACGAAATTAAACTCAAAACATTGTTGAAAGATGACTAATCTTGTGTAAGTCGATTACATGCTTTGAATCAGGCCAAAAGCTTAACGATGGGGTAGATGGCGAAGCTTAGGGGCATGTGGCACTTCTTGAAGTTGCGGAAACTAATTGTAAGGCTTATGTTGGCTTCAAATTGAAGATTGAAATAGAAGATGGGTTTCTTGTTGTAAACTCGTCTAATGATGGAACTGAACTAGTATGGTTGAGGTGGTGTGCAAACGATGACATTTGCAATGAGGAAATGGTGTAAATGGCATGGGCTAGAGGCGTACTTGTCGCAATGCACAAGAAAGAAAACTTAGGTCGGATTGGTGGTGATTTCAGCATTATTCACATGGCTTTTCTTTTATTGTTAGGTTTTGGATCCAGCCTAAGCTTCTAATTCAGTCTTAGAATTATGTTAAAAAATAAAGAAAGTAATAAGGTCCGTGTAAAAAAGGTTACAAAGAACCAAAAAGGAAATTAAGCCGAAAACATTGTTGACAAATTACTAATCTTGTGTAAGTCAATTACTTCCCTTAATTCAACGTTAAACCATAACCACGGGTAGATGGGGAACGTTAG
Source organism: Carya illinoinensis (assembly GCF_018687715.1). Taxonomy (NCBI): domain Eukaryota; kingdom Viridiplantae; phylum Streptophyta; class Magnoliopsida; order Fagales; family Juglandaceae; genus Carya; species Carya illinoinensis. The sequence goes on from NC_056758.1 coordinate 20,857,250, forward strand.
GGACGTGTGGCCCTTGTCGGACTTTAGGGAAACCAAAGGTAGGGTTTAGGTGGGCTTCAAATCGAGGAATGAAATGAAAGACTGGTTTCTTTGTGTAAGTTGGTCCACTGCAAGAACTAAACTTGTATGGTAAAGGTTGGGTGTAAACGATGAAACTTTCCTTGTAAAACTGGTCTAAAAGGCTTCGGCTAGTGGCCAACTTGTCGCAACTGGTATGAAGGGTCGCCTAGGTGCTGATTGGCGGTGATTCAAGCATTATCGACATGGAAGTCTGTCATGTCTTAGATAAAGCCTAATCTTCTAATTCAATCTTAGGACGTTGGAAAATGACAAGAAAAGCAATATGATCCGAATGAAAAAAGGGTTACAAAGAACCAAAAAGGAAATTAAACTCAAAACATTGTTAAGAGATGAGTAACCTTGTCTAAGGCTTTCGTTGGCTTGAAATTGAAGAATGAAACAAAAGATGGGTTTCTTGTTGTAAATTCGTCTAATGGCAGAACTGAACTAGTATGGTTGAGGTGGTGTGCAAACAATGACATTTGCAATGAGGAAATGGTGTAAATGGCATCGGCTAGAGGCGTACTTGTCGCAATGCACAAGAAAGATAACTTAGGTTAGATTGGCGGTGATTTCAGCTTTATTCACATGGCTATTCTTTTATTGAGTTGGATCTAGCCTAAGCTTCTAATTCAATCTTAGAATTATGATAAACAACAAACAAAGTAATAAGGTCCGTATAAAAAAGGTTACAAGAACTAAAAAAGAAATTAAGCCGAAAACATTGTTGAGAGATTACTAATCTTGTGTAAGTCAATTACTTCCCTTAATTCAAGGTTAAAGCAAAACCACGGGTAGATGGGAACGTTAGGGGGTGTGGCACTTCTTCGACTTGAGGGAAACCAAATGTAGGGTTTATGTGGGCTTCAAATCGAGGAACGAAACGAAAGACTGGTTTCTTTGTGTAAATTGGCCCACTACAAGAACTAGACTTGTACGGTAACGATTGGGTATAAACGATGAAACTTTCCTTGTGAAAACGGTCTAAAAGGTTTCAGCTAGGGGCCGTCCTGTCGCAACTGGTATGAAGGATCGCCTAGGTGCCGATTGGCAGTGATTCGAGCATTATCGACATGCAAGCCTTTCGTCTCTTAGATAAAGCTTAATCTTCTAATTCAATCTTAGAACGTCGGAAAACGACAAGAAAAGCAATATCATCCGAATGAGAAAAAGGGTTACAAAGAACCAAAAAGGAAATTAAACTGAAAACATTGTTAAGAGATGACTAAATCTTGTCTAAGTCGATTACATCCCTTGAATCAAGCTAAAAGCTTAACGATGGGGTAGATGCGGAAGCTTAGGGGCATGTGGCACTTCCTGAGGTTGACGAAACTAATTGTAAGGCTTATGTTGGTTTCAACTTGAAGAATGAAACAAAAGATGGGTTTCTTGTCGTAAATTCCTCTAATGACGGAACTGAACTAGTATGGTTGAGGTGGTGTGCAAACGATGACATTTGCAATGAGGAAATGGTGTAAATGGCATAGGCTAGAGGCCTACTTGTCGCAATGCACAAGAAAAAGAACTTAGGTCGGATTGGCGGTGATTTCAGCATTATTCACATGGCTTTTCTTTTATTGGTAGGTTTTGGATCCAGCCTAAGCTTCTAATTCAGTCGTAGAATTATGAGAAACAACAAAGAAAATAATAAGGTCCGTATAAAAATGGTTACAAAGAACTAAAATGGAAATTAGGCCGAAAACATTGTTGACAGATTACTAATCTTGTGTAAGTCAATTACTTCCCTTAATTCAACGTTAAAGTAAAACCACGGGTAGATGGGGAACGTTAGGGGCATGTGGGACTTCTTGGACTTGAGGGACACCAAATGTAGGGTTTACGAGGGCTTCAAATCGAGGAATGAAACGAAGACTGGTTTCTTTGTGTAAATTGGTCCACTGCAAGAACTAAACTGGTATCTTAAAGCTTGGGTGTAAACGATGAAACTTTCCTTGTGAAAATGGTCTAAAAGGCTTCGGCTAAGGGTCGACTTGTCGCAACGGGTATGAAGGATCGCCTAGGTGCCGATTGGCGTTGATTCGAGCATTATCGACATGGAAGTCTGTCATGTCTTAGATAAAGCCTAATCTACTAATTCCATCTTAGAACGTTGGAAAACGAGAAGAAAAGCAATATGATCCGAATGAAAACAACGGTTAAAAAGAACCATAAAGGAAATTAAACTCAAAACATTGTTGAAAGTTGAGTAATCTTGTGGAAGTCCCTTACATGCTTTGAATCAGGCTAAAAGCTGACCGATGGGGTAGATGGGGAAGCTTAGGGGCATGTGGCACTTCTTGAAGTTGCGGAAACAAATTGTAAGCCTTTCGTTGGCTTCAAATTGAAGAATGAAACAAAAGATGGGTTTCTTGTTGTAAATTCGTCTAATGGCGGAACTGAACTAGTATGGTTGAGGTGGTGTGCAAACAATGACATTTGCATTGAGGAAATGGTGTAAATGGCATCGGCTAGAGGCGCACTTGTCGCAATGCACAAGGAAGAGAACTTAGGTCGGATTGGCGGTGATTTCAGCATTATTCACATGGCTTTTGTTTTATTGAGAGGTTTGGGATTCAGCCTAAGCTTCTAATTCAATCTTAGAATTATGACAAACAACAAAGAATGTAATAAGGTCTGTATAAAGAAGGTTACAAAGAACTAAAAAAGAAATTAAGCCGAAAACATTGTTGAGAGATTACTAATCTTGTGTAAGTCAATTACTTCCCTTAATTCAAGGTTAAAGCAAAACCACGGGTAGATGGGAACGTTAGGGGGTGTGGCACTTCTTCGACTTGAGGGAAACCAAATGTAGGGTTTATGTGGGCTTCAAATCGAGGAACGAAACGAAAGACTGGTTTCTTTGTGTAAATTGGCCCACTGCAAGAACTAAATTTGTACGGTAACGGTTGGGTATAAACGATGAAACTTTCCTTGTGAAAACGGTCTAAAAGGTTTCGGCTAGGGGCCGACCTGTCGCAACTGGTATGAAGGATCGCCTAGGTGCCGATTGGCAGTGATTCGAGCATTATCGACATGCAAGCCTTTCATCTCTTAGATAAAGCTTAATCTTCTAATTCAATCTTAGAACGTTGGAAAACGACAAGAAAAGCAATATGATCCGAATGAAAAAAAGGGTTACAACGAACCAAAAAGGAAATTAAACTCAAAACATTGTTAAGAGATGACTAATCTTGTCTAAGTCGATTACATCCTTTGAATCAAGCTAAAAGCTTAACGATGGGGTAGATGGGGAAGCTTAGGGGCATGTGGCACTTCCTGAAGTTGAGGAAACTAATTGTAAGGCTTATGTTGGTTTCAAATTGAAGAATGAAACAAAAGATGGGTTTCTTGTTGTAAATTCGTCTAATGATGGAACTGAACTAGTATGGTTGAGGTGGTGTGCAAACGATGACATTTGCAATGAGGAAATGGTGTAAATGGCATGGGCTAGAGGCATACGTGTCGCAATGCACAAGAGAGAGAACTTAGGTCGGATTGGCGGTGATTTCAGCATTATTCACATGGCTTTTCTTTTATTGGTAGGTTTTGGATCCAGCCTAAGCTTCTAATTCAGTCTTAGAATTATGAGAAACAACAAAGAAAACAATAAGGTCCGTATAAAAAAGGTTACAAAGAGGTAAGAAGGAAATTAGGCCGAAAACATTGTTGAGAGATTACTAATCTTGTGTAAGTGAATTACTTTCGTTAATTCAACGTTAAAGCTTAACCACGGGTAGATGGGGAACGTTAGGGGCGTGTGGGCCTTTTTGGACTTGAGGGAAACCAAATGTAGTGTTTATGTGGGTTTCAAATCGAGGAATGAAACGAAAGATTGGTTTCTATGTGTAAATTGATCCACTGCAAGAACTAAACTTGTATGGTAAAGGTTGGGTGTAAACGATGAAACTTCCTGTATGAAAATGGTCTAAAAGGCTTCGGCTAGGGGCCGACTTGTCGCAACGGGTAAGAAGGATCGCCTAGGTGCCGATTGGCGTTGATTCGAGCATTGTCGACCTGGAAGTCTGTCATGTCTTAGATGAAGCCTAATCTTCTAATTCAATCTAGGAAAGTTGGAAAACGACATGAAAAGTAGTATGATCCGAATGAAAAAGACGGTTACAAAGAACCATAAAGGAAATTAAACTCAAAACATTGTTGAAAGTTGACTAATCTTGTGTAAGTCGATTACATCATTTGAATCAGGCTAAAAGCTTAACGATGGGGTAGATGGGGAAGCTTAGGGGCATGTGGCACTTCTTGAAGTTGCGGAAACTAATTGTGAGGCTTACGTTGGCTTCAAATTGAAGAATGAAACAAAAGATGGGTTTCTTGTTGTAAATTCATCTAATGACGGAACTGAACTAGTATGGTTGAGGTGGTGTGCAAACGATGACATTTGCAATCAGGAAATGGTGTAAATGGCAATGGCTAGACGCGTACTTGTCGCAATGCACAAGAAAGAGAACTTAGGTCGGATTGGCGGTGATTTCAGCATTATTCACATGGTTTTCTTTTATTGACAAGTTTTGGATCCAGCCTAAGCTTGTAATTCAATCTTAGAATTATTATAAACAACAAAGAAACTAATAAGGTCCGTACAAGTTTTGGGGCCGACTTGTCGCAACGGGTATGAAGGATCGCCTAGGCGCCAATTGGCGGTGATTCGAACATTATCGACATGGAAGCCTGTCATGTCTTAGATAAAGCCTAATCTAGTAATTCCATCTTAGAACGTTGGAAAACGACAAGAAAAGCAATATGATCCGAATGAAAACAATGGTTACAAAGAACCATAAAGGAAATTAAACTCAAAACAATTTTGAAAGATGAGTAATCTTGTGTAAGTCGATTACATGCTTTGAATCAGGCTAAAAGCTTACCGATGGGGTAGATGGGGAAGCTTAGGGGCATGTGGCACTTCTTGAAGTTGCGAAAACTAATTGTAAGGTTTTGGATTGGCGGTGATTTCAGCATTATTCACATGGCTTTTATTTTATTGACAGGTTTTGGATCCACCCGAAGCTTCTAATTCAGTCTTAGAATGATGGCAAACAACAAAAAAAGTAATAAGGTCCGTATAAAAAAGGGTTACAAAGAACTAAAAAGGAAACTAAGCCGAAAACATTGTTGAGAGATTACTAATCTTGCATGAGTCAATTACTTCCCTTCATTCAACGTTAAAGCATAACCACGGGTAGATGGGAACGTTAGGGTATGTGGCACTTTTTGGACTTGAGGGAAACCAAATGTAGGGTTTATGTGGGCTTCAAATTGAGGAATGAAACGAAAGACTGGGTTCTTTGTGTAAATTGGTCCATTGCAAGAACTAAAGTTGTATGGTAAAGGTTGGGTGTAAATGATGAAACTTTCCTTGTGAAAATGGTCTAAGAGGTTTCTGCTACGGGCCAACTTGTCGCAACTGGTAAGAAGGATCGCCTAGGTGCCGATTGGCGGTGATTCGAGCATTATCGACATGGAAGTCTTTCCTGTCTTAGATAAAGCCTAATCTTCTAATTCAATCTTAAAACGTTGGAAAATGACAAGAAAAGCAATATGATCCGAATGAGAAAAATGGTTACAAAGAACCATAAAGAAAATTAAACTCAAAACATTATTAAGAGATGACTAATCTTGATGGGAACCAAGGTGGAGCTATCCTTAAAGATCCCTTGCAAATTCCAGATGGGCCAATTACAAGATCAAGAGCCAAGAAGATCAAGGAAGCAATGCAAGAATTGGTGCAATCCACTTGGGATGAAGCTAGGAAGAGTCCAACACTCAAGATGGGCTTCAAGGAAAAAGAACCAGTTTTGATCCACTTGATACAAGCTATGGAAGACATGACTTAGAGATTGGGCCTATTGTTGTTAAGGCTTTTCAATTTGTTTAACGGTATTTTATTATTAGTTTAGAAGAAGTGGGCTTGAGGATGCTTGGCCCACGTATGTCTTATTTCTAATGGACTAGGGTTATTTTTGGGAAGGCCTTGTATTTTTGGCCAAGGGTTTATTTGGAAAGGTAAAATTTTATGTCTTACTAGGGTTTCAGAAGTAACTGTAGCGCGGCGTATGGCACTGTTCACGCTACAGTATCCGACGCATTGTTTACTTAGGGTTTTTGGGGATTGTCTATTTAAACCACTTGTAACCTCATTTGAGAGGCAGATTATGTGGAGTTGTGATTGAGAGTTGAGTGATCTCCTCTTGTTCTTCTTGAACTTTTGAACTTATCAAGGGTAAATCAAAACCTTTGTAGCGTTCTTCCTTTGTAATTTAGGTTCTTGAGACGGGTTCTTCAATGGGTCTAGATTTTGATATAATCTAGGTTCTTTGAACGAGTTCTCATCGGGTCTAGATTCTCCATCCATATACCTGACTTTGGCTTTCTTGGTGTTGTTTTTCCAGTATTGTTGTTGGGTCTCAAAGCAAGTCTATTGGGGTTCACATCATTTGGTAATCAGAGCAAGGTTTCCAATCAGGTGTAATTCTATCTTTTATCTATTGCATCTTTAATTCTAGGATTTCATTGTTCTAGGGTTGTAAAAAAAAAAAAAGTGCAGAAATTCATTTTTCCTAGGGCTGGCAGATTACTCTATCATTTTGGTTTCATGTTTATCAACATTGGTTGGCTAAGTTGCTTATTTGAGGGCTGCCAAAATTTACACCATAAAGAGGTTGGAAATTTCTGGAGTTTCTTGCATCTTTAAGTTTGTCAATTCCTTGGAGTGTCGTTTCATTGATTCTCTTCTGTTTCCTTGTCAATTTTTATGTGTTTGAATTCAATTGTTTGATTGTTACAATTGAATATTGCTGTTTGTGATTGAATCGGTGAGAAAAGAAAAGAAAAGAAAAGAAAAGAATAGAAAAGAAAAGAAAAGAAAGGAAAGAAAAAGGAAAAAAATAGAAAATTTGAAAAAAAAAAAAAAGTTTAGGAATCCGAATTTTTTATCATCAGAGGGGCTGCATATATCTTTATAGTTGGTGTATTGTCTTGTGAGTACTCTTTCCCTCGTAGCATTTCCTTGAGTCTTGTGTCATTTTATTCTTTCTATATTTTCTTTCGTTAAGAGTTTCTTGGACCTAATTACTACTAGTTGGAATAAGACAGGTTTGTATTGTTTTGATTTATAGTTCAATTAGTTCTGAAAGAACTTGAGTGGGAAAACTCTTGAGGTAAAAGGCAAGAGAGTGTGAGATCATTATCGGGAAAAAACCAATTAAGAGTGAACACGAGTGGAGTGCTATTATTCGAGTGTAAACACGTAAGGGAGCGTGTGAGGTCTTTTCCACTAATAGTTTTTTTGTGTGCAGCGCGTACGATGTCTCATAAAAGTGACTCATCACCAAAGGGGATGGCAGTTAACTCCTTTATGTTGCAGGCTATGCAACAACAGTTTGAATGATTGAACATGATGTTAGGAGAAGTGAGAGATAGGATGGATCAACAAGATGAAGTAATTAAAAATTTAGATGGTGGGAGAGATAGGAGGAGACGTGAACCTAGAAGAGAACATGATTATGAAGATGAAGGAGATGGTGAGGATGAGGAAGATCTAATTTCTGAAGTTGGGATGGGTAGGCAGAGAGGAGTCAGGCGTGAAAGAGGATTTAGGGGAAACCCACGGGGTCGTGATGGAGTAGATAGGGACCTTGAGAGCATCAAAATGAAAATAGCATCTTTCCAAGGTAGAACTGACCCTGAAGCTTATTTAGGCTGGGAGAAGAAGATAGAGTTGATCTTTGACTGTCATAACTATTCAGAGGAGAAGAAAGTGAAGTTGGCAGTAATTGAGTTCACCGATTATGCTATTATTTGGTGGTATCAATTAGTGACCAATAGGAGGAGGAACTATGAGAGGTGTGTCGAGACATGGGGAGAGTTGAAAGCTCTCATTAGGCGGAGATTTGTACCTAGCCACTACTATAGGGACCTCTACCAGAAATTACAAAATCTTACATAGGGGTCTAGGAGTGTGGAGGACTACCATAAGGAGATGAAGGTGGCTACGATACGGGCGAATGTAGAGGAGGATAGGGAGGCCACTATGGCTAGATTTTTGTCTGGTTTGAATAGGGAGATAGCCAATGTGGTTGAGTTGCAACATTAAGTAGAAATAGAAGACATGGTGCACATGGCTATGAAGGTGGAGAGGCAATTAAAGAGGAAAGGGGCATCAAGGTACACTTTAGTTTCTAGCACTCCTTGGAAACCAAAGTGGGAGAAAGATGATCGAGCTGTAACAAAGGCAAAGACAGAACCACCTAAAGGAAACGATGAAGGAACTAGCAACAAACCCAAGTTGGCATCCCAACCTTCTAGAAATAGAGATATTAAATGTTTTAAGTGTTTGGGTTCAGGCCACATCGCTTCTGAATGTCCAAAAAAATGTGTGATGATTATGCGTGACAATGGGGAGGTGACGACTGCAAGTGAGGATGATCGTGATGAGATACTTGAGTTGGAGGATGCTAGTGATGATGATGGAGTAGAATACCCCATAACAGGTGAGTCCCTTGTTGCCAGGCGTGCTCTCAACACACAAATTAAGATGGATGAAGCAGAGCAACAAAGGGAGGACATTTTCCATACTAGATGCCACATCAATGGCAAGGTATGTAGTATGATAATTGATGGGGCGAGTTGTACTAATGTTGCTAGCACTACATTAGTTGAAAAATTGAATTTACCTACCTTGAAACACTCTCGACCATACAAGCTGCAGTGCTTGAATGATTGTGGGGAGGTTAGGGTGGATAGACAAGTGTTAGTTACTTTTTCCATTGGGAAGTATCAAGATGAAGTGCTTTGTGATGTTGTGCCTATGCATGCTGGCCATATATTGTTGGGGAGACCATGGCGATATGATAGGAGAGTGATACAAGATGGATTCAAAAACATGTACAGCTTTGTAAAGGAGGGCAAAACAACCAAGCTTGCTCCTTTAACTCCAAGACAGGTCTATGAGGACCAATTGAAACTGAAAAGTGAGGTTGCTCAAAAAAGAAAGAGTGAAAATGAGAGTGATAAAAAAAGAAAGAGTGAAAAAGAAATTGAGCAAAAAAGAAATAGTGAAAAAGAAAAAGAGTCTGCTGAGAGAAAAGGACAGACAAAAGTGAGTTTCTATGCAAGAGGGAGTGAGGTTAAGAGAGCTTTCTTAGCAGATCGCCCTATGATTTTTCTTGTCTATAAAGAGTCTTATCTTAATCTTGATGAAACTAACCAACCTCTTCCTAGTTTGGCTGTTTCTTTGTTGCAGGAGTTTGAGGATGTATTCCCAGAGGAAATGCCTAATGGGTTGCCACCCATTAGAGGCATTGAGCACCAGATTGATTTCGTGCCCGGGGCTGCTATTCCAAACCGACCAGCTTATAGAAATAATCCAGATGAGAGAAAGGAGCTTCAGAGGCAAGTTGAGGATTTGATGAGCAAGGGGTACGTGAGGGAGAGCATGAGCCCATGTGCAGTACCAGTGCTTCTAGTGCCTAAGAAGGATGGGACGTGGCGGATGTGCATTGATTGCAGGGCGGTTAATAATATCACGGTAAAGTATCGCCATCCCATTCCTAGATTAGATGATATGCTCGATGAATTGCATGGCTCATGTATTTTTAGTAAAATTGATCTTAAAAGTGGGTACCATCAAATTAGAATGAAAGAGGGTGATGAATGGAAAATTGCTTTTAAGACTAAGTATGGGCTTTATGAATGGTTAGTTATGCCATTTGGACTTACAAATGCACCGAGTACTTTCATGAGATTAATGAATCATGTCCTACGTGCGTTCATAGGCAAGTTTGTGGTTGTATACTTTGATGATATCCTAGTGTACAGCAAGGACTTAAATGAGCATATTTAGCATTTGAGATATGTGTTTAATGTGTTGAGGTGTGAAAAGTTGTATGCTAATTTCAAGAAATGTACCTTTTGTATGGAGGAAGTTGTTTTTCTTGGTTATGTTGTTAGTACAAAGGGTATTGAAGTGGATGAAGAGAAAGTCAAGGCCATTAAGGAGTGGCCAACACCAAAGAGTGTCACTAAGGTAAGAAGCTTTCATGGTTTAGCTAGCTTTTATCGGCGTTTTGTTAAAGATTCGCCATCCATATACCTGAGTTTGGCTTTCCTGGGGTTGTTTTTCCAATATTGTTGTTGGGTCTCAAAGCAAGTCTATTGGGGTTCACATCAAATCTTGTGTAAGTCGATTACATGTTTGAATCAAGCTAAAAGCTTAACGAAGGGGTAGATGGGGAAGCTTAGGGGCATGTGGCACTTCTTGAAGTTGTGGAAACTAATTGTAAGGCTTACGTTGGCTTCAAATTGAAGAATGAAACAAAAGATGGGCTTCTTGTTGTAAATTCATCTAATGATGGAACTGAACAAGTATGGTTGAGGTGGTGTGCAAACGATGACATTTGCAATGAGGAAATGGTGTAAATGGCAATGGCTAGACGCGTACTTGTCGCAATGCACAAGAAAGAGAACTTAGGTCGGATTGGCAGTGATTTCAGCATTATTCACATGGCTTTTCTTTTATTGACAGGTTTTGGATCAGCCTAAGCTTCTAATTCAATCTTAGAATTATGATAAACAATAAAGAAAGTAATAAGGTCCGTATAAAAAAGGTTACAAAGAACTAAAAAGGAAATAAAGCCGAAAACATTGTTGAGAGATTACAAATCTTGTGTAAGTCAATGACTTCGGTTAATTCAATGGTAAAGCAAAACCACGGGTAGATGGGGAACGTTAGGGGCGTGTGGTACTTCTTGGACTTGAGGAAAACCAAATGTAGGGTTTATGTGGGCTTCAAATCGAGGAATGGAACGAAAGACTGGTTTCTTTATGTAAATTGGTCCACTGCAAGAACTAAACTTGTACGGTAAAGGTTGGGTGTAAACGATGAAACTTTCCTTGTGAAAATGGTCTAAAAGGCTTCGGCTAAGGGCCGACTTGTCGCAACGGGTATGAAGGATCGCCTAGGTGCCGATTGGCGGTGATTCGAGCATTATCGACATGGAAGTCTGTCATGTCTTAGATAAAGCCTAATCTTCTAATTCCTCTTAGAACGTTGGAAAACGACAGAAAAGCAATATGATCCGAATGAAAACATTGGTTACAAAGAACCATAAAAGAAATTAAACTCAAAACATTGTTGAAAGATGACTAATCTTGTGTAAGTCGATTACATCCTTTAATCAAGCTAAAAGCTTAACGATGGAGTAGATGGGGAAGCTTAGGGGCATGTGGCACTTCTTGAAGTTGCGGAAAATAATTGTAAGGCTTATGTTGGCTTCAAATTGAAGATTGAAATAAAAGATGGGTTTCTTGTTGTAAACTCGTCTAATGACGGAACTGAAGTAGTATGGTTGAGGTGGTGTGCAAACGATGACATTTGCAATGAGGAAATGGTGTAAATGGCATGGGCTAGAGGCGTACTTGTCGCAATGCACAAGAAAGAGAACTTAGGTCGGATTGGCGGTGATTTTAGCATTATTCACATGGCCTTTCTTTTATTGAGTGGTTTTGGATCCAGCCTAAGCTTCTAATTCAATCTTAGAATTATGATAAACAACAAAGAAAGTAATAAGGTCCGTATAAAAAAGGTTACAAAGAACTAAAAAGGAAATTAAGCAGAAAACATTGTTGAGAGATTACTAATCTTGTGTAAGTCAATTACTTCCCTTAATTCAACGTTAAGGCAAAACCACGGGCAGATGGGAATGTTAGGGGGTGTGCCACTTCTTGGACTTGAGGGAAACCAAATGTAGGGTTTATGTGGGCTTCAAATCGAGGAACGGAATGAAAGACTGATTTCTTTGTGTAAATTGGCCCACTGCAAGAACTAAACTTCTATGGTAAAGGTTGGGTATAGACGATGAAACTTTCCTTGTGAAAACGGTCTAGAAGGCTTCGGCTAGGGGTCAACTTGCCGCAACTGGTATGAAGGATCGCCATGGTGGCGATTGGCAGTGATTCGAGCATTATCGACATGGAAGTCTGTCATGTCTTAGATAAAGCCTAATGTACTAATTCCATCTTAGACCGTTGGAAAACGACAAGAAAAGCAATATGATCCGGATGAAAACAAGGGTTACAAAGAACCAAAAAGGAAATTAAACTCAAAACATTGTTAAGAGATGACTAATCTTGTCTAAGTCGATTACATCCTTTGAATCAAGCTAAAAGCTTAACGATGGGGTAGATGGGGAAGCTTAGGGGCATGTGGCCCTTCTTGAAGTTGAGAAAATTAATTGTAAGGCTTACGTTGGCTTCAAATTGAAGAATGAAACAAAAGATGGGTTTCTTGTTGTAAATTCCTCTAATGAGGGAACTGAACCAGCATGGTTGAGGTGGTGTGCAAACGATGACATTTGCAATAAGGAAATGGTGTAAATGGCATCGGCTAGAGGCGTACTTGTCGCAATGCACAAGAAAGAGAACTTAGGTCGGATTGGCGGTGATTTCAGCATTATTCACATGGCTTTTCTTTTATTGACAGGTTTTGGATCCAACCTAAGCTTCTAATTCAATCTTAGAATTATGGTAAACAACAAAGAAAGTAATAAGGTCCGTATAAAAAAGGTTACAAAGAACTAAAAAGGAAATTAAGCCGAAAACATTGTTGAGAGATTACTAATCTTGTGTAAGTCAATTACTTCCCTTAATTCAACGTTAAGGCAAAACCACGGGCAGATGGGAACGTTAGGGGGTGTGGAACTTCTTGGACTTGAGGGAAACCAAATGTAGGGTTTATGTGGGCTTCAAATCGAGGAACGAAACGAAAGACTGGTTTCTTTGTGTAAATTGGCCCACTGCCAGAACTAAACTTCTATGGTAAAGGTTGGGTATAGACGATGAAACTTTCCTTGTGAAAACGGTCTAAAAGGCTTCGGCTAGGGGCCGACTTGCCGCAACTGGTATGAAGGATCGCCTAGGTGCCGATTGGCAGTGATTCGAGCATTATCGACAAGGAAGTCTGTCATGTCTTAGATAAAGCCTAATTTACTAATTCCATCTTAGAAGGTTGGAAAACGACAAGAAAAGCAATATGATCCGAATGAAAACAAGGGTTACAAAGAACCAGAAAGGAAATTAAACCCAAAACATTGTTAAGAGATGACTAATATTGTCTAAGTCGATTACATCCTTTGAATCAAGCTAAAAGCTTAAGGATGGGGTAGATGGGGAAGCTTAGGGGCGTGTGGCCCTTCTTGAAGTTGAGAAAACTAATTGTAAGGCTTACGTTGTCTTCAAATTGAAGAATGAAACAAAAGATGGGTTTCTTGTTATAAATTCGTTGACTGGCGGAACTGAACTAGTATGGTTGAGGTGGTGTGCAACGATAACATTTTCAGTGAGGAAATGGTATAAATGGCATGGGCTAGAGGCGTACTTGTCGCAATGCACAAGAAAGAGAACTTAGGTCGGATTGGCGGTGATTTTAGCATTATTCACATGGCCTTTCTTTTATTGAGTGGTTTTGGATCCAGCCTAAGCTTCTAATTCAATCTTAGAATTATGATAAACAACAAAGAAAGTAATAAGGTCCGTATAAAAAAGGTTACAAAGAACTAAAAAGGAAATTAAGCAGAAAACATTGTTGAGAGATTACTAATCTTGTGTAAGTCAATTACTTCCCTTAATTCAACGTTAAGGCAAAACCACGGGCAGATGGGAATGTTAGGGGGTGCGCCACTTCTTGGACTTGAGGGAAACCAAATGTAGGGTTTATGTGGGCTTCAAATCGAGGAACGGAATGAAAGACTGGTTTCTTTGTGTAAATTGGCCCACTGCAAGAACTAAACTTCTATGGTAAAGGTTGGGTATAGACGATGAAACTTTCCTTGTGAAAACGGTCTAGAAGGCTTCGGCTAGGGGTCAACTTGCCGCAATTGGTATGAAGGATCGCCATGGTGGCGATTGGCAGTGATTCGAGCATTATCGACATGGAAGTCTGTCATGTCTTAGATAAAGCCTAATCTACTAATTCCATCTTAGAGCGTTGGAAAACGACTAGAAAAGCAATATGATCCGGATGAAAACAAGGGTTACAAAGAACCAAAAAGGAAATTAAACTCAAAACATTGTTAAGAGATGACTAATCTTGTCTAAGTCGATTACATCCTTTGAATCAAGCTAAAAGCTTAACGATGGGGTAGATGGGGAAGCTTAGGGGCATGTGGCCCTTCTTGAAGTTGAGAAAATTAATTGTAAGGCTTACGTTGGCTTCAAATTGAAGAATGAAACAAAAGATGGGTTTCTTGTTGTAAATTCCTCTAATGAGGGAACTGAACTAGCATGGTTGAGGTGGTGTGCAAATGATGACATTTGCAATGAGGAAATGGTGTAAATGGCATCGGCTAGAGGCGTACTTGTCGCAATGCACAAGAAAGAGAACTTAGGTCGGATTGGCGGTGATTTCAGCATTATTCACATGGCTTTTCTTTTATTGACAGGTTTTGGATCCAACCTAAGCTTCTAATTCAATCTTAGAATTATGGTAAACAACAAAGAAAGTAATAAGGTCCATATAAAAAAGGTTACAAAGAACTAAAAAGGAAATTAAGCCGAAAACATTGTTGAGAGATTACTAATCTTGTGTAAGTCAATTACTTCCCTTAATTCAACGTTAAGGCAAAACCACGGGCAGATGGGAACGTTAGGGGGTGTGGAACTTCTTGGACTTGAGGGAAACCAAATGTAGGGTTTATGTGGGCTTCAAATCGAGGAACGAAACGAAAGACTGGTTTCTTTGTGTAAATTGGCCCACTGCCAGAACTAAACTTCTATGGTAAAGGTTGGGTATAGACGATGAAACTTTCCTTGTGAAAACGGTCTAAAAGGCTTCGGCTAGGGGCCGACTTGCCGCAACTGGTATGAAGGATCGCCTAGGTGCCGATTGGCAGTGATTCGAGCATTATCGACAAGGAAGTCTGTCATGTCTTAGATAAAGCCTAATTTACTAATTCCATCTTAGAAGGTTGGAAAACGACAAGAAAAGCAATATGATCCGATTGAAAACAAGGGTTACAAAGAACCAGAAAGGAAATTAAACC
The DNA here is from genome assembly GCF_018687715.1 of Carya illinoinensis. NCBI lineage: Eukaryota > Viridiplantae > Streptophyta > Magnoliopsida > Fagales > Juglandaceae > Carya > Carya illinoinensis. Next base: position 20,872,360 of record NC_056758.1, read on the forward strand.
CAAAACATTGTTAAGAGATGACTAATCTTGTCTAAGTCGATTACATCCTTTGAATCAAGCTAAAAGCTTAAGGATGGGGTAGATGGGGAAGCTTAGGGGCGTGTGGCCCTTCTTGAAGTTGAGAAAACTAATTGTAAGGCTTACGTTGTCTTCAAATTGAAGAATGAAACAAAAGATGGGTTTCTTGTTGTAAATTCGTTGACTGGCGGAACTGAACTAGTATGGTTGAGGTGGTGTGCAACGATAACATTTTCAATGAGGAAATGGTATAAATGGCATGGGCTAGAGGCGTACTTGTCGCAATGCACAAGAAAGAGAACTTAGGTCGGATTGGTGGTGATTTCAGCATTCTTCACATGGCTTTTCTTTTACTGGTAGGTTTTGGATCCAGCCTAAGCTTCTAATTCAGTCTTAGAATTATGATAAACAATAAAGAAAGTAATAAGGTCCGTGTAAAAAAGGTTACAAAGAACCACAAAGGAAATTAAGCCGAAAACATTGTTGAGAGATTACTAATCTTGTGTAAGTCAATTACTTCCCTTAATTCAATGTTAAAGCATAACCACGGGTAGATGGGGAACGTTAGGGGCGTGTGGCACTTGTCGGACTTTAGGGAAACCAAAGGTAGGGTTTATTTGGGCTTGAAATCGGGGAATGAAACGAAAGACTGGTTTCTTTGTGTAAGTTGGTCCACTGCAAGAACTAAACTTGTATCGTAAAGGTTGGGTGTAAACGATGAAACTTTCCTTGTGACACTGGTCTAAAAGGCTTTGGCTAGTGGCCAACTTGTCGCAACTGGTATGAAGGGTCGGCTGGGTGCCGATTGGCGGTGATTCGAGCATTATCGACATGGAAGTCTGTCATGTCTTAGATAAAGCCTAATCTTCTAATTCAATCTTAGAACGTTGGAAAACGACAAGAAAAGCAATATGATCCGAATGAAAAAAAGGGTCACAAAGAACCAAAAAGGAAATTAAACTCAAAACATTGTTAAGAGATGACTAATCTTGTCTAAGTCGATTACAAACTTTGAATCAAGCTAAAAGCTTAACAATGGGGTAGATGGGGAAGCTTAGGGGCATGTGGCCCTTGTTGAAGTTGAGGAAACTAATTCTAAGGCTTACGTTGGCTTCAAATTGAAGAATGAAATAAAAGATGGGTTTCTTGTTGTAAATTCATCTAATGACGGAACTGAACTAGTATGGTTGAGGTGGTGTGCAAACGATGACATTTGCAATGAGGAAAAGGTGTAAATGGCAATGGCTAGATGCATACTTGTCGCAATGCACAAGAAAGAGAACTTAGGTCGGATTGGCGGTGATTTCAGCATTATTCACATGGCTTTTCTTTTATTGATAGGTTTTGGATCCAGCCTAAGCTTCTAATTCAATCTTAGAATTATGATAAACAACAAAGAAACTAATAAGGTCCGTATAAAAAATGTTACAAAGAACTAAAAAGGAAATTAAGCCGAAAACATTGTTGAGAGATTACTAATCTTGTATAAGTCAATTACTTCCCTTAATTCAACGTTAAAGTAAAACCACGGGTAAATGGGGAACGTTAGGGGCGTGTGGTACTTCTTGGACTTGAGGGAAACCAAATGTAGGGTTTGTGTGGGCTTCAAATCGAGGAATGAAACGAAAGACTGGTTTCTTTGTGTAAATTGGTCCACTGCAAGAACTAAACTTGTATGGTAAAGGTTGGGTGTAAACGATGAAACTTTCCTTGTGACACTGGTCTAAAAGGCTTTGGCTAGTGGCCAACTTGTCGCAACTGGTATGATGGGTCGCCTGGGTGCCGATTGGCGGTGATTCGAGCATTATCCACAAGGAAGTCTATCATGTCTTAGGTAAAGCCTAATCTTCTAATTCAATGTTAGAACGTTGGAAAACGACAAGAAAAGCAATATGACCCGAATGAAAAAAAGGGTTACAAAGAACCGAAAAGGAAATTAAACTCAAAACATTGTTAAGAGATGACTAATCTTGTCTAAGTCGATTACATCCTTTGAATCAAGCTAAAAGCTTAACGATGGGGTAGATGGGGAAGCTTAGGGGCCTGTGGCCCTTCTTGAAGTTGAGGAAACTAATTGTAAGGCTTACGTTGGCTTCAAATTGAAGAATGAAACAAAAGATGGGTTTCTTGTTGTAAATTCCTCTAATGATGGAACTGAACTAGTATGGTTGAGGTGGTGTGCAAACGATGACATTTGCAATGAGGAAATGGTGTAAATTTCAATGGCTAGACACGTACTTGTCGCAATGCACAAGAAAGAGAACTTAGGTCAGATTGGCGGTGATTTCAGCATTATTCACATGGCTTTTCTTTTATTGACAGGTTTTGGATCCAGCCTAAGCTTCTAATTCAATCTTAGAATTATGATAAACAACAAAGAAAGTAATAAGGTCCGTATAAAAAAGGTTACAAAGAACTAAAAAGGAAATTAAGCCGAAAACATTGTTGAGAGATTACTAATCTTGTATAAGTCAATTACTTCCCTTAATTCAACGTTAAAGTAAAACCACGGGTAGATGGGGAACGTTAGGGGCGTGTGGTACTTCTTGAACTTGAGGGAAACCAAATGTAGGGTTTCTGTGGGCTTCAAATCGAGGAATGAAACGAAAGACTGGTTTCTTTGTGTAAATTGGTCCACTGCAAGAACTAAACTTGTATGGTAAAGGTTGGGTGTAAACGATGAAACTTTCCGTGTGACACTGGTCTAAAAGGCTTTGGCTAGTGGCCAACTTGTCGCAACTGGTATGAAGGGTCGCCTGGGTGCCGATTGGCGGTGATTCGAGCATTATCGACATGGAAGTCTGTCATGTCTTAGATAAAGCCTAATCTTCTAATTCAATCTTAGAACATTGGAGAACGACAAGAAAAGCAATATGATCCGAATGAAAAAAAGGGTTACAAAGAACCAAAAATGAAATTAAACTCAAAACATTGTTAAGAGATGACTAATCTTGTCTAAGTTGATTACATCCTTTGAATCAAGCTAAAAGCTTAACGATGGGGTAGATGGGGAAGTTTAGGGGCATGTGGCCCGTCTTGAAGTTGAGGAAACTAATTGTAAGGCTTACGTTGGCTTCAAATTGAAGAATGAAACAAAAGATGGGTTTCTTGTTGTAAATTCGTCTAATGACGGAACTGAACTAGTATGGTTGAGGTGGTGTGCAAACGATGACATTTGCAATGAGGAAATGGTGTAAATGGCAATGGCTAGACGCGTACTTGTCGCAATGCACAAGAAAGAGAACTTAGGTCAGATTGGAGGTGATTTCAGCATTATTCACATGGCTTTTCTTTTATTGACAGGTTTTGGATCCAGCCTAAGCTTCTAATTCAATCTTAGAATTATGATAAACAGCAAAGAAACTAATAAGGTCCGTATAAAAAAGGTTACAAAGAACTAAAAAGGAAATTAAGCCGAAAACATTCTTGAGAGATTACTAATCTTGTATCAGTCAATTACTTCCCTTAATTCAACGTTAAAGTAAAACCACGGGTAGATGGGGAACGTTAGGGGCGTGTGGTACTTCTTGGACTTGAGGGAAACCAAATGTAGGGTTTGTGTGGGCTTCAAATCGAGGAATGAAACGAAAGATTGGTTTCTTTGTGTAAATTGGTCCACTGCAAGAACTAAACTTGTATGGTAAAGGTTGGGTGTAAACGATGAAACATTCCTTGTGAAAATGGTCTAAAAGGCTTCGGCTAAGGGCCGACTTGTCTCAACGGGTATGAAGGATTGCCTAGGTGCCGATTGGCGGTGATTCGAGCATTATCGACATGGAAGTCTGTCATGTCTTAGATAAAGCCTAATCTACTAATTCCATCTTAGAACGTTGAAAAACGACAAGAAAAGCAATATGATCCGAATGAAAACAATGATTACAAAGAACCATAAAGGAAATTAAACTCAAAAGATTGTTAAGAGATGACTAATCTTGTGTAAGTCGATTACATGCTTTGAATCAGGCTAAAAGCTTACCGATGGGGTAGATGGGGAAGCTTAGGGGCATGTGGCACTTCTTGAAGTTGCGGAAACTAATTGTAAGGCTTATGTTGGCTTCAAATTGAAGAATGAAACAAAAGATGGGTTTCTTGTTGGAACTTCGTCCAATGCCAGAACTAAACTAGTATGGTTGAGGTTGGGTGCAAATGATGACATTTCCCATGAGGAAATGGTGTAAATGGCATGAGCTAGAGGCCTACTTGTCGCAATGCACAAGAAAGAGAACTTAGGTCGGATTGACGGTGATTTCAGCATTATTCTGATGGGAACCAAGGTGGAGCTATCCTTAAAGATCCCTTGCAAATTCCAGATGGGCCAATTACAAGATCAAGAGCCAAGAAGATCAAGGAAGCAATGCAAGAATTGGTGCAATCCACTTGGGATGAAGCTAGGAAGAGCCCAACACTCAAGATGGGCTTCAAGGAAAAAGAACCAGTTTTGATCCACTTGATACAAGCTATGGAAGACATGACTTAGAGATTGGGCCTATTGTTGTTAAGGCTTTCAATTTGTTTAACGGTATTTTATTATTAGTTTAGAAGAAGTGGGCTTGAGGATGCTTGGCCCACGTATGTCTTATTTCTAATGGATTAGGGTTATTTTTGGGAAGGCCCTATATTTTTGGCCAAGGGTTTATTTGGAAAGTTAAAATTTTATGTCTTACTAGGGTTTCAAAAGTAACTGTAGCGCGGCGTATGGCAGTGTTCATGCTACAGTACCCGACGCATTGTTTACTTAGGGTTTTTGGGGATTGTCTATTTAAACCACTTGTAACCTCATTTGAGAGGCAGACTATATGGAATTGTGATTGAGAGTTGAGTGATCTCCTCTTGTTCTTCTTGAACTTCTGAACTTATCAAGGGTAAATCAAAACCTTTATGGCGTTCTCCTTCGTAATCTAGGTTCTTGAGACGGGTTCTTCAATGGGTCTAGATTTTGATATAATCTAGGTTCTTTGAACGGGTTCTCATCGGGTCTAGATTCTCCATCCATATACCTGAGTTTGGCTTTCTTGGGGTTGTTTTTCCAGTATTGTTGTTGGGTCTCAAAGCAAGTCTATTGGGGTTCACATGATTTGGTCATCAGAGCAAGGTTTCCAATCAGGTGTAATTCTATCTTTTATCTATTGCATCTTTAATTCTTGGATTTCATTGTTCTAGGGTTGTAAAAAAAAAAAAAAAAAAAAGTGCAGAAATTCGTTTTTCCTAGGGCTAGCAGATTACTCTATCATTTTGGTTTCATGTTTATCAACATTGGTTGGCTAAGTTGCTTGTTTGAGGGCTGCCAAAATTTACACCATATAGAGGTTCGAAATTTCTGGAGTTTCTTGCATCTTTAAGTTTGTCAATTCCTTGAAGTTTCGTTTCATTGATTCTCTTCTGTTTCCTTGTCAATTTTTATGTGTTTGAATTCAATTGTTTGATTGTTACAATTGAATATTGCTGTTTGTGATTGAATCGGTGAGAAAAGAAAAGAGGAGAAAGGAAAAGAAAAGAATAGAAAAGAAAAGAAAAGAAAGGAAAGGAAAAGAAAAAAAAAAGAAAATTCGAAAAAAAAAAAAAGTTTAGGAATCCGAAATTTTTATCATCAGAGGGGCTGCATTTATCTTTATAGTTGGTGTATTGTCTTGTGAGTACTCTTTCCCTCGTAGCATTTTCCTTGAGTCTTGTGTCATTTTATTCTTTCTATATTTTCTCTTGTTAAGAGTTTCTTGGACCTAATTACTAGTTGGAATAAGACAGGTTTGTATTGTCTTGATTTATAGTTCAATTAGTTCTGAAAGAACTTGAGTGGGAAAACTCTTGAGGTAAAAGGCAAGAGAGTGTGAGATCATTATCGGGAAAAAGCCAATTAAGAGGGAAACACGAGTGCAGTGCTATTACTCGAGTGTAAGCACATAAGGGAGCGTGTGAGGTCTTTTCCACTAATAGTGTTTTTTTGTGTGCAGCGCGTACGATGTCTCATAAAAGTGACTCATCACCAAAGGGGATGGCAGATAACTCCTTTATGTTGCAGGCTATGCAACAACAGTTTGAACGATTGAACATGATGTTAGGAGAAGTGAGAGATAGGATGGATCAACAAGATGAAGTAATTAAAAATTTACATGGTGGGAGAGATAGGAGGAGACGTGAACCTAGAAGAGAACATGATTATGAAGATGAAGGAGATGGTGAGGATGAGGAAGATCTAATTTCTGAAGTTGGGATGGGTAGGCATAGAGAAGTCAGGCGTGAAAGAGGATTTAGGGGAAACCCACGGGGTCGTGATGGAGTAGATAGGGACCTTGAGAGCATCAAAATGAAAATACCATCTTTCCAAGGTAGAACTGACCCTGAAGCTTATTTAGAGTGGGAGAAGAAGATAGAGTTGATCTTTGAGTGTCATAACTATTCAGAGGAGAAGAAAGTGAAGTTGGCAGTAATTGAGTTCACTAATTATGCTATTATTTGGTGGGATCAATTAGTGACCAATAGGAGGAGGAATTATGAGAGGTCTGTCGAGACATGGGGAGAGTTGAAAGCTCTCATGAGGTGGAGATTTGTACCTAGCCACTATTATAGGGACCTCTACCAGAAATTACAAAATCTTACACAGGGGTCTAGAAGTGTGGAGGACTACCATAAGGAGATGGAGGTGGCTATGATACGGGCGAATGTAGAGGAGCATAGGAAGGCCACTATGGCTAGATTTTTGTTTGTTTTGAATAGGGAGATAGCCAATGTGGTTGAGTTGCAACATTACGTAGAAATAGAAGACATGGTGCACATGGCTATGAAGGTGGAGAGGCAATTAAAGAGGAAAGGGACATCAAGGTACACTTCAGTTTCTAGCACTCCTTGGAAACCAAAGTGGGAGAAAGATGATCGAGCTGTAACAAAGGCAAAGACAGAACCACCTAAAGGAAACGATGCAGGAACTAGCAACAAACCCAAGTTGGCATCCCAACCTTCTAGAAATAGAGATATTAAATGCTTTAAGTGTTTGGGTTCAGGCCACATCGCTTCTCAATGTCCAAACAAACGTATGATGATTATGCGTGACAATGGAGAGGTGATGACTGCAAGTGAGGATGATCGTGATGAGATACCTGAGTTGGGGGATGCTAGTGATGATGATGGAGTAGAATACCCCGTAACAGGTGAGTCCCTTGTTGCCAGGCGTGCTCTCAACACACAAATTAAAATGGATGAAGCAGAGCAACAAAGGGAGAACATTTTCCATACTCGATGCCACATCAATGGCAAGGTATGTAGTATCATAATCGATGGGGGGAGTTGTACTAATGTTGCTAGCACTACATTAGTTGAAAAATTGAATTTACCTACCTTGAAACACTCTCGACCATACAAGCTGTAGTGGTTGAATGATTGTGGGGAGGTTAGGGTGGATAGACAAGTGTTAGTTACTTTTTCCATTGGGAAGTATCAAGATGAAGTGCTTTGTAATGTTGTGCCTATGCATACTGGCCATATATTGTTGGGGAGACCATGGCAATATGATAGGAGAGTGATACATGATGGATTCAAAAACATGTACAGCTTTGTAAAGGAGGGCAAAACAACCAAGCTTGCTCCTTCAACTCCAAGACAGGTCTATACGGACCAACTGAAACTGAAAAGTCAGGTTGCTCAAAAAAGAAAGAGTGAAAATGAGAGTGATAGAAAAAGAAAGAGTGAAAAAGAGATTGAGCAAAAAAGAAAGAGTGAAAAAGAAAAAGAGTCTGCTGAGAGAAAAGGAAAGACAAAAGTGAGTTTCTATGCAAGAGGGAGTGAGGTTAAGAGAGCTTTCTTAGCAGATCGCCCTATGATTTTTCTTGTCTATAAAGAGTCTTATCTTAATCTTGATGAAACTAACCAACCTCTCCCTAGTTTGGCTGTTTCTTTGTTGCAGGAGTCTGAGGATGTATTCCCAAAGGAAATGCCTAATGAGTTGCCACCCATTAGAGGCATTGAGCACCAGATTGATTTCGTGCCCGGGGCTGCTATTCCAAACCGACCAGCTTATAGAAGTAATCCAGATGAGACAAAGGAGCTTCAGAGGCAAGTTGAGGATTTGATGAGCAAGGGGTACGTGAGGGAGAGCATGAGCCCATGTGCAGTACCAGTGCTTCTAGTGCCTAAGAAGGATGGGACGTGGCGGATGTGCATTGATTGCAGGGCGGTTAATAATATCACGGTAAAGTATCGCCATCCCATTCCTAGATTAGATGATATGCTCGATGAATTGCATGGCTCATGTATTTTTAATAAAATTGATCTTAAAAGTGGGTACCATCAAATTAGAATGAAAGAGGGTGATGAATGGAAAACTGCTTTTAAGACTAAGTATGGGCTTTATGAATGGTTAGTTATGCCATTTGGACTTACAAATGCGCCGAGTACTTTCATGAGATTAATGAATCATGTCCTACGTGCGTTCATAGGCAAGTTTGTGGTTGTATACTTTGATGATATCCTAGTGTACAGAAAGGACTTAAATGAGCATATTGAGCATTTGAGATATGTATTTAATGTGTTGAGGTGTGAAAAGTTGTATGCTAATTTCAAGAAATGTACCTTTTGTATGGAGGAAGTTGTTTTTCTTGGTTATGTTGTTCGTACAAAGGGTATTGAAGTGGATGAAGAGAAAGTCAAGGCCATTAAGGAGTGGCCAACACCAAAGAGCGTCACTGAGGTAAGAAGCTTTCATGGTTTAGCTAGCTTTTATCGGCGTTTTGTTAAAGATTTTAGCACCATTGCTGCACCACTCACTGAAGTCATTAAAAAGAATGTTGGGTTTCATTGGGGGGCTAATCAAGAGAATGCATTTGCCACTATTAAAGAAAGGTTGTGCTCTGCACCCGTGTTAGCATTACCAGATTTTAACAAAGCTTTTGAGATTGAATGTGATGCCTCAGGAATAGGGATTGGAGCCGTTTTGATGCAGGATAGGCGGCCGATTGCCTTCTTCAGTGAGAAGCTAAGTGGGGCATCCCTGATGTACCCTACTTATGACAAAGAACTTTATGCTCTTGTTCGTGCATTAGAGACTTGGCAGCACTACTTGTGGCCTAGGGAATTTGTGATCCACACCGATCATGAATCGTTGAAGCATCTCAAGGGTCAAGGTAAGTTGAATAAGAGGCATGCTAGATGGATGGAATACATTGAGACCTTTCCATATGTCATCCGTTACAAGCAAGGTAAGGAGAATATTGTTGCTGATGCTTTATCAGGGAGGTATGTACTTCTTACTTCTGTGAGTGCTAAAATGCTTGGGTTTGAATATGTGAAAGATATGTATGCCGATGATGTTGACTTTTCTGATGTGTACATGGCATGTGATAAGGCGGCATTTGGTAAGTTTTACAAGCATGATGGTTACTTGTTTAAAGAAGACAAACTGTGTGTACCTAGTTGTTCTAGGCGTGAGTTATTGGTGCGTGAGGCACATGGCGGGGGATTAATGGGACACTTTGGTGTCAAGAAAACCTTAGACATATTACATGAACATTTCTTTTGGCCTAAGATGAAAAGAGACATCAATCGCATTTGTAGCAGGTGCATCACATGTAGAAAGGCCAAATCTAAGGTTTTGCCACATGGGTTATATACACCCTTACTCGTTCCTAGTGAGCCATGGGTAGACATATCTATGGACTTTGTTTTGGGGCTGCCTAGGACAAAAAGGGGTAGAGATTCTATTTTTGTGGTTGTGGATAGATTTAGCAAGATGGCACATTTCATTCCATGCCTTAAAACAGATGATGCCACAAGCATAGCTGACTTGTTTTTCAAAGAGATAGTGCGACTCCATGGTGTGCCCAAGAGCATTGTTTCTGATAGGGATGTTAAATTTCTTAGCTACTTTTGGAAGGTGTTGTGGGGAAAATTAGGTACTAAACTCTTATTTTCCACTACTTGTCACCCACAGACTGATGGTCAGACTGAAGTAGTTACTAGGACTTTAACTCAGCTTTTACGCACTGTTGTTCATAAGAATTTAAAGACTTGGGAGGATTGTTTGCCATTTATAGAGTTTGCATATAATAGGACCATGCATACTACTACTTCATACTCTCCTTTTGAAATTGTTTATGGTTTCAATCCACTTACTCCTTTAGATTTGATGCCTTTACCTATTGATGGGAGGAGTAGCTTAGATGGACAAAAGAAGGCAGAGTTGGTGAAGTCACTTCATGAGAGGGTACGGCTTCAAATTGCCCAAAAGAATGAAAGGTTTGCTTCCCAAGCCAATAAAGGGCGACGGCATGTCACCTTTGAAACAGGAGATTGGGTTTGGGTTCACATGCGCAAAGAAAGATTCCCAGCCCATAGACGGACTAAGTTGCATCCTCGAGGAGATGGACCTTTCCAAATTCTTGAGAAAATTAATGACAATGCATATAAAGTGGTTCTTCCAAGTGAATATAATGTTTCTGCTACCTTCAATGTTTCTGATCTTTCTCCTTTTGATGTAGGTGAAGATTCGAGGTCGAATCCTTTTGAGGAGAGGGGGAATGATGGGAACCAAGGTGGAGCTATCCTTAAAGATCCCTTGCAAATTCCAGATGGGCCAATTACAAGATCAAGAGCCAAGAAGATCAAGGAAGCAATGCAAGGATTGGTGCAATCCACTTGGGATGAAGCTAGGAAGAGCCCAACACTCAAGATGGGCTTCAAGGAAAAAGAACCAGTTTTGATCCACTTGATACAAGCTATGGAAGACATGACTTAGAGATTGGGCCTATTGTTGTTAAGGCTTTCAATTTGTTTAACGGTATCTTATTACTAGTTTAGAAGAAGTGGGCTCGAGGATGCTTGTCCCACATATGTCTTATTTCTAATGGACTAGGGTTATTTTTGGGAAGGCCTTGTATTTTTGGCCAAGGGTTTATTTGGAAAGTTAAAATTTTATGTCTTACTAGGGTTTCAGAAGTAACTGTAGCGCGGCGTATGGCACTGTTCATGCTACACTACCCGACGCATTGTTTACTTAGGGTTTTCGGGGATTGTCTATTTAAATCACTTGTAACCTCATTTGAGAGGCAGACTATATGGAATTGTGATTGAGAGTTGAGTGATCTCCTCTAGTTCTTCTTGAACTTCTGAACTTATCAAGGGTAAATCAAAACCTTTGTGGCATTCTTCCTTCGTAATCTAGGTTCTTGAGACGGGTTCTTCAATGGGTCTAGATTTTGATATAATCTAGGTTCTTTGAACGGGTTCTCATCGGGTCTAGATTCTCCATCCATATACTTGAGTTTGGCTTTCATGGGGTTGTTTTTCCAATATTGTTGTTGGGTCTCAAAGCAAGTCTATTGGGGTTCACATCATATTCACATGGCTTTTATTTTATTGACAGGTTTTGGATCCATCCTAAGCTTCTAATTCAGTCTTAGAATGATGATAAACAATAAAGAAAGTAATGAGGTCCGTGTAAAAAAGGTTACAAAGAACCAAAAAGGAAAATAAGCCGAAAACATTGTTGAGAGATTACTAATCTTGTAGAAGTCAATTAGTTCCGTTAATTCAACGTTAAAGCATAACCACGGGTAGATGGGGAACGTTAGGGGCGTGTGGCACTTGTCGGACTTTAGGGAAACCAAAGGTAGGGTTTATGTAGGCTTCAAATCGAGGAATGAAACGAAAGACTGGTTTCTTTGTGTAAGTTGGTCCACTGCAAGAACTAAACTTGTATGGTAAAGGTTGGGTGTAAATGAGGAAACTTTCCTTGTGACACTGGTCTAAAAGGCTTCGGCTAGTGGCCAACTTGTCGCAACTGGTATGAAGGGTCGCCTAGGTGCCGATTGGTGGTGATTCGAGCATTATCGATATGGAAGTCTGTCATGTCTTAGATAAAGCCTAATCTTCTAATTCAATCTTAGAACGTTGGAAAACGAAAAGAAAAGCAATATGATCCGAATGAAAAAAAGGGTTACAAAGAACCAAAAAGGAAATTAAACTCAAAACATTGTTAAGAGATGACTAATCTTGTCTAAGTCGATTACATCCTTTGAATCAAGCCAAAAGCTTAACGATGGGGTAGATGGGGAAGCTTAGGGGCATGTGGCCCTTCTTGAAGTTGAGGAAACTAATCGTAAGGCTTACGTTGGCTTCAAATTGAAGAATGAAACAAAAGATGGGTTTCTTGTTGTAAATTCGTCTAATGACGGAACTGAACTAGTATGGTTGAGGTGGTGTGCAAACGACGACATTTGCAATGAGGAAGTGGTGTAAATGGCAATGGCTAGACGCGTACTTGTCGCATTGCCCAAGAAAGAGAACTTAGGTCGGATTGGCGGTGATTTCAGCATTATTCACATCGCTTTTCTTTTATTGACAGGTTTTGGATCCAGCCTAAGCTTCTAATTCCATCTTAGACTTATGATAAACAACAAAGAAACTAAAAAGGTCCGTATAAAAAAGGGTACAAAGAACTAAAAAGGAAATTAAGCTGAAAACATTGTTGAGAGATTACTAATCTTGTATAAGTCAATTACTTCCCTTAATTCAACATTAAAGTAAAACCACGATTAGATGGGGAACGTTAGGGGCGTGTGGTACTTCTTGGACTTGAGGGAAACCAAATGTAGGGTTTGTGTGGGCTTCAAATCGAGGAATGAAATGAAAGACTGGTTTCTTTGTGTAAATTGGTCCACTGCAAGAACTAAACTTGTATGGTAAAGGTTGGGTGTAAACGATGAAACTTTCCTTGTGAAAATGGTCTAAAAGGCTTCGGCTAAGGGCCGACTTGTCGCAACGGGTATGAAGGATCGCCTAGGTGCCGATTGGCGGTGATTCGAGCATTATCGACATGGAAGTCTGTCATGTCTTAGATAAAGCCTAATCTACTAATTCCATCTTAGAACGTTGGAAAACGACAAGAAAAGCAATATCATCCGAATGAAAACAAGGGTTACAAAGAATCAAAAAGGAAATTAAACTCAAAACATTGTTAAGAGATGACTAATCTTGTCTAAGTCGATTACATCCTTTGAATCAAGCTAAAAGCTTAACGATGGGGTAGATGGGGAAGCTTAGGGGCATGTGGCCCTTGTTGAAGTTGAGAAAACTAATTGTAAGGCTTACGTTGGCTTCAAATTGAAGAATGAAACAAAAGATGTGTTTCTTGTTGTAAATTCGTCTAATGACGGAACTGAACTAGTATGGTTGAGGTGGTGTGTGCAAACGATGACATTTGCAATGAGGAAATGGTGTAAATGGCATCGGCTAGAGGCGTACTTGTCGCAACGCACAAGAAAGAGAACTTAGGTCGGATAGGCGGTGATTTCAGCATTATTCACATGGCTTTTCTTTTATTGAGAGGTTTTGGATCCAGCCTAAGCTTCTAATTCAATGTTAGAATTATGATAAACAACAAAGAAAGTAATAAGGTCCGTATAAAAAAGGTTACAAAGAACTAAAAAGGAAATTAAGCCGAAAACATTGTTGAGAGATTACTAATCTTGTGTAAGTCAATTACTTCCCTTAATTCATCGTTAAAGCAAAACCACGGGTAGCTGGGGAACGTTAGGGGCGTGTGGCACTTCTTGCACTTGAGCGAAACCAAATGTAGGGTTTGTGTGGGCTTGAAATCGAGGAATGGAAGGAAAGGCTGCTTTCTTTGTGTAAATTGGTCCACTACAAGAACTAGACTTGTATGGTAAAGGTTGGGTGTAAACGATGAAACTTTCCTTGTGAAACTGGTCTAAAAGGCTTTGGCTAGTGGCCAACTTGTCGCAACTGGTCTGAAGGGTCGCCTTGGTGCCGATTGGCGGTGATTCGAGCATTATCGACATGGAAGTCTGTCATGTCTTAGATAAAGCCTAATCTTCTAATTCAATCTTAGAACGTTGGAAAACGACAAGAAAAGCAATATGATCCGAATGAAAAAAAGGGTTACAAAGAACCAAAAATGAAATTAAACTCAAAACATTGTTAAGAGATGACTAATCTTATCTAAGTCGATTACATCCTTTGAATCAAGCTAAAAGCTTAACGATGCGGTAGATGGGGAAGCTTAGGGGCATGTGGCCCTTCTTGAAGTTGAGGAAACTAATTAAAAGGCTTACCTTGGCTTCAAATTGAAGAATGAAACAAAAGATGGGTTTCTTGTTGTAAATTCGTCTAATGACGGAACTGAACTAGTATGGTTGAGGTGGTGTGCAAACGATGACATTTCCATTGAGGAAATGGTGTAAATGGCAATGGCTAGATGCGTACTTGTCGCAATGCACAAGAAAGAGAACTTAGGTCGGATTGGCGGTGATTTCAGCATTATTCACATGGCTTTTCTTTTATTGACAGGTTTTGGATCCAGCCTAAGCTTCTAATTCAATCTTAGAATTATGATAAACAACAAAGAAACTAATAAGGTCCGTATAAAAAAGGTTACAAAGAACTAAAAGGGAAATTAAGCCGAAAACATTGTTGAGAGATTACTAATTTTGTATAAGTCAATTACGTCCCTTAATTCAACGTTAAAGTAAAACCACGGGTAGATGGGGAACGTTAGGGGCGTGTGGTACTTCTTGGACTTGAGGGAAACCAAATGTAGGGTTTGTGTGGGCTTCAAATCGAGGAATGAAACGAAAGACTGGTTTCTTTGTGTAAATTGGTCCACTGTAAGAACTAAATTTGTATGGTAAAGGTTGGGTGTAAACGATGAAACTTTCCTTGTGAAAATGGTCTAAAAGGCTTCGGCTAAGGGCTGACTTGTCGCAACGGGTATGAAGGATCCCCTAGGTGCCGATTGGCGGTGATTCGAGCATTATCGACATGGAAGTCTGTCATGTCTTAGATAAAGCCTAATCTTCTAATTCAATCTTAGAACGTTGGAAAACGACAAGAAAAGCAATATGATCCAAATGAAAACAATGGTTACAAAGAACCATAAAGGAAATTAAACTCAAAACATCGTTAGGAGATGACTAATCTTGTGTAAGTCGATTACATGCTTTGAATCAGGCTAAAAGCTTACCGATGGGGTAGATGGGGAAGCTTAGGGGCATGTGGCACTTCTTGAAGTTGCGGAAACTAATTGTAAGGCTTATGTTGGCTTCAAATTGAAGAATGAAACAAAAGATGGGTTTCTTGTTGTAACTTCGTCCAGTGCCGGAACTAAACTGGTATGGTTGGGGTTGAGTGCAAATGATGACATTTCCCATGAGGAAATGGTGTAAATGGCATGAACTAGAGGCCTACTTGTCGCAATGCACAACAAAGAGAACTTAGGTCGGATTGGCGGTGATTTCAGCATTATTCACATGGCTTTTATTTTATTGATAGGTTTTGGATCCATCCTAAGCTTCTAATTCAGTCTTAGATTGATGATAAACAACAAAAAAAGTAATAAGGTCCGTATAAAAAATGTTACAAAGAACTAAAAATGAAACTAACCCGAAAACATTGTTTAGAGATTACTAACCTTGCGTGAGTCAATTACTTCCCTTCATTCAACGTTAAAGCATAACCACGGGTAGATGGGAACGTTAGGGGTGTGTGGCACTTCTTGGACTCGAGGGAAACCAAATGTAGGGTTTATGTGGGCTTCAAAAAAAGGAATGAAACGAAAGACTGGTTTCTTTGTGTAAATTGGTCCATTGCAAGAACTAAACTTGTATAGTAAAGTTTGGGTCTAAATGATGAAACTTTCCTTGTGAAAATGGTCTAAAAGGCTTCGGCTAAGGGCCGACTTGTCGCAACGGGTATGAAGGATCGCCTTCGTGCCGATTGGCGGTGATTCGAGCATTATCGACATGGAAGTTTGTCATGTCTTAGACAAAGCCTAATCTACTAATTCCATCTTAGAACGTTGGAAAATGACAAGAAAAGCAATATGATTCGAATGAAAACAAGGGTTTACAAAGAACCATAAAGGAAATTAAACTCAAAACATTGTTGAAAGATGACTAAGCTTGTCTAAGTCGATTACATCCTTTGAATCAAGCTAAAAGCTTAACGATGGGGTAGATGGGGAAGCTTAGAGGCATCTGGCACTTCTTGAAGTTGAGGAAACTAATTGTAAGGCTTATGTTGGCTTCAAATTGAAGAATGAAACAAAAGATGGGTTTCTTGTTGTAACTTC
The DNA here is from genome assembly GCF_018687715.1 of Carya illinoinensis. Classification (NCBI taxonomy): domain Eukaryota; kingdom Viridiplantae; phylum Streptophyta; class Magnoliopsida; order Fagales; family Juglandaceae; genus Carya; species Carya illinoinensis. Next base: position 20,888,450 of record NC_056758.1, read on the forward strand.
GTCCAATGCCGGAACTGAACTAGTATGGTTGTGGTTGGGTGCAAATGATGACATTTCCCATGAGGAAATGGTGTAAATGGCATGAGCTAGAGCCCTACTTGTCGCAATGCACAGGAAAGAAAACTTAGGTCGGATTGGCGGTGATTTCAGCATTATTCACATGGCTTTTCTTTTATTGACAGGTTTTGGATCCAGCCTAAGCTTCTAATTCAGTCTTAGAATGATGAGAAACAACAAAGAAAGTAAAAAGGGCCGTATAAAAAAGGTTACAAAGAACTAAAAAGGAAATTAAGGCGAAAACATTCTTGAGAGATTACTAATCTTGTGTAAGTCAATTACTTCCCTTAATTCAACGTTAAAGCATAACCACGGGTAGATGGGGAACGTTAGGGGCGTGTGGCACCTCTTGGACTTGAGGGAAACCAAATGTAGGGTTTGTGTGGGCTTCAAATCCAGGAATGAAACGAAACACTGGTTTCTTTGTGTAAATTGATCCATTGCAAGAACTAAACTTGTATGGTAAAGGTTGGGTGTAAACGATGAAAATTTCCTTGTGAAAATGGTCTAAAAGGCTTCGCCTAGGGTCCGACTTGTCGCAACTGGTATGAAGGATCGCCTAGGTGCCGGTTGGCGGTGATTCGAGCATTATTGACGTGGAAGTCTGTCATGACTTAGATAAAGCCTAATCTTCTAATTCAATTTTAGAACGTTGGAAAATGACAAGAAAAGCTATATGTCCGAATGAAAAAAACGGATACAAAGAACCAAAAAGGAAATTAAACTCAAAACATTGTTAAGAGATGACTAATCTTGTGTAAGTCGATTACATCCTTTGAATCAAGCTAAAAGCTTAACGATGGTGTAGATGGGGAAGCTTAGGGGCCTGTGGCACTTCTCGAAGTTGAGGAAACTAATTGTAAGGCTTATGTTGGCTTCAAATTGAAGAATGAAACAAAAGATGGGTTTGTTGCTGTAAATTCGTCCAATGCCGGAATTGAACTAGTATGGTTGCGGTTGGGTGCAAATGATGACATTTCCCATGAGGAAATGGTGTAAATGGCATGAGCTAGAGCCCTACTTGTCGCAATGCACAGGAAAGAAAACTTAGGTCAGATTGGCATTATCCACATCGCTTTTCTTTTATTGACAGGTTTTGGATCCAGCCTAAGCTTCTAATTCAATCTTAGAATTATGATAAACAACAAAGAAAGTAATAAGGTCCGTATAAAAAAGGTTACAAAGAATTAAAAAGGAAATTAAGCCAAAAACATTGTTCAGAGATTTCTCATCTTGTGTAAGTCAATTACTTCCCTTCATTCAACGTTAAAGCAAAACCATGGGTAGATGGGGAACGTTAGGGGCGTGTGGTACTTCTTGGACTTGAGGGAAACCAAATGTAGGGTTTATGTGGGCTTCAAATCGAGGAACGAAACGAAAGACTGGTTTCTTTGTGTAAATTGGTCCACTGCAAGAACTAAACTTTTATGTTAAAGGTTGGGTGTAAACGATGAAATTTCCTTTTGAAAATGGTCTAAAAGGCTTCGGCTAGGGGCCGACTTGTCGCAACGGGTATGAAGGATTGCCTAGGTGCCGATTGGCGGTGATTCGAGCATTATCGACATGGAAGTCTGTCATGTCTTAGATAAAGCCTAATCTACTAATTCCATCTTAGAACGTTGGAAAACGGTAAGAAAAGCAATATGATCCGATTGAAAACAATGGTTACAAAGAACCAAAAAGGAAATTAAACTCAAAACATTGTTGAAAGATGACTAATCATGTGTAAGTCGATTACATCATTTGAATCAGGATAAAAGCTTAACGATGGGGTAGATGGGGAAGCTTAGGGGCATGTGGCATTTCTTGAAGTTGAGGAAACTAATTGTAAGGCTTATGTTGGTTCAAATTGAAGAACGAAACAAAAGATGGGTTTCTTGTTCTAACTTCGTCCAATGCCGGAACTGAACTAGTATGGTTGCGGTTGGGTGCAAACGATGACATTTGCCATGAGGAAATGTTGTAAATGGCATGGGTAGAGGCATACTTGTCGCAATTCACAAGAAAGAGAACTTAAGTCGGATTGGCAGTGATTTCAGCATTATTCACATGGCTTTTCTTTTATTGAGAGGTTTTGGATCCAGCCTAAGCTTCTAATTCAATCTTAGAATTATGATAAACAACAAAGAAAGTAATAAGGTCCGTATAAAAAAGGTTACAAAGAATTAAAAAGGAAATTAAGCCGAAAATATTGTTGAGAGATTACTAATCTTGTGAAAGTCATTTACTTCCCTTACTTCAACGTTGAAGTAAAACCACGGGTAGATGGGGAACGCTAGGGGCGTGTAGTACTTCATGGATTTGGGGGAAACCAAATGTAGGGTTTGTGTGGGCTTCAAATCGAGGAATGAAACGAAAGACTGGTTTCTTTGTGTAAATTGGTCCAAGGCAAGAACTAAACTTGTATGGTAAAGGTTGGGTGTAAACGATGAAACTCTCCGTGTGAAAATGGTCTAAAAGGCTTCAGCTAAGGGCTGACTTGTCGCAACGGGTATGAAGGATCGGCTAGGTGCCGATTGGCGGTGATTCGAGCATTGTCGACATGGAAGTCTGTCATGTCTTAGATAAAGCCTAATCTACTAATTCCATCTTAGAATGTTGGAAAACGACAAGAAAAGCAATATGATCCGAATGAAAATAATGGTTACAAAGAACCATAAAGGAAATTAAACTCAAAACATTGTTGAAAGATGACTAATCTTGTGTAAGTCGATTACATCCTTCGAATCAGGCTAAAAGCTTAACGATGGGGTAGATGGGGAAGATTAGGGGCATGTGGCACTTCTTGAAGTTGTGGAAACTAATTATAAGGCTTATGTTGACTTCAAATTGATGAATGAAACAAAAGATGGGTTTCTTGTTGTAACTTTGTCCAATGCTGGAATGAACTAGTATGGTTGGGGTAGGGTGCAAATGATGACATTTCCCAAGAGGAAATGGTGTAAATGGCATGAGCTAGATGCGTACTTGTTGCAATGCACAAGAAAGAGAACTTAGGTCTGATTGGCGGTGATTTCAGCATTATTCACATGGCTTTTCTTTTAATGACAAGTTTTGAATCCAGCCTAAGCTTCTAATTCATTCTTAGAATGATGATAAACAACAAAGAAAGTAATAACGTCCGTATAAAAAAGGTTACAAAGAACCAAAAAGGAAATTAAGCCGAAAACATTGTTGAGAGATTACTAATCTTGTGTAAGTCAATTACTTCCCTTAATTCAACGTTAAAGTATAACCATGGGTAGATGGGGAACGTTAGGGTCGTGTGGGACTTCTTGGACTTGAGGCAAACCAAATGTAGGGTTTATGTGGGCTTCAAATCGAGGAATGAAACGAAAGACTGGTTTCTATGTGTAAATTGCTCCACTGCAAGAACTAAACTTGTATGGTAAAGGTTGGGTGTAAACGATGAAACTTTCCTTGTGAAAATGGTCTAAAAGGCTTCGTCTAGTGGCCAACTTGTCGCAACGGGTATGAAGATTCGCCTAGGTTCGGATTTGCGATGATTTGAGCATTATCGACATGGAAGTCTTTCATGTCTTAGATAAAGCCTAATCCTCTAATTCAATCTTAGAACATTGGAAAATGACAAGAAAAGCAATATGACCCAAATGAAAGAAAGGGTTACAAAGAACCAAAAAGGTAATTAAACTCAAAACATTGTTAAGAGATGACTAATCTTGTGTAAGTCGATTACATCCTTTGAATCAAGCTAAAAGCATAACGATGGGGTAGATGGGGAAGCTTAGGGGCATGTGCCACTTCTTGAAGTTGAGGAGACTAATTGTAAGGCTTATGTTGGCTTGAAATTGAAGAATGAAACAAAAGATGGGTTTCTTCTTGTAACTTCGTCCAATGCCAGAACTGAACTGGTATGGTTGCGGTTGGGTGCAAACGATGACATTTGCCATGAGGAAATGGTATAAATGGCATGGGCTAGAGGCGTACTTGTCGCAATGCACAAGAAAGAGAACTTAGGTCGGATTGGCGGTGATTTCAGCATTATTCACATGGCTTTTTTTTTAATGACAGGTTTTGAATCCAGCCTAAGCTTCTAATTCAGTCTTAGAATGATGAGAAACAACAAAAGAAAGTAATAAGGTCCGTATAAAAATGGTTACAAAGAACTAAAAAGGAAATTAAGCCAAAAACATTGTTGAGAAATTCGTAATCTTGTGTAAGTCAATTACTTCCCTTAATTCAACGTTAAAGCATAACTACGGGTAGATGGGGAACGTTAGGGGCGTGTGGCACTTCTTGGACTTGAGGGAAAACAAATGTAGGGTTTATGTAGGCTTCAAATCGAGGAACGAAACGAAAGACTGGTTTCTTTGTGTAAATTGGTCCACTGCAAGAACTAAACTTGTATGGTAAAGGTTGGGTGTAAACGATGAAATTTTCCTTATGAAAATGGTCTAAAAGACTTCGGCAAGGGGCCGACTTGTCACAACGCGTATGAAGATCGCCTAGGTGCCGATTGGCGGTGATTCGAGCATTATCGACATAGAAGTCTGTCATGTCTTAGATAAAGCCTAATCTACTAATTCCATCTTACAACGTTGGAAAACGACAAGAAAAGCAATATGATCCGAATGAAAACAATGGTTACAAAGAAACAAAAAAGAAATTAAACTCAAAACATTGTTGAGTGATGACCAATCTTGGGTAAGTCGATTACATCCTTTGAATCAAGCTAAAAGCTTAACGATGGGGTAGCTGGGGAAGCTTAGGGGCATGTGGCCCTTCTTGAAGTTGAGGAAACTAATTGTGAGGCTTATTTTGGCTTCAAATTGAAGAATGAAACAAAAGATGGGTTTCTTGTTGTAAATTCATGTAATGACGGAACTGAAATAGTATCGTTTAGGTGGTGCGCAAACGATGACATTTGCAATGAGGAAATGGTGTAAATGGGCTAGAGGCATACCTGTCGCAATGCACAAGAAAGAGAACTTAGGTTAGATTGGCGGTGATTTCAGCATTATTCACATGGCTTTTCTTTTAATGACAGGTTTTGAATCCAGTCTAAGCTTCTAATTAAGTCTTAGAATGATCATAAACAACAAAGAAAGTACTAAGGTTCGTATAAAAAAGGTTACAAAGAACCAAAAAGGAAATTAAGCCGAAAATATTCTTGAGAGATTACTAATCTTGTGTAAGTCAATTACTTCCCTTAATTCAACGTTAAAGTATAACGACGGGTAGATGGGGAACGTTAGGGTCGTGTGGGACTTCTTGGATTTGAGGGAAACCAAATGTAGGGTTTATGTGGGCTTCAAATCGAGGAATGAAATGAAAGACTGGTTTCTATGTGTAAATTGCTCCACTGCAAGAACTAAACTTGTATGGTAAAGGTTGGGTGTAAACGATGAAACTTTCCTTGTGAAAATGGTCTAAAAGGCTTCGGCTAGTGGCCAACTTGTCGCAACGGGTATGAAGATTCGCCTAGGTGCGGATTGGCGATGATTCGAGCATTATCGACATGGAAGTCTTTCATGTCTTAGATAAAGCCTAATCCTCTAATTCAATCTTAGAACGTTGGAAAACAACAAGAAAAGCAGAATGACCCAAATGAAAAAAAGGGTTACAAAGAACCAAAAAGGAAATTAAACTCAAAACATTGTTAAGAGATGACTAATCTTGTGTAAGTCGATTACATCCTTTGAATCAAGCTAAAAGCTTAACGATGGGGTAGATGGGGAAGCTTAGGGGCATGTGGCACTTCTTGAAGTTGAGGAGACTAATTGTAAGGCTTATGTTGGCTTCAAATTGAAGAATGAAACAAAAGATGGGTTTCTTGTTGTAACTTCGTCCAATGCCGGAACTAAACTGGTATGGTTGCGGTTGGGTGCGAACGATGACATTTGCCATGAGGAAATGGTGTAAATGGCGTGGGCTAGAGGCGTACTTGTCGCAATGCACAAGAAAGAGAACTTAGGTCGGATTGGCGGTGATTTCAGCATTATTCACATGGCTTTTTTTTTAATGACAGGTTTTGAATTCAGCCTAAGCTTCTAATTCAGTCTTAGAATGATGAGAAACAACAAAGAAAGTAATAAGGTCCGTATAAAAATGGTTACAAAGAACTAAAAAGGAAATTAAGCCAAAAACATTGTTGAGAAATTCGTAATCTTGTGTAAGTCAATTACTTCCTTTAATTCAGCGTTAAAGCATAACTACGGGTAGACGGGGAATGTTAGGGGCGTGTGGCACTTCTTGGACTTCAAGGAAAACAAATGTAGGGTTTATGTGGGCTTCAAATAGAGGAACGAAACGAAAGACTGGTTTCTTTGTGTAAATTGGTCCACTGCAAGAACTAAACTTGTATGGTAAAGGTTGGGTCTAAACGATGAAATTTTCCGTATGAAAATGGTCTAAAAGACTTCGGCAAGGGGCCAACTTGTCGCAACGCGTATGAAGATCGCCTAGGTGCCGATTGGCGGTGATTCGAGCATTATCGACATAGAAGTCTGTCATGTCTTAGATAAAGCCTAATCTACTAATTCCATCTTACAACGTTGAAAAACGACAAGAAAAGCAATATGATCCAAATGAAAACAATGGTTACAAAGAACCAAAAAAAGAAATTAAACTCAAAACATTGTTGAGTGATGACCAATCTTGGGTAAGTCGATTACATCCTTTGAATCAAGCTAACAGCTTAACGATGGGGTAGATGGGGAAGCTTAGGGGCATGTGCCATTTCTTGAAGTTGAGGAAACTAATTGTAAGGCTTATGTTGGCTTTAAATTGAAGAATGAAACAAAACATGGGTTTCTTGCTGTAAATTCGCCTAATGCTGGAACTGAACTAGTATGGTTGAGGTGGTGTGCAAACGATGACACTTCCAATGAGGAAATGGTGTCAATGGGCTAGAGGCTTACCTGTCGCAATGCACCAGAAAGAGAACTTAGGTCGGATTGGCGGTGATTTCAGCATTATTCACATGGCTTTTCTTTTAGTGACAGGTTTTGAATCCAGCCTAAGCTTCTAATTAAGTCTTAGAATGATCATAAACAACAAAGAAAGTACTAAGGTCCGTATAAAAAAGGTTACAAAGAACCAAAAAGGAAATTAAGCCGAAAACATTGTTGAGAGATTACTAATCTTGTGTAAGTCAATTACTTCCCTTAATTCAACGTTAAAGTATAACCATGGGTAGATGGGGAACGTTAGGGTCGTGTGGGACTTCTTGGACTTGAGGCAAACCAAATGTAGGGTTTATGTGGGCTTCAAATCGAGGAATGAAACGAAAGACTGGTTTCTATGTGTAAATTGCTCCACTGCAAGAACTAAACTTGTATGGTAAAGGTTGGGTGTAAACGATGAAACTTTCCTTGTGAAAATGGTCTAAAAGGCTTCGTCTAGTGGCCAACTTGTCGCAACGGGTATGAAGATTCGCCTAGGTTCGGATTTGCGATGATTCGAGCATTATCGACATGGAAGTCTTTCATGTCTTAGATAAAGCCTAATCCTCTAATTCAATCTTAGAACATTGGAAAATGACAAGAAAAGCAATATGACCCAAATGAAAGAAAGGGTTACAAAGAACCAAAAAGGTAATTAAACTCAAAACATTGTTAAGAGATGACTAATCTTGTGTAAGTCGATTACATCCTTTGAATCAAGCTAAAAGCTTAACGATGGGGTAGATGGGGAAGCTTAGGGGCATGTGGCACTTCTTGAAGTTGAGGAGACTAATTGTAAGGCTTATGTTGGCTTGAAATTGAAGAATGAAACAAAAGATGGGTTTCTTCTTGTAACTTCGTCCAATGCCAGAACTGAACTGGTATGGTTGCGGTTGGGTGCAAACGATGACATTTGCCATGAGGAAATGGTATAAATGGCATGGGCTAGAGGCGTACTTGTCGCAATGCACAAGAAAGAGAACTTAGGTCGGATTGGCGGTGATTTCAGCATTATTCACATGGCTTTTTTTTTAATGACAGGTTTTGAATCCAGCCTAAGCTTCTAATTCAGTCTTAGAATGATGAGAAACAACAAAGAAAGTAATAAGGTCCGTATAAAAATGGTTACAAAGAACTAAAAAGGAAATTAAGCCAAAAACATTGTTGAGAAATTCGTAATCTTGTGTAAGTCAATTACTTCCCTTAATTCAACGTTAAAGCATAACTACGGGTAGATGGGGAACGTTAGGGGCGTGTGGCACTTCTTGGACTTGAGGGAAAACAAATGTAGGGTTTATGTAGGCTTCAAATCGAGGAACGAAACGAAAGACTGGTTTCTTTGTGTAAATTGGTCCACTGCAAGAACTAAACTTGTATGGTAAAGGTTGGGTGTAAACGATGAAATTTTCCTTATGAAAATGGTCTAAAAGACTTCGGCAAGGGGCCGACTTGTCACAACGCGTATGAAGATCGCCTAGGTGCCGATTGGCGGTGATTCGAGCATTATCGACATAGAAGTCTGTCATGTCTTAGATAAAGCCTAATCTACTAATTCCATCTTACAACGTTGGAAAACGACAAGAAAAGCAATATGATCCGAATGAAAACAATGGTTACAAAGAAACAAAAAAGAAATTAAACTCAAAACATTGTTGAGTGATGACCAATCTTGGGTAAGTCGATTACATCCTTTGAATCAAGCTAAAAGCTTAACGATGGGGTAGCTGGGGAAGCTTAGGGGCATGTGGCCCTTCTTGAAGTTGAGGAAACTAATTGTGAGGCTTATTTTGGCTTCAAATTGAAGAATGAAACAAAAGATGGGTTTCTTGTTGTAAATTCATGTAATGACGGAACTGAAATAGTATCGTTTAGGTGGTGCGCAAACGATGACATTTGCAATGAGGAAATGGTGTAAATGGGCTAGAGGCATACCTGTCGCAATGCACAAGAAAGAGAACTTAGGTTAGATTGGCGGTGATTTCAGCATTATTCACATGGCTTTTCTTTTAATGACAGGTTTTGAATCCAGTCTAAGCTTCTAATTAAGTCTTAGAATGATCATAAACAACAAAGAAAGTACTAAGGTCCGTATAAAAAAGGTTACAAAGAACCAAAAAGGAAATTAAGCCGAAAATATTCTTGAGAGATTACTAATCTTGTGTAAGTCAATCACTTCCCTTAATTCAACGTTAAAGTATAACGACGGGTAGATGGGGAACGTTAGGGTCGTGTGGGACTTCTTCGATTTGAGGGAAACCAAATGTAGGGTTTATGTGGGCTTCAAATCGAGGAATGAAATGAAAGACTGGTTTCTATGTGTAAATTGCTCCACTGCAAGAACTAAACTTGTATGGTAAAGGTTGGGTGTAAACGATGAAACTTTCCTTGTGAAAATGGTCTAAAAGGCTTCGGCTAGTGGCCAACTTGTCGCAACGGGTATGAAGATTCGCCTAGGTGCGGATTGGCGATGATTCGAGCATTATCGACATGGAAGTCTTTCATGTCTTAGATAAAGCCTAATCCTCTAATTCAATCTTAGAACGTTGGAAAACAACAAGAAAAGCAGAATGACCCAAATGAAAAAAAGGGTTACAAAGAACCAAAAAGGAAATTAAACTCAAAACATTGTTAAGAGATGACTAATCTTGTGTAAGTCGATTACATCCTTTGAATCAAGCTAAAAGCTTAACGATGGGGTAGATGGGGAAGCTTAGGGGCATGTGGCACTTCTTGAAGTTGAGGAGACTAATTGTAAGGCTTATGTTGGCTTCAAATTGAAGAATGAAACAAAAGATGGGTTTCTTGTTGTAACTTCGTCCAATGCCGGAACTAAACTGGTATGGTTGCGGTTGGGTGCGAACGATGACATTTGCCATGAGGAAATGGTGTAAATGGCGTGGGCTAGAGGCGTACTTGTCGCAATGCACAAGAAAGAGAACTTAGGTCGGATTGGCGGTGATTTCAGCATTATTCACATGGCTTTTTTTTTAATGACAGGTTTTGAATTCAGCCTAAGCTTCTAATTCAGTCTTAGAATGATGAGAAACAACAAAGAAAGTAATAAGGTCCGTATAAAAATGGTTACAAAGAACTAAAAAGGAAATTAAGCCAAAAACATTGTTGAGAAATTCGTAATCTTGTGTAAGTCAATTACTTCCTTTAATTCAGCGTTAAAGCATAACTACGGGTAGACGGGGAATGTTAGGGGCATGTGGCACTTCTTGGACTTCAAGGAAAACAAATGTAGGGTTTATGTGGGCTTCAAATAGAGGAACGAAACGAAAGACTGGTTTCTTTGTGTAAATTGGTCCACTGCAAGAACTAAACTTGTATGGTAAAGGTTGGGTCTAAACGATGAAATTTTCCGTATGAAAATGGTCTAAAAGACTTCGGCAAGGGGCCAACTTGTCGCAACGCGTATGAAGATCGCCTAGGTGCCGATTGGCGGTGATTCGAGCATTATCGACATAGAAGTCTGTCATGTCTTAGATAAAGCCTAATCTACTAATTCCATCTTACAACGTTGAAAAACGACAAGAAAAGCAATATGATCCAAATGAAAACAATGGTTACAAAGAACCAAAAAAAGAAATTAAACTCAAAACATTGTTGAGTGATGACCAATCTTGGGTAAGTCGATTACATCCTTTGAATCAAGCTAACAGCTTAACGATGGGGTAGATGGGGAAGCTTAGGGGCATGTGCCATTTCTTGAAGTTGAGGAAACTAATTGTAAGGCTTATGTTGGCTTTAAATTGAAGAATGAAACAAAACATGGGTTTCTTGCTGTAAATTCGCCTAATGCTGGAACTGAACTAGTATGGTTGAGGTGGTGTGCAAACGATGACACTTCCAATGAGGGAATGGTGTCAATGGGCTAGAGGCTTACCTGTCGCAATGCACCAGAAAGAGAACTTAGGTCGGATTGGCGGTGATTTCAGCATTATTCACATGGCTTTTCTTTTAGTGACAGGTTTTGAATCCAGCCTAAGCTTCTAATTAAGTCTTAGAATGATCATAAACAACAAAGAAAGTACTAAGGTCCGTATAAAAAAGGTTACAAAGAACCAAAAAGGAAATTAAGCCGAAAACATTGTTCAGAGATTACTAATCTTGTGTAAGTCAATTACTTCCCTTAATTCAACGTTAAAGTATAACCATGGGTAGATGGGGAACGTTAGGGTCGTGTGGGACTTCTTGGACTTGAGGCAAACCAAATGTAGGGTTTATGTGGGCTTCAAATCGAGGAATGAAACGAAAGACTGGTTTCTATGTGTAAATTGCTCCACTGCAAGAACTAAACTTGTATGGTAAAGGTTGGGTGTAAACGATGAAACTTTCCTTGTGAAAATGGTCTAAAAGGCTTCGGCTAGTGGCCAACTTGTCGCAACGGGTATGAAGATTCGCCTAGGTGCGGATTGGCGATGATTCGAGCATTATCGACATGTAAGTCTTTCATGTCTTAGATAAAGCCTAATCTTCTAATTCAATCTTAGAACGTTGGAAAACAACAAGAAAAGCAATATGACCTGAATGAAAAAAAGGGTTACAAAGAACCAAAAAGGAAATTAAACTCAAAACATTGTTAAGAGATGACTAATCTTGTGTAAGTCGATTACATCCTTTGAATCAAGCTAAAAGCTTAATGATGGGGTAGATGGGGAAGCTTAGGGGCATGTGGCACTTCTTGAAGTTGAGGAGACTAATTGTAAGGCTTATGTTGGCTTCAAATTGAAGAATGAAACAAAAGATGGGTTTCTTGTTGTAACTTCGTCCAATGCGGGAACTGAACTGGTATGGTTGCGGTTGGGTGCAAACGATGACATTTGCCATGAGGAAATGGTGTAAATGGCATGGGCTAGAGGCGTACTTGTCGCAATGCACAAGAAAGAGAACTTAGGTTGGATTGGCGGTTATTTCTGCATTATTCACATGGCTTTTTTTTTAATGACAGGTTTTCAATCCAGCCTAAGCTTCTAATTCATTCTTAGAATGATGATAAATAACAAAGAAAGTAATAACGTCCGTATAGAAAAGGTTACAAAGAACCAAAAAGGAAATTAAGCCGAAAACATTGTTGAGAGATTACTAATCTTGTGTAAGTCAATTACTTCCCTTAATTCAACGTTAAAGCATAACCACGGGTAGATGGGAACGTTAGGGGCTGTGGCACTTCTTGGACTTGAGGGAAACGAAATGTAGGGTTCATGTGGGCTTCAAATCGAGGAACGAAATGAAAGACTGGTTTCTTTGTGTAAATTGGCCCAGTGCATGAACTAAACTTCTATGGTAAAGGTTGTGATGTGAACCCCAATAGACTTGCTTTGAGACCCAACAACGATACTGGAAAAACAACCCCTAGAAAGCCAAACTCAGGTATATGGATGGAGAATCTAGACCCGATGAGAACTTGTTCAAAGAACCTAGATTATATCAAAATCTAGACCGATTGAAGAACCCGTTTCAAGAACCTAGATTACAAAGGAAGAACGCCACAAAGGTTTTGATTTACCCTTGATAAGTTCAGAAGTTCAAGAAGAACAAGAAGAGATAACTCAACTCTCAATGACAATTCCATATATTCAGCCCCTCAAATGAGGTTACAATTGGTTTAAATAGACAATCCCCAAAAACCCTAAGTAAACAATGCCTCGAGTACTGTAGCGTGAACAAAACCATACGCCGCGCTACAGTAACTTCTGAAACCCTAGTAAGACATAAAATTATAACTTTCCAAATAAACGCTTGGCCAAAATACAAGGCCTTCCCCAAACCCTAGTTCATTAGAAATAAGACGTGTGGGCTGGACATCCCCCAAGCCAAATTATTCTTGATTAATTCATTTGACTAATAAAATAAGCCCTTTTAATGAAATCAATAAGTCCATGGCGTTCAATAACAATAAGCCCAAGTCGTGTTTTCCATCAAGTGGATCAAAACTGGTTCTCCTTCTTTCAAGCCCATCATGAGTGTTGGGCTCTTGCTAGCTTGATCCCAATTGGATTGCACCAATTCTTGTATTACTCCCTTGATCTTCGTGGCTCTTAATCTTGTAATTGATCCTTAAGACTTGGTCCGCCTTGGGGCCCATCATTCCCCTTCTCTTCAAAAGGATTCGACCTCGAATCTCCACCTGGATCATAGGGAAAAAAATTAGTAACATTGAAAATAGCAAACACATGATACTTACCTGGAAGATCTACTAGATATGAAGTATCATTAACTTTATCAAGAATTTGGAAATGTCCATGCAAGCTACTTCTGTCATCAACAGGTAAATGCATTAAATCAAAAGAAATAAATGGATTAAAATCATAAATAATTTAAAAAGGACAATATGAAGTATCAGTATGCATGAGCCTATTATATGCAAACTCTATAAATGACAAATGATACTCTCACAAACGTTCATGTAATAATTCAATAATTGGAAAATGATACTCCCACAAACGTTCATATAACAATTCAACAAATAGAAAATGATACTCCCACAAACGTTCATGAAACACATCTAAAGTCTTCCTTACACCGAAATGACCATTCCAATTATATGTGATCTCAATGAATGGCAAACCATACTCCCAAAAGTTTTCATGTAATACACGTAAACTCTTCTTTACACCAAAGTGACCACTCCAACTATATGCAAACTCAAAGAATGGGAAACAATGCTCCCACCAATATTCAAGCACTATGCCTAAAAAAGTCTTTATACAAAGTGACCACTCCAACTATATGCAAACTTAATGAATGGCAAGTAGTACTCCCACCAATGGTCATGCAACACGTCTAAAGTCCTCTTTATATAAAAATTTCTCAACAGGCCACATCCATGCACAAGCAACTCACGCATAAGACTAGTAAGCACACAAAGTCTTTTCTCTCTAAACAAGTACCAATCTAGTCTGTATAAATGAGAAAACGATGCTTTCTCACGTACTCCATACACACTAGTCAAGCCATCATCATTAACAAACAAGTTTTTATCATATTGAAATCTCAATAACTTTGCATCCAAAATGAAGACAAGGACATACCTTCTTGATAATGCTTCAAATACAAGATTTCGCTTACCATATGTGTACTGAATTACATGAGGAAAGGTCTCAATGAATTGAACCCACTTGGCATGCATTCTATCCAACTTAACTTGTCCCTTCAAGTGCATCAAGGACTTATGCTCTTCAAATAAAGGTCGGTTAGGGATTGTTACACCTGGCACAAGATCAATGTATTGCTCTATCTCTCTAATAGGTGGCAATCCACTAAACACACCACTAGGAATCATGACCTCATATCCCTGCTACAAAGAGATAACAACACTAGGCAAAGATTTGTTAAGTCCGTCAGTATTAAAATTTGGCTTAGCATAAAAGCTCACTTCTCTCTTTGTTTTTCTCTCACTTTCTCCGCTCTCATCTTTCTTTTCACTCTCTTTTTTTCTTGTGGTTTTAACATCACCCTCATTTCTTTCACTCTCTTTTTCCTTTACACTCTCCTTTCTTTCAATCCCTTTTCCAACATCTTTTTTTGAACTCTCAGCCTCACAATTGTCTTTCAACTCATTCTCTCTTTTTCTTGAGGTTTCACTATTTCTTTCTTCCCCAACCTCACTTTTACTCTTTCTTTTTTGATCAACCTCACTTTTCAACTTGAGTTGGTCCTCATGGACCTGTGTTGGAGTTAAAGGAGCAAGTTTGATTGTTTTTCCATCATTTTCAAAACTGTACATGTTCCTAAACCCATCATGGATCACTCTCCTATCACACTGCCACGGCCTCCCCAACAAAATATGGCTAGCATGCATAGGCACTACATCACAAAGCACCTCATCTTTGTACTTCCCAATTAAAAAAGAAACTAGCACTTGCTTATTTACCCTAACCTCCCCACAATCATTCAACCACTGCAACTTGTATGGTCTAGGGTGTTTCAAGGTAGTTAAATTCAATTTCTCAACTAAAGTAGTGCTAGCAACATTAGTACAACTTCCCCCATCAATTATCATACTACATACCTTGTTGTTGATGTGGCATCTAATATGAAAAATGTTCTCTCTTTGTTGCTCTATATCATCCATCTTATATTCTGTATTGGGAGCATGCCAAACAACAAGAGACTCGCCATACTCTTCATTCTTATCGTACCTATTCTCAATACTAGGCTCATGTCTCCTCCTATCTTTCCCACTTTGTAGATTTTTAATCACTGCACCTCGTTGATCCATCCTATCCCTTACTTCTCCCAACACCATGTTCACCCGCTCAAATTGTTGTTGCATGGCTTGCAGCACAAATGAATTATTTGACATCCCTTTTGGTTATGAGTCACTTTAATGAGTCATTGTATGTGCTGCACAAAAAAGAATGTTAGTGGAAAAAGACCTCACGCTCTCTATCTTACGTGTTTACACTCAAATAATGGCACTCTACTCGTGTTTCACACTCTCTTACCTTTTACCTCAAGAGTTTTCCCACTCAAGTTCTTTTAGAACTAATTGAACTAAATCAAGACAATACAACCTTGTCTTATTCCAACTAGTAATTAGGTCCAAGAAACAAGAACAAGAGAAAACACTGAAAGAATAAAATGACACATGACTTAAGGAAATGATACAAGGGAAAGAGTAATCACAAGACAATATACCAAGTATAATGATATATGCAGCCCCTTTGAAATAAAATAAAAATTCAGATTTTTTTTTTCTTTTTTTTTCTTTTCTTTTCCTTTCCTTTATTTTTTTTTCTTTTCTTTTCCTTTCTTTTCTTTTCTTTTCCTTTCTTTTCTTTTCCTTTCTTTTCTCACTATTTCAATCAAAAATAGCAATATTCAATTGTAACAATCAAACAACTGAATTCAAACACATAAAAATTGGCAAGGAAATAGAAGAGAATCAATGAAACGACACTCCAAGGAATTGACAAACTTAAAGAAGCAAGAAACCCAGAAATTTCCAACCCTACAGATGCTGCAAATTTTGGCAGCCCACAAACAAGCAATTTAGCCACCTAATGTTGATAAACATGAAACCAAAATGATAGAGTAATCTAGCAGCCCTAGGAAAAACGAATTTCTGCACTTTTTTTTTTTTTGAAACCCTAGAACAATGAAACCCTAGAATTAAAGATGCAATAGATAAAAGATAGAATTACACCTGATTGGAAACCTTGCTCTGATACCAAATGATGTGAACCCCAATAGACTTGCTTTGAGACCCAACAACAATACTGGAAAAACAACCCCAAGAAAGCCAAACTCAGGTATATGGATGGAGAATCTAGACCCGATGAGAACTTGTTCGGCCTTCCCCAAACCCTAGTTCATTAGAAATAAGACGTGTAGGCTGGACATCCCCCAAGCCCAATTATTCTTAATTAATTCATTTGACTAATAAAATAAGCCCTTTTAATGAAATCAATAAGTCCATGGCGTTCAATAACAATAAGCCCAAGTCGTGTTTTCCATCAAGTGGATCAAAACTGGTTCTCCTTCTTTCAAGCCCATCATGAGTGTTGGGCTCTTGCTAGCTTGATCCCAATTGGATTGCACAAATTCTTGTATTACTCCCTTGATCTTCGTGGCTCTTAATCTTGTAATTGATCCTTAAGACATCGTCCGCCTTGGGGCCTATCAGGTTGGGTATAAACAATGAACCTTTCCTTGTGAAAATGGTCTAAAAGGCTTCGGCTAGGGGCCGACTTGTCGCAACTGGTATGAAGGATCGCCTAGGTGCCGATTGGCGGTGATTCGAGCATTATCGACATGGAAGTCTTTCATGTCTTGGATAAAACCTAATCTTCTAATTCAATCTTAGAACGTTGGAAAACGACAAGAAAAGAAATATCATCCAAATGAAAACAATGGTTACAAAGAACCATAAAGGAAATTAAACTCAAAACATTGTTGAAAGATGACTAATCTTGTGTAAGTCGATTACATCCTTTGAATCAGGATAAAAGCTTAACGATGGGGTAGATGGGGAAGCTTAGGGGCATGTGGCACTTCTCGAAGTTGAGGAAACTAATTGTAAGGCTTATGTTGACTTCAAATTGAAGAATGAAACAAAAGACGGGTTTGTTGTTGTAAATTCGTCTAATGACGGAACCGAACTAGTATCATTGAGGTGGTGTGCAAACGATGACATTTGCAATGAGGAAATGGTGTAAATGGAATGGGCTAGAGGCGTACTTGTCGCAATGCACAAGAAAGAGAACTTAGGTCGTATTGGCGGTGATTTCAGCATTATTCACAAGGCTTTTCTTTTATTGAGAGGTTTTGCATCCAGCCTAAGCTTCTAATTCAATCTTAGAATTTTGATAAACAACAAAGAAAGTAATAAGGTCCGTATAAAAAAGGTTAAAAAGAACTAAAAAGGAAATTAAGCCGAAAACATTGTTGAGAGATTTCTAATCTTGTGTAAGTCAATTACTTCCCATCATTCAACGTTAAAGCAAAACCACAGGTAGATGGGGAACGTTAGGGGCGTGTGGTACTTCTTGGACTTGAGCGAAACCAAATGTAGGGTTTATGTGGGCTTCAAATCGAGGAACGAAACGAAAGACTGGTTTCTTTGTGTAAATTGGTCCACTGTAAGAACTAAACTTTTATGGTAAAGGTTGGGTGTAAACGATGAAATTTCCTTGTGAAAATGGTCTAAAAGGCTTCGGCTAGAGGCCGACTTGTCGCAACGAGTATGAAGGATCGCCTAGGTGCCGATCGGTGGGGATTCGAGCATTATCGACATGGAAGTCTGTCATGTCTTAGATAAAGCCTAATCTACTAATTCCATCTTAGAATGTTGGAAAACGACAAGAAAAGAAATATGATCCGATTGAAAACAATGGTTACAAAGAACCATAAAGGAAATTAAACTCAAAACATTGTTGAAAGATGACTAATCTTGTGTAAGCCGATTACATTCTTTGAATCAGGATAAAAGCTTAACGATGGGGTAGATGGGGAAGCTTAGGGGCATGTGGCACTTCTTGAAGTTGCGGAAACTAATTGTAAGTTTTATGTTGGCTTCAAATTGAAGAATGTAACAAAAGATGGGTTTCTTGTTGTAACTTCGTCCAATGCTGGAACTGAACTAGTATTGTTGGGGTTGGGTGCAAAGGATGACATTTCCCATACGGAAATGGTGTAAATGGCATGAGCTAGAGGCCTACTTGTCGCAATACACGAGAAAGAGAACTTAGGTCGGATTGGCGGTGATTTCAGGATTATTCACATGGCTTTTCTTTTAATAACAGGTTTTGAATCCAGCCTAAGCTTCTAATTCAATCTTAGAATGATGATAAACAACAAAGAAAGTAATAAGGTCCGTATAAAAAAGGTTACAAAGAACCAAAAAGGAAATTAAGTTGAAAACATTGTTGAGAGATTACTAATCTTGTGTAAGTCAATTACTTCCCTTAATTCAACGTTAAAGCATAACCACGGGTAGATGGGAACGTTGGGGGGTGTGGCACTTCTTGGACTTCAGGGAAACCAAATGTAGGGTTTATGTGGGCCTCAAATCGAGGAACGAAACGAAAGACTAGTTTCTTTGTGTAAATTGGCCTAGTGCGTGAACTAAACTTCTATGGTAAACGTTGGGTATAAACGATGAAACTTCCCTTGTGAAAACGGTCTAAAAGGCTTCGGCTAGGGGCCGACTTGTCGCAACTGGTATGAAGGATCGCCTAGGTACCGATTGCCGGTGATTCGAGCATTATCGGCATGGAAGTCTTTCATGTCTTAGATAAAGCCTAATCTACTAATTCCATCTTAGAACGTTGGAAAACGACAAGCAAAGCAATAATATCCGAATGAAAAAAAGGGTTACAAAGAACCATAAAGGAAAGTAAACTAAAAACATTGTTGAAAGATGACTAATCTTGTGTAAGTCGATTACATCTTTTGAATCAGGATAAAAGCTTAACGATGGGGTAGATGGGGAAGCTTAGGGGCATGTGGCACTTCTCGAAGTTGCGGAAACTAATTGTAAGGCTTATGTTGGCTTCAAATTGAAGAATGAATCAAAAGATGGGTTTCTTGTTGTAACTTCATCCAATGCCGGAACTGAACTAGTATGGTTGAGGTTGGGTGCAAATGATGACATTTCCCATGAGGAAATGGTGTAAATGGCATGACCTAGAGGCCTACTTTTCGCAATGCACAAGAAAGAAAACTTAGGTCGGATTGGCGGTGATTTCAGCATTATTCACATGGCTTTTCTTTTAATGACAGGTTTTGGATCCAGCCTAAGCTTCTAATTCAATCTTAGAATTATCATAAACAACAAAGAAAGTAATCAGGTCCGTATAAAAATGGTTACAAAGAACTAAAAATGAAATTAAGCCGAAAAAATTGTTGAGAAATTACTAATCTTGTGTAAGTCAATTACTTCCCTTAATTCAACGTTAAAGCATAACCACGGGTAGATGGGGAACGTTAGGGGCGTGTGGCACTTCTTGGACTTGATGGAAAACAAATGTAGGGTTTATGTGGGCTTCAAATCGAGGAACGAAACGAAAGACTGGTTTCTTTATGTAAATTGGTCCACCGCAAGAACTAAACTTGTATGGTAAAGGTTGGGTGTAAACGATGAAATTTTCCTTATGAAAATGGTCTAAAAGGCTTCGGCAAGGGGCCGACTTGTCGCAACGCGTATGAAGATCGCCTAGGTACCGATTGGCGGTGATTCGAGCATTATCGACGAGGAAGTCTGTCATGTCTTAGATAAAGCCTAATCTGCTAATTCCATCTTAGAACGTTGGAAAAGGACAAGAAAAGCAATATGATCCAAATGAAAACAATGGTTACAAAGAACCAAAAAAGAAATTAAACTCAAAACATTGTTGAGTGATGACCAATCTTGGGTAAGTCGATTACATCATTTAAATCGAGCTAAAAGCATAACGATGGGGTAGATGGAGAAGCTTAGGGGCATGTGGCCCTTCTTGAAGTTGAGAAAACTATTTGTAAGGCTTACGTTGGTTTCAAATTGAAGATTGAAACAAAAGATGGGTTTCTTGTTGTGAATTCGTCTAATGACGGAACTGAACTAGTATGGTGGACGTGGTGTGCAAACGATGACATTTTCAATGAGGAAATGGTATAAATGGCATGGGCTAGAGGCGTACTTGTCGCAATGCACAAGAAAGAGAACATAGGTCGGATTGGCAGTGATTTCAGCATTATTCACATGGCTTTTTTTTTAATGACAGGTTTTAAATCCAGCCTAAGCTTCTAATTTAGTCTTAGAATGATGATAAACAACAAAGAAAGTAATAACGTCCGTATAAAAAAGGTTACAAAGAACCAAAAAGGAAATTAAGCCGAAAACATTGTTGAGAGATTACTAATCTTGTGTAAGTCAATTACTTCCCTTAATTGAACGTTAAAGCATAACCACGGGTAGATGGGAATGTTAGGGGGTGTGGCACTTCTTGGACTTGAGGGAAACCAAATGTAGGGTTTATGTGGGCTTCAAATCGAGGAACGAAACGAAAGACTGGTTTCTTTGTGTAAATTTGCCCACTGGAAGAACTAACTTCTATGGTAAAGGTTGGGTATAAATAATGAAACTTTCCTTATGAAAACGGTCTGAAAGGCTTCGGCTAGGGGCCGACTTGTCGCAACTTGTATGAAGCATCGCCTAGGTGACGATTGGCGCTGATTCGAACATTATCGACATGGAAGTCTTTCATGTCTTAGATAAAGCCTAATCTTCTAATTCAATCTTAGAACGTTGGAAAACGACAAGAAAAGCAATTTGATCCGAATGAAAAAAACGGTTACAAAGAACCAAAAAGGAACTTAAACTCAAAACATTGTTCACAGATGACTAATCTTCTCTAAGTCGATTACATCCTTTGAATCAAGGTAAAAGCTTAACGATGGGGTAGATGGGGAAGCTTAGGGGCATGTGGCACTTCTTGAAGTTGAGGAAACTAATTGTGGGGCTTACGTTGGCTTCAAATTGAAGAATGAAACAAAAGATGGGTTTCTTGTTGTAAATTCGTCTAATGACGGAACTGAACTAGTATCGTTGAGGTGGTGTGCAAACGATGACATTTGCAATGAGGAAATGGTGTAAATGGAATGGGCTAGAGGCGTACTTGTCGCAATGCACAAGAAAGAGAACTTAGGTCGGATTGGCGGTGATTTCAGCCTTATTCACATGGCTTTTCTTTTAATGATAGGTTTTGAATCCTGCCTAAGCTTCTAATTAAGTCTTAGAATGATGATAAACAACAAAGAAAGTACTAAGGTCCGTATAAAAAAGGTTACAAAGAACCAAAAAGGAAATTAAGCCGAAAACATTGTTGAGAGATTACTAATCTTGTGTAAGTCAATTACTTCCCTTAATTCAACGTTGAAGCATAACCACGGGTAGATAGGGAAATGTTAGGGTCGTGTGGGACATCTTGGACTTGAGGAAAACCAAATGTAGGGTTTATGTGGCTTTCAAATCGAGGAATGAAACGAAAGACTCGTTTCTATGTGTAAATTGGTTCACTGCAAGAACTAAACTTGTATGGTAAAGGTTGGGTGTAAACGATGAAACTTTCCTTGTGAAAATGGCCTAAAAGGCTTCGGCTCGTAGCCAACTTGTCGCAACGGGTATGAAGAATCGCCTAGGAGCCGATTGGCAGTGATTCGAGCATTATCGACATGGAAGTCTGTCGTGTCTTAGATAAAGCCTAATCTTCTAATTCAATCTTAGAACGTTGGAAAACGACAAGAAAAGAAATATGATCCGAATGAAAAAAACGGTTTCAAGGAACCAAAAAGGAAATTAAACTCAAAACATTGTTAAGAGATGACTAATCTTCTCTAAGTCGATTACATCCTTTGAATCATGGTAAAAGCTTAACTATGGGGTAGATGGGGAAGCTTAGGGGCATGTGGCACTTCTTGAAGTTGAGGAAACTAATTGTGGGGCTTACGTTGGCTTCAAATTGAAGAATGAAACAAAAGATGGGTTTCTTGTTGTAAATTCGTCTAATGACGGAACTGAACTAGTATCGTTGAGGTGGTGTGCAAACGATGACATTTGCAATGAGGAAATGGTGTAAATGGAATGGGCTAGAGGCGTACTTGTCGCGATGCACAAGAAAGAGAACTTAGGTCGGATTGGCGGTGATTTCAGCATTATTCACAAGGCTTTTCTTTTAATGACAGGTTTTGAATCCAGCCTAAGCTTCTAATTAAGTCTTACAATGATGATAAACAACAAAGAAAGTAATAAGGTCCGTATAAAAAAGCTTACGAAGAACCAAAAAGGAAATTAAGCAGAAAACATTGTTGAGAGATTACTAATCTTGTGTAAGTCAATTACTTCCCTTAATTCAACGTTAAAGCATAACCACGGGTAGATGGGGAAATGTGAGGGTCGTGTGGGACTTCTTGGACTTGAGGGAAACCAAATGTAGGGTTCATGTGGGTTTCAAATCGAGGAATGAAACGAAAGACTCGTTTCTTTGTGTAAATTGGTCCACTGCAAGAACTAAACTTGTATGGTAAAGGTTGGGTGTAAACGATGAAACTTTCCTTGTGAAAATGGTCTAAAAGGCGTAGCCAACTTGTCGCAACGGGTATGAAGAATCGCCTAGGTGCCGATTGGCGGTGATTCGAGCATTATCGACATGGAAGTCTGTCGTGTCTCAGATAAAGCCTAATCTTCTAATTCAATCTTAGAACGTTGGAAAACGACAAGAAAAGCAATATGATCCGAATGAAAAAAAACGGTTACAAAGAACCAAAAAGGAAATTAAACTCAAAACATTGTTAAGAGATGACTAATCTTGTCTAAGTCGATTACATCCTTTGAATCAAGCTAAAAGCTTAACGATGGGGTAGATGGGGAAGCTTAGGGGCATGTGGCACTTCTTGAAGTTGAGGAAACTAATTGTGAGGGTTATTTTGGCTTCAAATTGAAGAATGAAACAAAAAGATGGGTTTCTTGTTGTAAATCCGTCTAATGACGGAACCGAACTACTATCGTTGAGGTGGTGTGCAAATGATGACATTTGCAATGAGGAAATTGTGTAAATGGAATGGGCTAGAGGCGTACTTGTCGCAATGCACAAGAAAGAGAACTTAGGTCAGATTGGCGGTGATTTCAGCATTATTCACATGGCTTTTCTTTTAATGACAGGTTTTGAATCTAGCCTAAGCTTCTAATTAAGTCTTAGAATGATGATAAACAACAAAGAAAGTACTAAGGTCCGTATAAAAAAGGTTACAAAGAACCAAAAAGGAAATTAAGCCGAAAACATTGTTGAGAGATTACTAATCTTGTGTAAGTCAATTACTTCCCTTAATTCAACGTTGATGCATAACCACGGGTAGATAGGGAAATGTTAGGGTCGTGTGGGACATCTTGGACTTGAGGAAAACCAAATGTAGGGTTTATGTGGGTTTCAAATCGAGGAATGAAACGAAAGACTCGTTTCTATGTGTAAATTGGTTCACTGCAAGAACTAAACTTGTATGGTAAAGGTTGGGTGTAAACGATGAAACTTTCCTTGTGAAAATGGCCTAAAAGGCTTCGGCTCGTAGCCAACTTGTCGCAACGGGTATGAAGAATCGCCTAGGAGCCGATTGGCAGTGATTCAAGCATTATCGACATGGAAGTCTGTCGTGTCTTAGATAAAGCCTAATCTTCTAATTCAATCTTAGAACGTTGGAAAACGACAAGAAAAGAAATATGATCCGAATGAAAAAAACGGTTTCAAGGAACCAAAAAGGAAATTAAACTCAAAACATTGTTAAGAGATGACTAATCTTCTCTAAGTCGATTACATCCTTTGAATCATGGTAAAAGCTTAACTATGGGGTAGATGGGGAAGCTTAGGGGCATGTGGCACGTCTTGAAGTTGAGGAAACTAATTGTGGGGCTTACGTTGGCTTCAAATTGAAGAATGAAACAAAAGATGGGTTTCTTGTTGTAAATTCGTCTAATGACGGAACTGAACTAGTATCGTTGAGGTGGTGTGCAAACGATGACATTTGCAATGAGGAAATGCTGTAAATGGAATGGGCTAGAGGCGTACTTGTCGCGATGCACAAGAAAGAGAACTTAGGTCGGATTGGCGGTGATTTCAGCATTATTCACAAGGCTTTTCTTTTAATGACAGGTTTTGAATCAAGCCTAAGCTTCTAATTAAGTCTTAGAATGATGATAAACAACAAAGAAAGTAATAAGATCCGTATAAAAAAGGTTACGAAGAACCAAAAAGGAAATTAAGCAGAAAACATTGTTGAGAGATTACTAATCTTGTGTAAGTCAATTACTCCCCTTAATTCAACATTAAAGCATAACCAGGGGTAGATGGGAACGTTAGGGGGTGTGGCACTTCTTGGACTTGAGGGAAACCAAATGTAGGGTTTCTGTGGGCTTCAAATCGAGGAACGAAACGAAAGACTAGTTTCTTTGTGTAAATTGGCCCACTGGAAGAACCAACTTCTATGGTAAAGGTTGGGTATAAACGATGAAACTTTCCTTGTGAAAACGGTCTGAAAGGCTTCGGCTAGGGGCCGACTTGTCGCAACTAGTATGAAGCATCACCTAGGTGACGATTGGCGGTGATTATCGACATGGAAGTCTTTCATGTCTTAGATAAAGCCTAATCTTCTAATTCAATCTTAGAACGTTGGAAAACGACAAGAAAAGCAATATGATCCGAATGAAAAAAATGTTTACAAAGAACCAAAAAGGAAATTAAACTCAAAACATTGTTAAGAGATGACTAATCTTGTGTAAGTCGATTACATCCTTTGAATCAAGCTAAAAGCTTAATGATGGGGTAAATGGGGAAGCTTAGGGGCATGTGGCACTTCTTGAAGTTGAGGAAACTAATTGTGAGGGTTATTTTGGCTTCAAATTGAAGAATGAAACAAAAAGATGGGTTTCTTGTTGTAAATTCGTCTAATGACGGAACTGAACTACTATCGTTGAGGTGGTGTGCAAACGATGACATTTGCAATGAGGAAATGGTGTAAATGGAATGGGCTAGAGGCGTACTTGTCGGAATGCACAAGAAAGAGAACTTAGGTCGGATTGGCAGTGATTTCAGCATTATTCACCTGGCTTTTCTTTTAATGACAGGTTTTGAATCCAGCCTAAGCTTCTAATTAAGTCTTGGAATGATGATAAACAACAAAGCAAGTAATAAGGTCCGTATAAAAAAGGTTACAAAGGACCAAAAAGGAAATTAAGCCGAAAACATTGTTGAGAGATTACTAATCTTGTGTAAGTCAATTACTTCCCTTAATTCAACGTTAAAGCATAACCACGGGTAGATGGGGAAATGTGAGGGTCGTGTGGGACTTCTTGGACTTGAGGGAAACCAAATGTAGGGTTTATGTGGGTTTCAAATCGAGGAATGAAACGAAAGACTCGTTTCTTTGTGTAAATTGGTCCACTGCAAGAACTAAACTTGTATGGTAAAGGTTGGGTGTAAACGATGAAACTTTCCTTGTGAAAATGGTCTAAAAGGCGTAGCCAACTTGTCGCAACGGGTATGAAGAATCGCCTAGGTGCCGATTGGCGGTGATTCGAGCATTATCGACATGGAAGTCTGTCGTGTCTCAGATAAAGCCTAATCTTCTAATTCAATCTTAGAACGTTGGAAAACGACAAGAAAAGCAATATGATCCGAATGAAAAAAAACGGTTACAAAGAACCAAAAAGGAAATTAAACTCAAAACATTGTTAAGAGATGACTAATCTTGTCTAAGTCGATTACATCCTTTGAATCAAGCTAAAAGCTTAACGATGGGGTAGATGGGGCAGCTTAGGGGCATGTGGCACTTCTTGAAGTTGAGGAAACTAATTGTGGGTCTTACGTTGGCTTCAAATTGAAGAATGAAACAAAAGATGGGTTTCTTGTTGTAAATTCGTCTAACGATAGAACTGAACTAGTATCGTTGAGGTGGTGTGCAAACGATGACATTTGCAATGAGGAAATGGTGTAAATGGAATGGGCTAGAGGCGTACTTGTCGCAATGCACAAGAAAGAGAACTTAGGTCGGATTGGCGGTGATTTCAGCATTATTCACATGGCTTTTCTTTTAATGATAGGTTTTGAATCCAGCCTAAGCTTCTAATTAAGTCTTACAATGATCATAAACAACAAAGAAAGTAATAAGGTCCGTATAAAAAAGGTTACGAAGAACCAAAAAGGAAATTAAGCAGAAAACATTGTTGAGAGATTACTAATCTTGTGTAAGTCAATTACTCCCCTTAATTCAACATTAAAGCATAACCAGGGGTAGATGGGAACGTTAGGGGGTCTGGCACTTCTTGGACTTGAGGGAAACCAAATGTAGGGTTTCTGTGGGCTTCAAATCGAGGAACGAAACGAAAGACTAGTTTCTTTGTGTAAATTGGCCCACTGGAAGAACCAACTTCTATGGTAAAGGTTGGGTATAAACGATGAAACTTTCCTTGTGAAAACGGTCTGAAAGGCTTCGGCTAGGGGCCGACTTGTCACAACTAGTATGAAGAATCACCTAGGTGACGATTGGCGGTGATTATCGACATGGAAGTCTTTCATGTCTTAGATAAAGCCTAATCTTCTAATTCAATCTTAGAACGTTGGAAAACGACAAGAAAAGCAATATGATCCGAATGAAAAAAATGTTTACAAAGAACCAAAAAGGAAATTAAACTCAAAACATTGTTAAGAGATGACTAATCTCGTGTAAGTCGATTACATCCTTTGAATCAAGCTAAAAGCTTAATGATGGGGTAAATGGGGAAGCTTAGGGGCATGTGGCACTTCTTGAAGTTGAGGAAACTAATTGTGAGGGTTATTTTGGCTTCAAATTGAAGAATGAAACAAAAAGATGGGTTTCTTGTTGTAAATTCGTCTAATGACGGAACTGAACTACTATCGTTGAGGTGGTGTGCAAACGATGACATTTGCAATGAGGAAATGGTGTAAATGGAATGGGCTAGAGGCGTACTTGTCGGAATGCACAAGAAAGAGAACTTAGGTCGGATTGGCAGTGATTTCAGCATTATTCACCTGGCTTTTCTTTTAATGACAGGTTTTGAATCCAGCCTAAGCTTCTAATTAAGTCTTGGAATGATGATAAACAACAAAGCAAGTAATAAGGTCCGTATAAAAAAGGTTACAAAGAACCAAAAAGGAAATTAAGCCGAAAACATTGTTGAGAGATTACTAATCTTGTGTAAGTCAATTACTTCCCTTAATTCAACGTTAAAGCATAACCACGGGTAGATGGGGAAATGTGAGGGTCGTGTGGGACTTCTTGGACTTGAGGGAAACCAAATGTAGGGTTTATGTGGGTTTCAAATCGAGGAATGAAACGAAAGACTCGTTTCTTTGTGTAAATTGGTCCACTGCAAGAACTAAACTTGTATGGTAAAGGTTGGGTGTAAACGATGAAACTTTCCTTGTGAAAATGGTCTAAAAGGCGTAGCCAACTTGTCGCAACGGATATGAAGAATCGCCTAGGTGCCGATTGGCGGTGATTCGAGCATTATCGACATGGAAGTCTGTCGTGTCTCAGATAAAGCCTAATCTTCTAATTCAATCTTAGAACGTTGGAAAACGACAAGAAAAGCAATATGATCCGAATGAAAAAAAACGGTTACAAAGAACCAAAAAGGAAATTAAACTCAAAACATTGTTAAGAGAAGACTAATCTTGTCTAAGTCGATTACATCCTTTGAATCAAGCTAAAAGCTTAACGATGGGGTAGATGGGGCAGCTTAGGGGCATGTGGCACTTCTTGAAGTTGAGGAAACTAATTGTGAGGGTTATTTTGGCTTCAAATTGAAGAATGAAACAAAAAGATGGGTTTCTTGTTGTAAATCCGTCTAATGACGGAACCGAACTACTATCGTTGAGGTGGTGTGCAAATGATGACATTTGCAATGAGGAAATTGTGTAAATGGAATGGGCTAGAGGCGTACTTGTCGCAATGCACAAGAAAGAGAACTTAGGTCGGATTGGCGGTGATTTCAGCATTATTCACATGGCTTTTCTTTTAATGACAGGTTTTGAATCCAGCCTAAGCTTCTAATTAAGTCTTAGAATGATGATAAACAACAAAGAAAGTACTAAGGTCCGTATAAAAAAGGTTACAAAGAACCAAAAAGGAAATTAAGCCGAAAACATTGTTGAGAGATTACTAATCTTGTGTAAGTCAATTACTTCCCTTAATTCAACGTTGAAGCATAACCACGGGTAGGTAGGGAAATGTTAGGGTCGTGTGGGACATCTTGGACTTTAGGAAAACCAAATGTAGGGTTTATGTGGGTTTCAAATCGAGGAATGAAACGAAAGACTCGTTTCTATGTGTAAATTGGTTCACTGCAAGAACTAAACTTGTATGCTAAAGGTTGGGTGTAAACGATGAAACTTTCCTTGTGAAAATGGCCTAAAAGGCTTCGGCTCGTAGCCAACTTGTCGCAACGGGTATGAAGAATCGCCTAGGAGCCGATTGGCAGTGATTCGAGCATTATCGACATGGAAGTCTGTCGTGTCTTAGATAAAGCCTAATCTTCTAATTCAATCTTAGAACGTTGGAAAACGACAAGAAAAGAAATATGATCCGAATGAAAAAAACGGTTTCAAGGAACCAAAAAGGAAATTAAACTCAAAACATTGTTAAGAGATGACTAATCTTCTCTAAGTCGATTACATCCTTTGAATCATGGTAAAAGCTTAACGATGGGGTAGATGGGGAAGCTTAGGGGCATGTGGCACTTCTTGAAGTTGAGGAAACTAATTGTGGGTCTTACGTTGGCTTCAAATTGAAGAATGAAACAAAAGATGGGTTTCTTGTTGTAAATTCGTCTAACGATAGAACTGAACTAGTATCGTGGAGGTGGTGTGCAAACGATGACATTTGCAATGAGGAAATGGTGTAAATGGAATGGGCTAGAGGCGTACTTGTCGCAATGCACAAGAAAGAGAACTTAGGTCGGATTGGCGGTGATTTCAGCATTATTCACATGGCTTTTCTTTTAATGATAGGTTTTGAATCCAGCCTAAGCTTCTAATTAAGTCTTACAATGATGATAAACAACAAAGAAAGTAATAAGGTCCGTATAAAAAAGGTTACGAAGAACCAAAAAGGAATTTAAGCAGAAAACATTGTTGAGAGATTACTAATCTTGTGTAAGTGAATTACTTCCCTTAATTCAACATTAAAGCATAACCACGGGTAGATGGGAACGTTAGGGGGTGTGGCACTTCTTGGACTTGAGGGAAACCAAATGTAGGGTTTCTGTGGGCTTCAAATCGAGGAACGAAATGAAAGACTAGTTTCTTTGTGTAAATTGGCCCACTGGAAGAATTAACTTCTATGGTAAAGGTTGGGTATAAACGATGAAACTTTCCATGTGAAAACGGTCTAAAAGGCTTCGGCTAGGGGCTGACTTGTCGCAACTAGTATGAAGCATCGCCTAGGTGACGATTGGCGGTGATTCGAACATTATCGACATGGAAGTCTTTCATGTCTTAGATAAAGCCTAATCTTCTAATTCAATCTTAGAACGTTGGGAAATGACAAGAAAAGCAATTTGATCCGAATGAAAAAAACGGTTACAAAGAACCAAAAAGGAACTTAAACTCAAAACATTGTTCACAGATGACGAATCTTCTCTAAGTCGATTACATCCTTTGAATCAAGGTAAAAGCTTAACGATGGGGTAGATGGGGAAGCTTAGGGGCATGTGGCACTTCTTGAAGTTGAGGAAACTAATTGTGGGGCTTACGTTGGCTTCAAATTGAAGAATGAAACAAAAGATGGGTTTCTTGTTGTAAATTCGTCTAATGACGGAACTGAACTAGTATCGTTGAGGTGGTGTGCAAACGATGACATTTGCAATGAGGAAATGGTGTAAATGGAATGGGCTAGAGGCGTACTTGTCGCAATGCACAAGAAAGAGAACTTAGGTCGGATTGGCGGTGATTTCAACCTTATTCACATGGCTTTTCTTTTAATGATAGGTTTTGAATCCTACCTAAGCTTCTAATTAAGTCTTAGAATGATGATAAACAACAAAGAAAGTACTAAGGTCCGTATAAAAAAGGTTACAAAGAACAAAAAAGGAAATTAAGCCGAAAACATTGTTCAGAGATTACTAATCTTGTGTAAGTCAATTGCTTCCCTTAATTCAACGTTGAAGCATAACCACGGGTAGATAGGGAAATGTTAGGGTCGTGTGGGACATCTTGGACTTGAGGAAACCCAAATGTAGGGTTTATGTGGGTTTCAAATCGAGGAATGAAACGAAAGACTCGTTTCTATGTGTAAATTGGTTCACTGCAAGAACTAAACTTGTATGGTAAAGGTTGGGTGTAAACGATGAAACTTTACTTGTGAAAATGGCCTAAAAGGCTTCGGCTCGTAGCCAACTTGTCGCAACGGGTATGAAGAATCGCCTAGGAGCCGATTGGCAGTGATTCGAGCATTATCGACATGGAAGTCTGTCGTGTCTTAGATAAAGCCTAATCTTCTAATTCAATCTTAGAACGTTGGAAAACGACAAGAAAAGAAATATGATCCGATTGAAAAAAACGGTTTCAAGGAACCAAAAAGGAAATTAAACTCAAAACATTGTTAAGAGATGACTAATCTTCTCTAAGTCGATTACATCCTTTGAATCATGGTAAAAGCTTAACGATGGGGTAGATGGGGAAGCTTAGGGGCATGTGGCACTTCTTGAAGTTGAGGAAACTAATTGTGGGGCTTACGTTGGCTTCAAATTGAAGAATGAAACAAAAGACGGGTTTGTTGTTGTAAATTCGTCTAATGACGGAACCGAACTAGTATCATTGAGGTGGTGTGCAAACGATGACATTTGCAATGAGGAAATGGTGTAAATGGAATGAGCTAGAGGCGTACTTGTCGCAATGCACAAGAAAGAGAACTTAGGTCGGATTGGCGGTGATTTCAGCATTATTCACATGGCTTTTCTTTTAATGACAGTTTTTGAATCCAGCCTAAGCTTCTAATTAAGTCTTAGAATGATGATAAACAACAAAGAAAGTAATAAGGTCCGTATAAAAAAGGTTACGAAGAACCAAAAAGGAATTTAAGCAGAAAACATTGTTGAGAGATTACTAATCTTGTGTAAGTCAATTACTTCCCTTAATTCAACATTAAAGCATAACCACGGGTAGATGGGAACGTTAGGGGGTGTGGCACTTCTTGGACTTGAGGGAAACCAAATGTAGGGTTTCTGTGGGCTTCAAATCGAGGAACGAAATGAAAGACTAGTTTCTTTGTGTAAATTGGCCCACTGGAAGAATTAACTTCTATGGTAATGGTTGGGTATAAACGATGAAACTTTCCTTGTGAAAATGGTCTAAAAGGCTTCGGCTAGGGGCCAACTTGTCGCAACAAGTATGAAGCATCGCCTAGGTGACGATTGGCGGTGATTCGAACATTATCGACATGGAAGTCTTTCATGTCTTAGATAAAGCCTAATCTTCTAATTCAGTCTTAGAACGTTGGAAAACGACAAGAAAAGCAATTTGATCCGAATGAAAAAAACGGTCACAAAGAACCAAAAAGGAACTTAAACTCAAAACATTGTTCACAGATGACTAATCTTCTCTAAGTCGATTACATCCTTTGAATTAAGGTAAAAGCTTAACGATGGGGTAGATGGGGAAGCTTAGGGGCATGTGGCACTTCTTGAAGTTGAGGAAACTAATTGTGGGGCTTACGTTGGCTTCAAATTGAAGAATGAAACAAAAGATGGGTTTCTTGTTGTAAATTCGTCTAATGACGGAACTGAACTAGTATCGTTGAGGTGGTGTGCAAACGATGACATTTGCAATGAGGAAATGGTGTAAATGGAATGGGCTAGAGGCGTACTTGTCGCAATGCACAAGAAAGAGAACTTAGGTCGGATTGGCGGTGATTTCAGCATTATTCACATGGCTTTTCTTTTAATGACAGGTTTTGAATCCAGCCTAAGCTTCTAATTAAGTCTTGGAATGATGATAAACAACAAAGCAAGTAATAAGGTCCGTATAAAAAAGGTTACAAAGGACCAAAAAGGAAATTAAGCCGAAAACATTGTTGAGAGATTACTAATCTTGTGTAAGTCAATTACTTCCCTTAATTCAACGTTAAAGCATAACCACGGGTAGATGGGGAAATGTGAGGGTCGTGTGGGACTTCTTGGACTTGAGGGAAACCAAATGTAGGGTTTATGTGGGTTTCAAATCGAGGAATGAAACGAAAGACTCGTTTCTTTGTGTAAATTGGTCCACTGCAAGAACTAAACTTGTATGGTAAAGGTTGGGTGTAAACGATGAAACTTTCCTTGTGAAAATGGTCTAAAAGGCGTAGCCAACTTGTCGCAACGGGTATGAAGAATCGCCTAGGTGCCGATTGGCGGTGATTCGAGCATTATCGACATGGAAGTCTGTCGTGTCTCAGATAAAGCCTAATCTTCTAATTCAATCTTAGAACGTTGGAAAACGACAAGAAAAGCAATATGATCCGAATGAAAAAAAACGGTTACAAAGAACCAAAAAGGAAATTAAACTCAAAACATTGTTAAGAGATGACTAATCTTGTCTAAGTCGATTACATCCTTTGAATCAAGCTAAAAGCTTAACGATGGGGTAGATGGGGCAGCTTAGGGGCATGTGGCACTTCTTGAAGTTGAGGAAACTAATTGTGGGTCTTACGTTGGCTTCAAATTGAAGAATGAAACAAAAGATGGGTTTCTTGTTGTAAATTCGTCTAACGATAGAACTGAACTAGTATCGTTGAGGTGGTGTGCAAACGATGACATTTGCAATGAGGAAATGGTGTAAATGGAATGGGCTAGAGGCGTACTTGTCGCAATGCACAAGAAAGAGAACTTAGGTCGGATTGGCGGTGATTTCAGCATTATTCACATGGCTTTTCTTTTAATGATAGGTTTTGAATCCAGCCTAAGCTTCTAATTAAGTCTTACAATGATCATAAACAACAAAGAAAGTAATAAGGTCCGTATAAAAAAGGTTACGAAGAACCAAAAAGGAAATTAAGCAGAAAACATTGTTGAGAGATTACTAATCTTGTGTAAGTCAATTACTCCCCTTAATTCAACATTAAAGCATAACCAGGGGTAGATGGGAACGTTAGGGGGTCTGGCACTTCTTGGACTTGAGGGAAACCAAATGTAGGGTTTCTGTGGGCTTCAAATCGAGGAACGAAACGAAAGACTAGTTTCTTTGTGTAAATTGGCCCACTGGAAGAACCAACTTCTATGGTAAAGGTTGGGTATAAACGATGAAACTTTCCTTGTGAAAACGGTCTGAAAGGCTTCGGCTAGGGGCCGACTTGTCACAACTAGTATGAAGAATCACCTAGGTGACGATTGGCGGTGATTATCGACATGGAAGTCTTTCATGTCTTAGATAAAGCCTAATCTTCTAATTCAATCTTAGAACGTTGGAAAACGACAAGAAAAGCAATATGATCCGAATGAAAAAAATGTTTACAAAGAACCAAAAAGGAAATTAAACTCAAAACATTGTTAAGAGATGACTAATCTCGTGTAAGTCGATTACATCCTTTGAATCAAGCTAAAAGCTTAATGATGGGGTAAATGGGGAAGCTTAGGGGCATGTGGCAGTTCTTGAAGTTGAGGAAACTAATTGTGAGGGTTATTTTGGCTTCAAATTGAAGAATGAAACAAAAAGATGGGTTTCTTGTTGTAAATTCGTCTAATGACGGAACTGAACTACTATCGTTGAGGTGGTGTGCAAACGATGACATTTGCAATGAGGAAATGGTGTAAATGGAATGGGCTAGAGGCGTACTTGTCGGAATGCACAAGAAAGAGAACTTAGGTCGGATTGGCAGTGATTTCAGCATTATTCACCTGGCTTTTCTTTTAATGACAGGTTTTGAATCCAGCCTAAGCTTCTAATTAAGTCTTGGAATGATGATAAACAACAAAGCAAGTAATAAGGTCCGTATAAAAAAGGTTACAAAGAACCAAAAAGGAAATTAAGCCGAAAACATTGTTGAGAGATTACTAATCTTGTGTAAGTCAATTACTTCCCTTAATTCAACGTTAAAGCATAACCACGGGTAGATGGGGAAATGTGAGGGTCGTGTGGGACTTCTTGGACTTGAGGGAAACCAAATGTAGGGTTTATGTGGGTTTCAAATCGAGGAATGAAACGAAAGACTCGTTTCTTTGTGTAAATTGGTCCACTGCAAGAACTAAACTTGTATGGTAAAGGTTGGGTGTAAACGATGAAACTTTCCTTGTGAAAATGGTCTAAAAGGCGTAGCCAACTTGTCGCAACGGATATGAAGAATCGCCTAGGTGCCGATTGGCGGTGATTCGAGCATTATCGACATGGAAGTCTGTCGTGTCTCAGATAAAGCCTAATCTTCTAATTCAATCTTAGAACGTTGGAAAACGACAAGAAAAGCAATATGATCCGAATGAAAAAAAACGGTTACAAAGAACCAAAAAGGAAATTAAACTCAAAACATTGTTAAGAGAAGACTAATCTTGTCTAAATCGATTACATCCTTTGAATCAAGCTAAAAGCTTAACGATGGGGTAGATGGGGCAGCTTAGGGGCATGTGGCACTTCTTGAAGTTGAGGAAACTAATTGTGAGGGTTATTTTGGCTTCAAATTGAAGAATGAAACAAAAAGATGGGTTTCTTGTTGTAAATCCGTCTAATGACGGAACCGAACTACTATCGTTGAGGTGGTGTGCAAATGATGACATTTGCAATGAGGAAATTGTGTAAATGGAATGGGCTAGAGGCGTACTTGTCGCAATGCACAAGAAAGAGAACTTAGGTCGGATTGGCGGTGATTTCAGCATTATTCACATGGCTTTTCTTTTAATGACAGGTTTTGAATCCAGCCTAAGCTTCTAATTAAGTCTTAGAATGATGATAAACAACAAAGAAAGTACTAAGGTCCGTATAAAAAAGGTTACAAAGAACCAAAAAGGAAATTAAGCCGAAAACATTGTTGAGAGATTACTAATCTTGTGTAAGTCAATTACTTCCCTTAATTCAACGTTGAAGCATAACCACGGGTAGGTAGGGAAATGTTAGGGTCGTGTGGGACATCTTGGACTTTAGGAAAACCAAATGTAGGGTTTATGTGGGTTTCAAATCGAGGAATGAAACGAAAGACTCGTTTCTATGTGTAAATTGGTTCACTGCAAGAACTAAACTTGTATGGTAAAGGTTGGGTGTAAACGATGAAACTTTCCTAGTGAAATTGGCCTAAAAGGCTTCGGCTCGTAGCCAACTTGTCGCAACGGGTATGAAGAATCGCCTAGGAGCCGATTGGCAGTGATTCGAGCATTATCGACATGGAAGTCTGTCGTGTCTTAGATAAAGCCTAATCTTCTAATTCAATCTTAGAACGTTGGAAAACGACAAGAAAAGAAATATGATCCGAATGAAAAAAACGGTTTCAAGGAACCAAAAAGGAAATTAAACTCAAAACATTGTTAAGAGATGACTAATCTTCTCTAAGTCGATTACATCCTTTGAATCATGGTAAAAGCTTAACGATGGGGTAGATGGGGAAGCTTAGGGGCATGTGGCACTTCTTGAAGTTGAGGAAACTAATTGTGGGTCTTACGTTGGCTTCAAATTGAAGAATGAAACAAAAGATGGGTTTCTTGTTGTAAATTCGTCTAACGATAGAACTGAACTAGTATCGTGGAGGTGGTGTGCAAACGATGACATTTGCAATGAGGAAATGGTGTAAATGGAATGGGCTAGAGGCGTACTTGTCGCAATGCACAAGAAAGAGAACTTAGGTCGGATTGGCGGTGATTTCAGCATTATTCACATGGCTTTTCTTTTAATGATAGGTTTTGAATCCAGCCTAAGCTTCTAATTAAGTCTTACAATGATGATAAACAACAAAGAAAGTAATAAGGTCCGTATAAAAAAGGTTACGAAGAACCAAAAAGGAATTTAAGCAGAAAACATTGTTGAGAGATTACTAATCTTGTGTAAGTCAATTACTTCCCTTAATTCAACATTAAAGCATAACCACGGGTAGATGGGAACGTTAGGGGGTGTGGCACTTCTTGGACTTGAGGGAAACCAAATGTAGGGTTTCTGTGGGCTTCAAATCGAGGAACGAAATGAAAGACTAGTTTCTTTGTGTAAATTGGCCCACTGGAAGAATTAACTTCTATGGTAAAGGTTGGGTATAAACGATGAAACTTTCCATGTGAAAACGGTCTAAAAGGCTTCGGCTAGGGGCTGACTTGTCGCAACTAGTATGAAGCATCGCCTAGGTGACGATTGGCGGTGATTCGAACATTATCGACATGGAAGTCTTTCATGTCTTAGATAAAGCTTAATCTTCTAATTCAATCTTAGAACGTTGGGAAATGACAAGAAAAGCAATTTGATCCGAATGAAAAAAACGGTTACAAAGAACCAAAAAGGAACTTAAACTCAAAACATTGTTCATAGATGACTAATCTTCTCTAAGTCGATTACATCCTTTGAATCAAGGTAAAAGCTTAACGATGGGGTAGATGGGGAAGCTTAGGGGCATGTGGCACTTCTTGAAGTTGAGGAAACTAATTGTGGGGCTTACGTTGGCTTCAAATTGAAGAATGAAACAAAAGATGGGTTTCTTGTTGTAAATTCGTCTAATGACGGAACTGAACTAGTATCGTTGAGGTGGTGTGCAAACGATGACATTTGCAATGAGGAAATGGTGTAAATGGAATGGGCTAGAGGCGTACTTGTCGCAATGCACAAGAAAGAGAACTTAGGTCGGATTGGCGGTGATTTCAACCTTATTCACATGGCTTTTCTTTTAATGATAGGTTTTGAATCCTACCTAAGCTTCTAATTAAGTCTTAGAATGATGATAAACAACAAAGAAAGTACTAAGGTCCGTATAAAAAAGGTTACAAAGAACAAAAAAGGAAATTAAGCCGAAAACATTGTTCAGAGATTACTAATCTTGTGTAAGTCAATTGCTTCCCTTAATTCAACGTTGAAGCATAACCACGGGTAGATAGGGAAATGTTAGGGTCGTGTGGGACATCTTGGACTTGAGGAAACCCAAATGTAGGGTTTATGTGGGTTTCAAATCGAGGAATGAAACGAAAGACTCGTTTCTATGTGTAAATTGGTTCACTGCAAGAACTAAACTTGTATGGTAAAGGTTGGGTGTAAACGATGAAACTTTACTTGTGAAAATGGCCTAAAAGGCTTCGGCTCGTAGCCAACTTGTCGCAACGGGTATGAAGAATCGCCTAGGAGCCGATTGGCAGTGATTCGAGCATTATCGACATGGAAGTCTGTCGTGTCTTAGATAAAGCCTAATCTTCTAATTCAATCTTAGAACGTTGGAAAACGACAAGAAAAGAAATATGATCCGATTGAAAAAAACGGTTTCAAGGAACCAAAAAGGAAATTAAACTCAAAACATTGTTAAGAGATGACTAATCTTCTCTAAGTCGATTACATCCTTTGAATCATGGTAAAAGCTTAACGATGGGGTAGATGGGGAAGCTTAGGGGCATGTGGCACTTCTTGAAGTTGAGGAAACTAATTGTGGGGCTTACGTTGGCTTCAAATTGAAGAATGAAACAAAAGACGGGTTTGTTGTTGTAAATTCGTCTAATGACGGAACCGAACTAGTATCATTGAGGTGGTGTGCAAACGATGACATTTGCAATGAGGAAATGGTGTAAATGGAATGAGCTAGAGGCGTACTTGTCGCAATGCACAAGAAAGAGAACTTAGGTCGGATTGGCGGTGATTTCAGCATTATTCACATGGCTTTTCTTTTAATGACAGTTTTTGAATCCAGCCTAAGCTTCTAATTAAGTCTTAGAATGATGATAAACAACAAAGAAAGTAATAAGGTCCGTATAAAAAAGGTTACGAAGAACCAAAAAGGAATTTAAGCAGAAAACATTGTTGAGAGATTACTAATCTTGTGTAAGTCAATTACTTCCCTTAATTCAACATTAAAGCATAACCACGGGTAGATGGGAACGTTAGGGGGTGTGGCACTTCTTGGACTTGAGGGAAACCAAATGTAGGGTTTCTGTGGGCTTCAAATCGAGGAACGAAATGAAAGACTAGTTTCTTTGTGTAAATTGGCCCACTGGAAGAATTAACTTCTATGGTAATGGTTGGGTATAAACGATGAAACTTTCCTTGTGAAAATGGTCTAAAAGGCTTCGGCTAGGGGCCAACTTGTCGCAACAAGTATGAAGCATCGCCTAGGTGACGATTGGCGGTGATTCGAACATTATCGACATGGAAGTCTTTCATGTCTTAGATAAAGCCTAATCTTCTAATTCAGTCTTAGAACGTTGGAAAACGACAAGAAAAGCAATTTGATCCGAATGAAAAAAACGGTTACAAAGAACCAAAAAGGAACTTAAACTCAAAACATTGTTCACAGATGACTAATCTTCTCTAAGTCGATTACATCCTTTGAATTAAGGTAAAAGCTTAACGATGGGGTAGATGGGGAAGCTTAGGGGCATGTGGCACTTCTTGAAGTTGAGGAAACTAATTGTGGGGCTTACGTTGGCTTCAAATTGAAGAATGAAACAAAAGATGGGTTTCTTGTTGTAAATTCGTCTAATGACGGAACTGAACTAGTATCGTTGAGGTGGTGTGCAAACGATGACATTTGCAATGAGGAAATGGTGTAAATGGAATGGGCTAGAGGCGTACTTGTCGCAATGCACAAGAAAGAGAACTTAGGTCGGATTGGCGGTGATTTCAGCATTATTCACATGGCTTTTCTTTTAATGATAGGTTTTGAATCCTGCCTAAGCTTCTAATTAAGTCTTAGAATGATGATAAACAACAAAGAAAGTACTAAGGTCCGTATAAAAAAGGTTACAAAGAACCAAAAAGGAAATTAAGCCAAAAACATTGTTGAGAGATTACTAATCTTGTGTAAGTTAATTACTTCCCTTAATTCAACGTTGAAGCATAACCACGGGTAGATAGGGAAATGTTAGGGTCGTGTGGGACATCTTGGACTTGAGGAAAACCAAATGCAGGGTTTATGTGGGTTTCAAATCGAGGAATGAAACGAAAGACTCGTTTCTTTGTGTAAATTGGACCACTGCAAGAACTAAACTTGTATGGTAAAGGTTGGGTGTAAACGATGAAACTTTCCTTGTGAAAATGGTCTAAAAGGCTTCGGCTCGTAGCCAACTTGTCGCAACGGGTATGAAGAATCGCCTAGGTGCCGATTGGCAGTGATTCGAGCATTATCGACATGGAAGTTTGTCGTGTCTTAGATAAAGCCTAATCTTCTAATTCAATCTTAGAACGTTGGGAAACGACAAGAAAAGCAATATGATCCGAATGAAAAAAAACGGTTACACAGAACCAAAAAGGAAATTAAACTCAAAACATTGTTAAGAGATGACTAATCCTGTCTAAGTCGATTACATCCTTTGAATCAAGCTAAAAGCTTAACGATGGGGTAGATGGGGAAGCTTAGGGGCATGTGGCACTTCTTGAAGTTGAGGAAACTAATAGTGAGGGTTATTTTGGCTTCAAATTGAAGAATGAAACAAAAAGATGGGTTTCTTGTTGTAAATTTGTCTAATGACGGAACCGAACAACTATCCTTGAGGTGGTGTGCAAATGATGACATTTGCAATGAGGAAATTGTGTAAATGGAATGGGCTAGAGGCGTACTTGTCGCAATGCACAAGAAAGAGAACTTAGGTCGGATTGGCGGTGATTTCAGCATTATTCACATGCCTTTTCTTTTAATGACAGGTTTTGAATCCAGCCTAAGCTTCTAATTAAGTCTTAGAATGATGATAAACAACAAAGAAAGTAATAAGGTCCGTATAAAAAAGGTTACGAAGAACCAAAAAGGAATTTAAGCAGAAAACATTGTTGAGAGATTACTAATCTTGTGTAAGTCAATTACTTCCCTTAATTCAACATTAAAGCATAACCACGGGTAGATGGGAACGTTAGGGGGTGTGGCACTTCTTGGACTTGAGGGAAACCAAATGTAGGGTTTCTGTGGGCTTCAAATCGAGGAACGAAACGAAAGACTAGTTTCTTTGTGTAAATTGGCCCACTGGAAGAATTAACTTCTATGGTAAAGGTTGGGTATAAACGATGAAACTTTCCTTGTGAAAACGGTCTAAAAGGCTTCGGCTAGGGGCCTACTTGTCGCAACTAGTATGAAGCATCACCTAGGTGACGATTGGCGGTGATTATTGACATGGAAGTCTTTCATGTCTTAGATAAAGCCTCATCTTCTAATTCAATCTTAAGACGTTGGAAAATGACAAGAAAAGCAATATGATCCGAATGAAAAAAACGTTTACAAAGAACCAAAAAGGTAATTAAACTCAAATCATTGTTAAGAGATGACTAATCTTCTCTAAGTCGATTACATCCTTTGAATCAAGGTAAAAGCTTAACGATGGGGTAGATGGGGAAGCTTAGGGGCATGTGGCACTTCTTGAAGTTGAGGAAACTAATTGTGAGGCTTATTTTGGCTTCAAATTGAAGAATGAAACAAAAGATGGGTTTCTTGTCGTAACTTCGTCCAATGCCGGAACTGAACTAGTATGGTTGCGGTTGGGTGCAAACGATGACATTTGCCATGAGGAAATGGTGTAAATGGCATGGGCTAGAGGCGTACTTGTCGCAATGCACAAGAAAGAGAACTTAGGTCGGATTGGCGGTGATTTCAGCATTATTCACATGGCTTTTTTTTTAATGACAGGTTTTGAATCCAGCCTAAGCTTCTAATTTAGTCTTAGAATGATGATAAACAACAAAGAAAGTAATAACGTCCGTATAAAAAAGGTTACAAAGAACCAAAAAGGAAATTAAGCCGAAAACATTGTTGAGAGATTACTAATCTTGTGTAAGTCAATTACTTCCCTTAATTCAACGTTAAAGCATAACCACGGGTAGATGGGAACGGGGGGTGTGGCACTTCTTGGACTTGAGGGAAACCAAATGTAGGGTTTATGTGGGCTTCAAATCGAGGAACGAAACGAAAGACTGGTTTCTTTGTGTAAATTGGCCCAGTGCATGAACTAAACTTCTATGGTAAAGGTTGTGATGTGAACCCCAATAGACTTGCTTTGAGACCCAACAACGATACTGGAAAAACAACCCCAAGAAAGCCAAACTCAGGTATATGGATGGAGAATCTAGACCCGATGAGTACTTGTTCAAAGAACCTAGATTATATCAAAATCTAGACCCATTGAAGAACCCGTCTCAAGAAGCTAGATTACAGAGGATGAACGCCACAAAGGTTTTGATTTACCCTTGATAAGTTCAGAAGTTCAAGAAGAATAAGAGGAGATGACTCAACTCTCAATGACAATTCCATATATTCTGCCCTCAAACGAGGTTACAATTGGTTTAAATAGACAATCCCTAAAAACCCTAAGTAAACAATGCCTCGGGAACTGTAGCGTGAACAAAACCATACGCCGCGCTACAGTAACTTCTGAAACCCTAGTAAGACATAAAATTATAACTTTCCAAATAAACCCTTGGCCCAAAATACAAGGCCTTCCCCAAACCCTAGTTCATTAGAAATAAGAAGTGTGGGCTGGA